>NC_133870.1:7815732-8186311 GCF_044706935.1 Curcuma longa
TGTTATGCATCATGCACATCTGATCTTATGGCTCTGGGAATTAAATACATTGTTGCCTCTGCTGCAGTGACTCTGGCCTTTGATACTACTAATAGATTTTGCTAATTGAACTAGAAATACTATGTGAATAACATGCACTGTTAAACACTTTCATTTTGAAAATCATAAACTGAAGTGCATAACAGATGAGAAATCAATACTTGCTGTCTGAGAAAAAAATGTTCTCTATTTCTGTTGCATATATATATCTTATTGTGACTATGGATTCTTGCATGATTTGGCATGTACTTTGATACTAGGACTTGCTGATTACCCATCCTGTACCCATGTCAATACAACATGGATATGGGTATGAAAATCGAGTCGAAGCAGCCAAACTCTTCCACGAGAATGAGAAGCAAAGCACCTTCTTTTCGATGACACAAGCAATGTAATCCACCTCCCATCATGAGGTCGTCAAACTCTTGTCACCAACGCAAGCAACAGAGATGAAAGCTTGATGAACCCACGATGGGAGGTGTATAGAACTTGTGTATATTGTGGAAGGGAGTGATGAGAATTTGATGGACCCATGATGGGAGGTGTAATGAACTTGTGTATGTCATGGAAAGGAAGAGAATGGGTGGATATTGCTCTATTTGTGTAGTTGTTCTGAACAAGTTAGGACTTGGCTGGGAGTTAGATTATATAGAAAAAAAATCAACTATTATAAGTTATACAATCTACATACCTATAAGCTATATTATAACTTATAAAATCAGGTTTAATATGTTAGATAGTTTATAAGTACACATGCATACCTCGATCTTTGTTCTTTCAAAATAGTAACCCTTTGCCTGTGGTACTCTTGAGATATCTTAAGATTCTGTAAATAGCGTTCATGTGTTCTTTTGTATGACTATTCATAAATTAACTTACCACATTGATGGGAAATCTGATATCGGATGTCTGTGGGAGTTAGATTCGGTTCTGACTCTTGAACTGGTGTTGAATGTGTCTTTTTTCTTGTGTATGCACAAACTTTCTTCACTATCGGAGGAGGTGATGCAGGTGAAGGAATGGGATGTGACACAAGCGGATTGGATAGAGGGTGAATGATGTCGGAGTTTGGTCCGGAACAGTGTGATAGATGATGATATTCAAGATTCTCCTCTTGAATATTAGAACTGGAGTAGTATAACTGTTGTTTAAAGAAAGTGACATCCATGGTATTGTAGATTTTCTTGGTGACAGGTGAGTAGCATTTGTAGCCTTTTTGGAATGGTGAGTAGCCAAGGAAAATGCATTTGGTGGATCTTGGATCAAGTTTACTACGATAGTGATGGTGGATGTGAACAAATGATGTACAACCAAATACTTTTGCAAGAATGTTTTAAGGCATTACCTTGGTGTGGGAGTATGATTTGAGGAGAAGTTGAATTGGACTATAGAAGATGAGGACTTGAGAGGGTATTCAATTGATGGGATAGGTAGTTGTGGAGACGACATCACCCCAAAAAATTTGGTGCATTAGAAGAGAACATGAATGAGCGAGCTACCTCGAGAAGATGGTTGTTTTTGCATTCGGCAATCCCATTTTATTGAGGAGTGTCAATGCAAGAACTAAGGTGGATGATGCCTTTTGAGGATAGAAAAGTGCTAAAATTCGAGACAAATTATTCCATAGCATTGTCAGTTTTGAGTGATTGAATAAATGTCTGAAATTGAGGTTGAATTATAATATAGAACCGTTCAAATATGTGACTCATTGCATATTTATCTTTCATTAAAAACAACTAAGTCAGGCGAGTATGGTCATCAACAAATGAAACGAATCAACGATTTTCTACAAGAGTTTTAATACAGGACGGTCCCCAAACGTCACTATGAATGAGCGAAAAAGGTTTAGATGTGTAACATAAGCTTGGAAAGGATACTCATGTATGTTTAGCAAGTTGACAGAACTCACACTGAAAAGAACTGACATTTTCAGTAAGAAATAAGTTCGGAAATAATTTTGCAAAATAAGTAAAGTTTGACATACTTATTGCTGGAAGAGGTAGAGTGGTAGCTAGTTAAATTTTTGCATTGAGGCAAAGCCCCGTGAATATGTAGAGTCCGAAGCACAATTTAGCACTATCAATCATCTTCCCCGTTTCCATATCTTGAAATTCACACAATTTAGGAGAAAATTTAGAAAAACACTTTAAATCATGAGTCGGTTTTTCTATGGATAATTAGCTGCAATCCAATGTAGGAACGTGAAGGATTATTTTTAAGTATATATTTGGTGTTATCGTTATGGAGCCAACATCGGCGATTTTTGTAGCATACCCATTTGCAACACGAATAGTGGACATGGAACATAATTATAGAGGAGGGATATATCACCCGTCATGTGATCCAATGCGCCCGAGTCAATAATTCATCGTCCGAAAGACTTGTTTATATTTAAGGTATTAGGGAAAATATCTTCATTGTGGGATGAATAACTAGTGGGCTTTAAATGGGCTGAGGTAGTAGTGGGCCCTTTTGGGCTTAAGTAGGCCCAAATTTTAAATTGGGCTTGGTTTTTAGTGGGCTTATGTTGGGAAAAGAACCCAACATGATTCTCAGTCTTCCCATGTCTCTCGCTATTTGGTAAGTCATGAAACATCTTCATCAGCAAGTCAATGTGTTCAACGCTGAAGGAGTTGGATGTCAACGGCTGATTGTGGGTGACGTGAGCTCATGGGTGGCGCTCTGACTTGGGCTTCTAGTCATGTGGCTTCCCGTGAATCGTCCAATATTTATCTTTGGTGTGCCCAACTTTGCGACAATGGTTGCACCAAGGATGACCACGTCGCAGCTGACTATCTCCATTTTGTCGAGGCTCGTGATTATCGTCGTTGAGTCGAGGTTGGAATTGATAAGTTGCAAGTGCAGACGCTTCAGCAGCAATAGTTGACTTGAGCATAATCTTCTGTCGTCTTTGCTCACGGTGGACTTCAACAAATGCCTCACACACACTCGACAATGACTTGAGGTTGAGAATATGTGAGCACATGTTGTCTAGTGAGGAGTTTAATCCGAATAAGAACTTGAACATCCTCTTTTGCTCATTGATTTTCCGATGGAGTTCGGCGTCGGTTTTACAAGCCCATTGGTGAACATCAAAGATGTCGACTTACTGCCAATGGCGAGAAAGGGTGTTGAAATATTGTGTAATAGATAGCTTACCTTGTCTAAGGCAGTGAAGGTTTAATTTGACCTTGAATAGCTCTGACGTATTGTTCAAATGTGAGTACGTTTCCTTCACATCTTCTCATATATCCTTTGCAAATTGGTGGAGAAGAAAGTTTTCCCTGATTTCTTTGCTCATCAAATTTATCAGCCAAGACATCACCATGTGATTTTCAACATTCTAAATTTTGTATTTTGGGCTTCAGATGAGTGTGCAACAGAGGCGTTGGTGAGAAAATCCTCTTTCCCTTTGCCACAGATATACATCTTATAGGCTATAACGATTGGAGATAATTCAAATCGTTGAGTTTGTGGCCAGTGATATATGAGCCTTTGACTTCGATGGGAGCATTAGGGGTTGACATGACTTTTGATTTTTGTTGTAGCTAATAGGCGAGAACAAAACTGTGATCGCCGAGAGTTTGTTGTGCTTTGAAGAAAGAGATGACTGATGGTTTACTGTGTCGAAAGTAGCCTTCGTGACAGAATAGATTCAATGACAGATTACTCTGATACCATAAAGAATTCTACCAAGAGAGAAAAAGAAAGAACTGAGATTGAAGAATTCTTGATATTGAATTGTGTACATGAGGATCATTGTTATTTATACACTTATTCCCTACTTATTTATGGAATGAAGTACAATCAAATCAGATCTGCCCAAATCTGCATCTGTCCAAATCTGCCCTTGATAAAGCCTGTCCAAATCTGTCCATAATATCTAATCAAATAAATCTAAATCAAACTATCCATATTCATAATATATTCTGCAACACTATAAAAGCTCTGATGTATTTTCTAACAAACTGCTTCAGTTCCTATCAGCATAATGTGTTATCATGCTCTCAACCTGCTCTTTTTCTTTATTACTTCCAAAGCCTATCATTTCTCCCCAACTCTTTTTTTTTTATTTACTAAGACGTTTTCTATATTTATTTGCCATCTACTTCTTATTTAGAAAGCAAAGCTCTCTATGAAATATATATTTTTTACATGCAAAATATAAATATTGGTCGCTTGTACAGTTTAGGCAGTTTACCTTTTTATTGGACTTAATCTAATTGATCTTTGAGCAAATATAGTGTTGCAGAGCAAATATAAAGTATTAATCTGCCTGCTATGGTTCTTTCAGTACTTTGCTGCTATATTATTGACCAATTATGTTTTTTCAATGTTTAAATTGCAGGTTGAGAAATTAAAAAGGCTCCCTTTTAGAAAACCTTTAGAGGTAGCATTCACTGGTATGATCCTAGCTTCATTGGATGGTGGATTCGTTGGTGACTGCATCTCAATTTTTGAACATATGAAAGACCACTGTGCTCCTAATGTTGGAACCATAAATGCCATGCTGAAAGTTTATACTTGTGCCGACATGTTTGCAAAAGCTAAAGAACTATTTGAAGCTACTAAAGCCACACATGGTGGTTTAGAGTCCTCCGGAGATTATTCATCTCTTCAGCTGGATTCGTATTCATATAAATCTATGCTAGAGGCATCTGCTTCTTCCCAACAATGGGAGTACTTTGAGTATGTCTACAAGGAGATGATTTTGTCTGGTTTCCAGCTAGATCACAGGAAATATTCATGGTTACTAGTTAAAGCATCCAGAGCTGGAAAGGTAAGCTTCTATTTACTTTTTTTTTTTCCAGCTTTCTTAGGTTCATGAATCTCATGGTGTCTTGTTATTAAATTTTGATCGAATAGTTTTTCTTTAACTTATTTGTTGCTTGCTTCTACAGTTATCCCATATGGTACAACCTCTATTGTTGTGTCTAGGAAGAAACCATGTAACAATACCAAAAAGAAAAGACCCTGAATGGTTTCAGACATGCTTTTATATATTCATCAATTCATCAAAGGAAATTGATTAGAATCTTTTTCTTATGCTGCATGAAATTTAGATACGGACATCTATGTAAAATGTTGTAACTCTTGAAGCAGAGACAAGGGTCGAACCTCGATTATCTAGTAACAATGAGGCACCTTTGCCATGGTTCCTTGTCTTTTTTGTTTACAACTTTACATGCCGTAGATGTCAATTAAAATATTTATATAGGCCTGAGCTTGCTAGTCATGTAATCTTGTTGCAAAAGTTCTAACTATGCATACTGATAAACTTACATTTCCTCTGGTTTCTTTTCAGTGGCATTTGCTAGAGCATGCATTCGACACAATTCTGGAGGCTGAAGAAATTCCTCATACATCGCTTTTCACTGAAATGATATGCCAGACCATCACCCAAGGAGATTTTGGAAGGACAGTGAGTCTACTCAACAGTATGGCTCATGCTTCGCTTTCAGTGAGTGAAAGTCAGTGGACCAGCTTACTCGAGAGGGAGATCGCTACATTGGGCATGGGGAAGTTGCAAGACCTACTAAACCATTTGCAGAGCTGCAGCCTTGTGATGGAAGATCCCGTCCCAAATATTTTGAAATCGCTGGATTTTATTTCTGGTCGAAGACTTTTGGAGGGCACTGGCTCTTGTACACGCACAGAGTCTGTTGCAGGTTCGATCGGCAATTTGGAAAGTGACGGAAAGAATCAGGATTATCAACATGTTGACGTGCCTGGCCGAGTCGATGGCAGGCTACCATCTCTGTCATTGACTTCTAATTCTTGCAATCTCTTTGAAATGCTTGATGCAGAGAGCAGCGCGAATGCCAGTTTGCAGGAAGAAATTGACAATTTGGGAAGCCAACATTCCTGTTTTGAGCCCAACGAAGAGTCTTATTTTACTGATTCAACACTGGATTTGCTAACTTCTGGTATACGAATACCTTTCTCAGAATTGCCGCCCGCATCAGAAATACTTGAAAGATGGAGAACAAAGCAAGAAGATTAAGGTTGCACTTTGGACAATGAACAAATCATTTCCCTTTTGTCCATATTATCCATAGGAAATGATGTGATTTTTCTAAATTTTTAGTATGAAAAAGAATCATTGAAGTATTTAACAAACAATTAAGCTTAGTGTTTCATTCCTACTTAGAATTGACATTAGCTTTTATAAATCTTTTTACAGCATTCAATTTGATTCTTTAATGCATTGTTAATTATAATTAAATAAAATTTTATTTGTGATGCAGGTACGATATTGAGATGCGGATGTGATGATTGATGTGGTCTCCTACTGGGCAAGTCACGTCAAGTGGAGATTAAACTTCAGATTGATTTGACAGTGTAAGTGAACATGATCCGGTTGTGATGATGAATCAGATGTCAATCACAATCTGTCATATCATCCCGATTTCAAATGATATATTGATCTTATCTATGTCATTTTGGTTTTATATCATCGTAATCTCAGTCATTTTGGTTTCAATTATCGTAGTAATCTCATCTCAATTTCAAATATCATTTCAATCTCAGTCTGAGATACTATCTCAATCTTGGACTTTAATTTCGCATATTTTAAATATGAGTTCCTGTTCTTCACGGGCTTACCGTGGTAGTTTTAGATTCTATCTCGGTTATGTGATATCAATCTTCGACATCTTATAAGCTTTAATTTTGCATATTCTAAATATGAATTTTTATTCTTCGTGAGCTTACGAAAATTATGCAAATATTTCCAAAATACATGACAACATAAGAATGAAAAATTAATTATGAGATTGTATCTAATTACTATATTTTATATTTATTTGCATATAAAATCAAAATAAAATGATTATCGAATTTGATCTTTACATAGGCTTTTTTATTTGCCATGGAATTAATAAATATATAAAATATAACAAATATAATAAATAAACCAATTCATCCAACAGCTTGCTTTAAAGTCCATTGTCAAGGAAAAAAGCTAGAAAAAAAATATACAACATAAGATTTTTACATTTGTGGATTATACATTAAGATAAAAACAGAAATAATAATAAAAATTGGTAAATCATTGAACTTGTAAATCATCGCACTTGCTCATGTTTTGGATTACAAGCTTGGTAGCAAGCAACAGAAGTTCCACCATCTCTCGTCCGGCAGCAGGAATAGCATCACTTTTCTCACTTTTGGAGGCCTCCGAAGGATCGGATGACTCATAAAGACCTTCGTAGGCAGTAGTATCAGATTCATCCCCAGACCAACTGATAGGGAGCAAGCCATCAAGCGCAGTCTTCAATTGCTTCGTCTCTGTAATGATATTGCTCAATGCTTCCCTTGTATTTTCGATGGATGAAGCTTCAGTTTGAGCCTATGCAAGGAATATCATGTTTCATGAATTGTATTTAACAGATGAAACTTAATATCATAGTTTTCAGGCTGATACACATGTACTATGTATGTATGTATGTATATACATGTACAGAGGCAACTGAAGATGAACAGATATAGTTTTCAGGCTGATACACATACATACATAGTACATGTGTATCATTGTGAGTGTTCATCTACAGTAGTCAACATGCGGGAGGAAACCAACGCAACTGAAGGTGAACAGATCAATTGCAAGGGTGTTCATCTACAGTACTCAACAATTAGGAGGAAAACAACGATTATGATGGTGTCATTACAGAATGATGAAAAATTGGGCAAACTGATAAGATATCATCAAGCTCAAAACAAATGAGCATCACAGAAGAAAATAGAATAGCGAATGACATTTTTATCATCTCCATGACCAATTTACTAAGGTGTATCGACCATAAATAAATGATACTCTATTAAACAATAAGAGGCGATATGTTTTAAAGAGAAGAAAAAAACTAAGATCAGGAAGACCAACGGTTGGAATCTTGTCTAAAGAAATGCCAAGCGACAGCTGTATAAATTATATAGTGAAATCAGAATTATACATAAGAATTAAATGTGAACTAGATTCATCTGTCCAATGAGGATATAAAAAAGGCCATATGGTCAAAAGCACCTAAATGAAGATTCTGCTGATCAAAATTATCCATATTGACAGTAAGGACTAACCTTCAAAAGCAAAAGATGAAGTCTATGAATTGAGGAGGTAAGGTGTTCCAAATGTGCTATGCTTTCTTGGAAAGTAGCATTTTCGATTTTTAATCTGCAGTAAATGAAAAATGATCATAAAACAATTGCCTTGAGAAAACAAGTAAAAAATTAGTGCCAAACTTAACTATTGTGTTCCACTTTAATGAAAACATTGAGTCAAACTACACAGTCAATCTTAGTCCTATAAATGTCTCACATGTCTCAATAATCTAGGAAAAAATAATTTTGCTGACCTTACTAATATGTTAATATGACCCTTCATATCTGTCTGTACCTACACTTTCATATTCATAAATAATTGACAAGATTACCAATGGCATGCAAATGCATCAAGTAGTTGGTGTACAACTTGCAACTGATTGGTTATTGTGAGCATGCAAAACCATCAGCCATGAATGGCATCAATTGTGTGCCATTTTTTTCTAGCCTTTCAAAGCACATTCATATACAAGTGCAGAGTGAGTTGTACTCTGAGCTGAGTAGCTGGAACAATTGACTACACAAACATGATTATGTATATTCACAATGTTTGTTGCTTGGCATCTAAAGGGGGAAAAAAAATACTAACCTAGCAAAATTTATACAAGTAGAATGCTTAGTTTTGGCTGGGTCACTCTCTTCAATGTTTCTCGGAGAGCCATCTTGATGTTTGTGGTCAGGCACCATCCAACGCTTCAAGTATGTTTTTTTCAAAATATTCTTCAATTTCCCTTCTTGTTCTTGGATAGTAATGTTTTTATCAGAACCAACAAAACTACTGTCTTTCAAACTATGACTGTTGTTCCTGCAACGGCTAAATCATAGGAACTTTATTTGCCAAAGTTTTTTCAAAGCTGTAGGAAAAGTAGAACTGCATTTTCCATCTGGCATGGAAGAAACATGGAAAGGATAGAATAATATGTGCACATACTAAAAGTGCCATAAACTAACAAAAAAATTCAAGAATATCTTCAATGGCTTCGTAATAAACATGATATAACACTCAGGGATGAACTACAATTCTAGAATGTTCATAAAGCTAGACAGACATCTGATACTCTAGCAATGAGGTTTCAGAGTAAACCATGATATAATTGTTCAGGGATCACTTCTAAGATTTTGTTCTACCAACTTATCAATGTAGTAAAACTTGTCAGCCATGTGAAACTCGAGCAATTCAAGCTTGTACGACCATTATACAATGACCAAGTATATTTCAATGGAATATAGTACATATAGAATAATTCTATATTTTCTTTTATGGATGCTCTAATGCTGATTGCATTTTTATTGACAACCATTAACAAGTGAGTGAATTGAATGGTAATTTAAAAGTGTAAAATAGGTGTTCTACTCTTAAATAGGGGACATTTTGATAGCAAAATGGAAACTTTAGGGCATTTTAACCTTAATTAAACTTTAGGACCATACTGAAAAAGTTGTTAAACGTTTGAAGAATTTTGAAACTTACCCTAAAAATATTGTATTGCATTATTAAAGGCATAATCATTACATAAGCATATATAGACTTGTAATAAAACTCTAAACCTAGATGTACTAACTTGGAACCAAACTCACTACCTAATAATCCCAATACCCTTCACAGTTGTGAACAGTAAATATCAGCAAATAGAAACTAATAGAGATAACAGACAATGGGCAACATACTCTTTTAATAGTTCATAATCTCTTTTAAGTTCAGCCAATTCCATGAGAGCCTTGACCTTCTCACTAGTAACCTAGGAAGCATAATAGAAAAAAATCATCAACAATAGATGTATCAATTCTGGAAGGACTGTGAATGTATATCATGTCAATACAAATGCACATTGTAGTAACATGTTGAAGGATCATAATAAAAAAGTTAGTGTGTGCGTATTGAAGTCCCAACAAACAGATCCTTGTTATTTGACATTACCCTCAATTATTTTGTCAACTGTCAAAGTTAATATATTCAGTCACTACTGTAAATTGTATACAAGGTAATAAATCATCTTAAAACAAAACCTTAACACGTAAACCTAATCACACTAAGGGCATTTTGTATCACAAATGGAAAATCATCGTCTACAAGAAGAATTTCAAATAGGCACCATAATTACCAACAGGATTATCACCAGATCCTAATAAACAGCATAAAACAGAATGGATAATAGCTGAGAAAGCCAAAGAGTGTTTCTGCTAGAGACCTTGATTTCCTGAGTAACAGCTGTAGGAGGCAATCAGCACATTTTATTATTTATTTACCCAGTGAGATAAAGGAACCCAACGATCCTACATGATCCTGGAAGAATGTGGGTAAAACTTGTTGATTCCTCCCTCATGGTTAGCAATATTTAGTGTTTTGACGTTTGATCAACACACTTAAGTTAGAAATTATGATTTAAAAAAATGGATCTTAAGTGTGCAGATAGGATGATTTGTAGGTCTCATTGTGCATGTGATGATTTGAGACAACTCGATATGGACTAGGAGTTGAGTGGAGCCAAGAAAAATTGTCATTCAAGGTGCCAAGATGTCGAGTACGAAAAATTTGAAGATCCTGTGACCATGTATATTTATATTGTTTGTGCATCTTGTAATGGATAGAGCATGATGCATGATAGCATAGGTCGAAAGCTTGGTTAATTACAAACATATATTTCTTCTATGCCTTGTAACTTAATTTTATTATTGATCAAGTCCTCTCATGAAGTTATGTTTTGAAGTATCACCGTAAACCTACAGTCATATGGAATTGGATATCAGCTTTCAGGACTCAACTAATGACATAATTAAGTGATAAGTTCGACAGAGAAGGATTTTCAGTCATTTTTATCGATGGCTCAGGTCCTGCAACTTAAGGTCCCTTACAAAATTGTAAGCTGACTAAGGGGATTTTTCGACCTGATCCAGTTGACTAGACGTTATCTAATCTATTGGATTCAACCAGTTGACTTTTTATTCAACTTAGGCAGAGGTATTAAGAATAAAATGTTTCTATTCAAGTGTCAGTTGATTAGAAAACTTCATTCAATTGACTGGAGGCATTTTCAAGGTGAATGTTGCAGCTAGGTATATAAGCTTCTTTAGAGTTGTTTGGGACATTCTAACACATGAAATTCATTACTCATTCTGCTCACAAATGCCCCAAACAACTCCAAGAGCTTATAATCATCAAGGCTTAAAAATGTTCTACATTCACAAGATCTAGAAGTAATCTTACTTTCTCCTTATGCTCATCTTCATTCTCTAGGAAGAGACTCTGAGGAGAAAAGTGAGTTGTGTTGGCTCTTCTTTTATTTTTGTTCATCTTTATTGAAGAGCTTAGTTCCTATTAGGGGTGTAAACGAGCCAAGCTGCTCACGAGCTATTCGAGTCTCGGCTCGAAAAAAAGTTCGTTTGAGTTCGTTCGATTAAGTTAACGAGCCGAGCTCGAGCCTGATTTCGAGCTCGAAAATATTATCGAGCCGAGCTCGAGCTTAGCAGTATTTGGTTCGTGAGCTCGCGAATTATATATTAACGAGCCAAGTTCGAACTAAGCTCGTTTAACTTTTAAACGAGCTATTTTCGAACCAAGCTCAAACTGAATTCGTTTAACTTTAAAACGAGCCTTTTTTCGAACCGAGCTCGAGCCGTTCGCAAACTATTTAATTTCATTACGAGCCGAACTCGAGCTTAAGAATTAAAGCTCGAATCGAACTCGAGCCGAACTCGAGCTTCGGAAAAACGAACCGAGCTCGAGCTCGAGCCTCTTACTGTTCGGCTTGGCTCGGTTCGATTACACCCCTAGTTCCTATGGTTCAAGGAACTTGTTATTAGTATTATAAAGAGCAAGGTGCTTCAGTACACTCTTGGACAAGTTTATTAGGGATTAATCAGCTGCTTTATTTCTAAGGAACTTCATAGTATTTTGTTTTTGGGAAATACAAATTGACAAGATAAGGACCATGGAATAAGTGAGGTCTCCAAACCACATCAAATGTCGATGTTAGCATTATTTTATTCTAACTTTTGCGCATACTTAATTTGTTTCATCTATTGCACACGTTATTCTCGCCACACACTTGCTACTAGCATACTTCTTTAAAAAACACTATGCATCCAATGTTAACTACGACCAAATACCCAAAAGTACATCAAGCAAAACATGTGGAGGATGAAAGAAAATTAGAAAAACTGTTTAGTTTTTATTTGTTGCGTTGGTACCAAATTGGAACTAGGGCATGTTAAGTCAGTCACATACTCAGACCAAATCTTGTACCTTTGTTAATAAAGGCTTTTGTGATCCACCAAATCATGTCCCTAAGATTATATGCTGGATATGGTTTCATATCCAGCAAACATGAAGTATACAAGCTGGAGAACGCCTTAAAGATAAACTTACTTGAGACAAATTTCTTTGAAGTTCCTCTAGCTTCTTTTGCAGAGCTTTGTTAAGATCCCTCTCTAACATATGTCTCTCTTCTTGCTGTGATAAGAGCAGTAGCGCTTCAACCTGGAAGTGGAATATGGAATAAGCTTCATAAATTAACATTTAAAATATTTCATTCTTTCAAATTTGTATCTCAAGGTGAAAGTGTTGGAAACTGATATACGGATATTAAAGTGGAGCACGACATAAAAGTTTAATATTCAAGATGCAATATACCTTCTCTTGCAATGCTAGTGCAAGGGCACTTGGTGTATCACATGTGTTGTCATTGTTATGCACAACATTACTTGAAGGAATATCAATCTTCTGCAATTGAGGAGAGTGGCTTAATAAAGATCAAATTACAAAAAGATAGGAACAATAGAGTTCTTTGAGACGTAATCAACAAATCATTCATTATGTAGAATCATGAAAATAGCACCATATATTCAAGCATTCCTTGCCTCCACCTTTGACCTTTCTCATGTTATCATGTTCAGCCTAACATAAGTCATAATCAAACAAAATATATATTTTACTTTTATTTATCTACAGTTGGGATTCACATCTTAACATGTTTTTTATTTAATAAAACACCTCACAATGCTTTGTTGTATCTTTTCAGTGTTAATGGTTCCATGTAACTCATTGCTATAAGCTGTCTTATCACGTGTAAAAGACTAAAAGTAACAATGGATCACATTGCTATCACTACTTGGGGAACATTTCCTTCTTCTTTTCATGGAACTCATTTGTACTTTTGAACTTGAAAGATTTAAATCAAGGAGAGATCAGCTTAGTCTTATGCATGGTTGAATAACACAGTTAGACTGACAAACCACAACAATTGATCGTGCATGTCTGCGTGAGCTTCATCACAACACTGTCTAATGACCAATCAACGACACAAAATTCATACTACCGAATATTTTTTACCTCCAGCATTCTACAAGTGCTTAACAAGACCATGTCAAATCAACATTTTTGTAACTAGTTCACAAAATGCCTGCCATTCTAAACCAAAAGTGACCATTTTTCCATTTTGTTGTAGGTGTAGTCTCATGAATAAATATAACAGAAAGGAGACATGAAGTCCTAGTTTTTATGACAGCTAATAAATACAGTCCACTTTGAACAGGCAAAACCACAATCAGTGTTCATAATTTCATAGCATATCACCTGATACAATTGAAATATACTAAGTCTGCATAAGCACTGGAAGGTGGGCAGTGGACCACCTTATATTTAGAGTGGTCCACTATGAGCCACATGCCAACTGTAGGATGGGTGATTGTCAATACGCTGGTAATGGTTATACTAGGCGTTTTCCCTCTTTCCAGCATTATAGGCTGGTTTCAGCTTATACTTACAGCAAGGCATTCTCTACTCTCATTCTGTGCAAATTCTCTTAAATCTTTCAAATCCTTTTTCCACCATTCCTTCCATAGTACTGCTTGATCTTGAATGGCAATCCACTGCTGTCTTTATTCACTATGGATAGATATCCCAGGTTGAGGCATTATGCAAGTGAAACTACATTTTGCAGTTGACTACCTTGACACAACAAAAGCCCTAAATAATTAAGTACCCACAGGCTAGCAAATGACAAGAAACCAAGCAATGCAAGGGCCAGATAAATGAGCTGATAAACAAACCCCTAAATAATTCAAGTGCCAACAGGCTAACAAATGACAAAGAAACCAAGCAATGATAGGGATTCCTCCATGAAGCCAAGAAACAAGAAAAATGACATCGATACAGAATCAAAAGCATGAAGCCAAACAAATGAGCTGATAAACAAGAAGCCAAGAAAAATGACAGGAATTCTTCCGTAAAGTGCCCTCTCACTCAGCAATATGGAGGCCACTCAAGCATGGGACTGGTAGTGAAAGTGATAGGAGAAACACCAGAGACACCAATACAGAATCAAAACTAGTTCATTTTCATGGTAGCAGACATGCACATGGACTGACAATGCATGGGAAAAGGATAAGTAGGGAGCTATTGACAGTCATATCTAAGTGCTGCTACATGACATTCCTGTTAGGCTTTGAGTGAAAGGAAATTCGTTTCTTTAGAAGTTATATGGGAAAAAAATAGATATGCGACTTAAATCAGACCTCATGATCAAAAACAGACTGAGCCAACGCTTTGGAACCATAGAATTAAGGGGAAATTACCAGCTATGTTTCTTTTTTCTCAGGAAGATGCAAACTAAATATATCAGGAAAAAATTATGTTCACTAATAATTGGTGCAATATCTCTGTTAACACAAGCAAATGTGATCAAGTAATGCAAATTATTCAAGTATAATGTGGGCAAGAGAGCTAGGTCTCGAGTATTGTTTTTTTTCTCATGATACGAAAAGATTAGATAGAAAGAATACAAACCCTGTCCAATAAATGGGAGTTAGCATCATTCATGACATGCACATCTTTGCATTCAACGTCATCACATTGTATCTCTCCATCAGATGACACTACACTTGATTCATGGTTAATCTGAGATTCACTCAATCTTCTACAAACCTCATCAAGCATTTTGTCCATCCAAGATGATACTTCATCCAACTCTTGTATGATCTTTAACCTATGTTCCACATGATAACTTCGCAGTGCTGATAATCCTTCCTCTACCAATGAAGCCAACATAATCTGTATTCCATATCAATTTATGTTTCATAATACTTATATTTTATAGTAAAGAAAGCTATCTATGACAAAATCAAAATGCTGATATCTCACCTGTCTTTTCTCCAAAGATCGTACATTTCTCTTCAGATGTTGCTCAATTTGGAGTCCCTACAAGTCCACAAAACATTAAGATCATGGTAAAGAAGATCAAGAGTGTCATGGATTCACTTGTTTGTTCCTTTCCGTATTTAAGGCTACCATTCGCAAATTATTTTGAAGCTTGCTAATTGAATTTCTCAAAGTATCCTTCTCTTCTTCTAGGGAGGCCTGTATGACACATGCTATGTTAATTAAACAGGAAAATCTGCTAAAACTTGAGAACTATAAGGATCATTTAATATGCAAGGAAAAACAACTGATATTTGTTTAACTGTTTCATGATAAGCAGCATAACGGAGCTCTGCCCCACATGTTTGCAACCAACAGACAGGAAACCACAAGAATCAATTTCCAACTTCAACAAAAGATTTCTTCAGAAAATCATATTTTGCAACCAACAGACTACGAACCGCAAGAATCAATTTCCAAGTTCAACAAAAGATTTCATCAGAAAATAGAAGATAGAGAATTAACCTAATGTTTCAAATGACAAAGTTGATAAGTATCTAAAAAAATTAGGCGATCTGTGCAATAGGTATGCCCTTGACTGGTTTAAAGGCAGGCAAGCTTCAAATAATAAATGAAAGAACAATACTGTTGTAATTTCAAGTCAAAATAAACAAGCTCAATTTAGCTTAGGGAAGGTTGGAGCATGTTGAATTAGGATGGTAAAAGACCATGCTGCTTCATATTTTCTAGGTTCAGTAAATAAACAATCTGAACATAGCCATCGCTAAGCTCTACTTGTTAATGTTCATGAACAGATGAAACTGGGTCTAGAAGAGTGAACAGGAGTGAAAATAGTTCAACACTGGATTGGTCAAGACAAGCTAAATGGATTCAGTAATAAGATGAATGTCACACTTCATTCATATTTTACTCGATTCAAATTGATCATTCTATTAATTATGCACAAAGAAAAGGATGTAATCTGAGGCATCCTACCACGAGGGATGTTTGTACATATGCCTACAAGTATGAATACCATAATGGTCACAAACCTTGATTTGATCCAATGGAATAGGACCAGACATGGTTCAAATTCCATCCCTCACTAAGAATGTCAAACTCCAAATGGCTAAACTAAGTTACCATTACCTGTAATTCTGAACTGCTAGAAAGAACAGTAGTTATGTTCTTAATTTGTTTGGAAAAAAAATAGAACCAGAGAGATAAATGGTTACACTCTTAAGTTTTTGTAAGAACACGAACCACCAGAAATACAAATAGTTGTGCATCTTATGCTGCATTTACTCAATGGTACAAGGAAGGAAAAGAAAGAAATGAAAAGAGAGGAGAGGAAAGGAGATGAAAAGAAAGGAAATGAAATCCTCTATTCCCATTACCCTATCTTCATAGAGAGAGAGAGAGAAGAGGAGAAGTCAAATTAAAATTTAATTCCATCTTCCTCCAATAGTCGCAAATCTCTAGTTGCTTAATTGCCCGCTGTTTTCTGTTGTTGCTGTGAGAGCTGCACTGCTAGGGTTCAAGGGAGAGCCCACTACTTCCCACCCTTGCCAACGTGCTCCTTTACCCATGTTTCACCACCAAGACTCTGCTCATGCCTGCCTTTAAATCTAGAGATCCAAGTTTAGCCATCGAGTCCTCATTTGAGCTCACCGTCAAGCCCTTGCTTGCTTCCGCTGCCAAGCTCCACCCTCCAATGTCCCAGCTCCTCTAACTCTCTATGAGCTCCGCTCACCGACCAGCAAGTAAGGAGTCCTCTTTCGCATCTTATGTCAAGTCGTTCTTCTCATGGCATGCTCCTCCGAAGTTCCAACACTGTTCACTGTCCAGCATCGATCTTAGCAACAACTTCACTCAAATCAGCATGGGTGGACAACCATATAATTTCATTCTGATTCTGATGAAGGAAATGCTATTTGCACACTTTCAGGCAAACACCATTTGCCCAAAATCAATTCCATTCTTTCAAAATTTTGGAGGTAAACAGCTGAAAGCACCCATAACTTTGATTTTCTTTCTCTTCCCTCCTCAATTCTCTTAGTGCAAACACAGCATTAATGTTTTGAAAGAATAAGAATTCTTGCAACATTTTCATGGCATTAGCTTTCAGTTTTGTACTTTTTGGTGCTAGATTGATGGCATGCTTCAAACTATAAATAATACAGTATCTGTTTGCATATAATTTAAAGTAGCTTTTGATATTATGAAAACCACAAGACAATTTTTTCTGAAGCTAGTAAAGTGAAATCCAGAATCCCATATGTTATACTATGATTTGATTGTCTTTGCTTAAATATGACTTCCATTGGGTTCATGAATTTCTGAAAGTGCATGTTCATAAGAAAATAACACGGTTACTTTACAATGTATTTGGAAGTGGAGGTCTCCTCATCATTGTTGTAAATCCATCTTTCTGGAGGATCATCAAGCAGGCAACTACACATGTCTAGCAATGGTATATCTGCAGAAAGTCCAGTATCTCGTTCTCGGATCTTGTAAAACTTACTAACTACCTGAAAAAGGATACGAAATGTATAAATCAAAGAAAACATATTTATGAAGTCTATATGGAAACTATGGGCCATGCTAAACATACCAGACCATCAACTCAATAGCAATAAGAAAGAGAAAAAACACAAAGTGCTTATCATTCTAGTTTCAAAAGAATTAGTCATAACAAGGCCTCTAATTATTAGGTAATACTGAATAAAACTACATTCTAATTATAAGTAGTTTGTAATAAAGCATCTAAGCTGAAACTAGTTTTTCTATAGTTTGTTAACAATGATTTCTACCATGAACTGTTGACCACAAAATGGCCACAAAAGAAACCTAGAGCATAATATAGATCAGTAATGTCGAAGAAAAGACCACAACTGCAGCAGGAAATGGTTAGACCAAAAAGAAAAACCTCAGCAATTTCACAACCTCAGATTCAACCAGATCAACTTTCTACCCACTGAATTGATCTCAGCATCATCATATCAGTTATGGATACAAATACTAATGCACACAAAACCCTGGTTTCCTCCCTAATGCCAGCTTCAATTTTGAATTATCTCAGAATGATGGTTTAGACTGCAAAGTAACTTACAAGTTGTTCCTCAAGAAAGTTGGAGCAGTGCTACTCTTCAGATAACGTGCAAACATAATTCTCGAATGAAAATTAACCAAGCCTGTGTTAAAAAGTATTATTTCATGGAAAAGTTCACAGGTTTGAAGAATTTTGGAAATTTCAGTTCCAGAACACATGCTAGCCATTTAGTCAAGAAGCTAAAATTAAACTGAAAACAGAGGAAGTTGAAGATGATAATTGGAAAATTGACTAAATTCAAGTTGTTTTTTTAGTCATAAGGAAATGACTCAGAACATGTCACTGGTATGTAAGTAACTTGAAATAAAATTGGAGACCAAACTCCAGAAGCTAGTTGAATTTTTCTTTCAAGATAAAAGTATAGTATCTCTAGAATATTGTTTGCTGTGTGGAAAAATTTTCATTTCTCAGTCCAATGTTTAATAATTAACATGTTTCTTCACACGACCTTATATTTTACAATGAGATGCCTTTTAGTTGGAAATGGGCAAATCAGGATCACAGAGAACATTGACATTGGAGATCTATTCGTACTGTTACATCTGAATGATTTCTAGATGAAAAAAGACAAAAAGAAGTAAAACCACTAAAGCTAATATTATTGTGCAAAAGATGAAAAACATTGATAGAGTGAGCAATTGTTAAGAGTTAAGAAATTAGGGTATGAGAGGAAATTTACCTTCGGACAAGATTCACTTTGCCTTTTTAATTCTTCCAATTCCACCTGTAAGGAATTATTAAGTTTTTTTCCCTCGAGGAATGCTGATTCAAGTTCCTCTAATCTGCAAGAGATGCCAATTACTGCTTAAAATGATATTTGTACCATATCATGATCAACCAAAGAAACTAGTATATAATGTAGCAGCATGATCCAACCATTAAAAGCACAGATCACCATCGTTTCAAGATATAGGTTTCTAACTACCGGAATATGGGTTTACCCAATACTGTGTACACAAGCTGCTAGCAGATATAGAAACACATTTAAGAGTGAAGTTAAGACAAATCAGAAATGATTCGATCAGAGTATGAAGACAATCTTTTGGCCAAATTTAGTAGAAAAGCAAGAAAAAGGAATAGAAAACTTGTCAACCATCATGCCACAGAATGCCATACATTTGAATGCTATATCTGCCAAGGAAACGACTAGTAAAGCTTCATGTATTTTTCATATTATCATATTTTCTTTTGCTGCAAAAGTGGAGTTATAAAGCACTGAAGTTAGTTATACAGTCTAAGAAATTATCTTTGGTAGCAGGGCCAAGAAAGGTTGCACGATATCACAGATTTTTTTTTTCTAAAAGGAATACGTTGGTTATTTGCTGGTAGAATCTAAATTGTCACTTCGAGCTTGATGTAGAAGAGCTTCTTTTTTTCATTATACTTATTTGGTGTCCAAAAAGCTAATATTAAATACCAAAGGTTTTATTTTTCTTTTTTTGATAATCCAAGTGTCCAAGCTTCGCCCAACTAATCCTGGAGGTAGACGGCCTTCCCCCTTGGTTCACCTACTGAGTAAAAGCTAACATGTAATTTGGATAGGATGGTTGATGGTTCATCTTTTAAGTTTACATCTAAGTGACGGAATCTTCAAGCTTTGAACCCGGAGCAAATCACCATTAAATAGGTCAGTTTGTAGGCGCCAATGGTTTATATGTACAATATATTCCTGTAGGAACCAAAATGTTATATCTGGAAGCACTAGCACACATCGCACTGAAGCAATTTACTGTGAAGACACTGCATTTTCAGAGCCATATTATGTAGAACATTGTATAGCCTATTATGTGAAGGTCAGTTTGTAGGCTCAAATAAAAGTCGTCAAAACACACACCCGTAAGTAAGGCAGCCTTCTCAAAATGTAAGAATCAGATGTAATTGAAAGGCTAGGATAATCTGTAACCAAAAAGGAAAAAAAACTTTTCTTGTTCAAAGGAATTTATACTGAAGAGTAATTCATAACAGCACAAGTTTCTCAGTTTTTATGTCTTGCATGGTGTCAATTTCTTCAGAACTTTATCTTGTGACTATTAGCATGCATTAGTTTTGACATTAAACCATTAAGAAACAGATGAAATACTTCTTCTCAAAATGATTTATTTTTTCTGACATAGCTTCTTCATGATCTTTAGCCTTCTCAGCCTGTCAAAATTATACAATATATAGTGTCAAAGTATTATTTCTATTTATATCAAAAGGAACAACGAAAAATGAGAAAGACAATGAGGTTAGAACCTCCATTAGGGAGTTATCTCGTTCAGCAAAAGCAGCTACCACACAACCTTGAAAAAATTTCACTTGTTTCTCTGCTTCCTTGTTCTGTCAATCAATGTTAGAAAGCTAAGAAACTTTAAAGAAGCACAAGAACCATTCATGTCCACGAATTTAGATTCACTTAAAGCAAATATTTTATACAGGACGAAAAATAAAAATGTCACAGTTCTGAGAAAATATTAAATGCTAGACTACCTCTCTAATATTTTATAAAGGAAGAAAAATAAAAATGTCACAGTTCTGACAAAATATTAAATGCTAGACTACCTCTCTATTGATGCAACCTGTGAATCAACGGTTCACAACAAGTTTTGGATAAAAAAATTTGAGTTGAATTTTAAATTATAATTAAATTTGGAATTATATGTGGTGTTTAACACGATTTAAGTTATTTGGTAGATTCTGCAATTTCAGAGAAAAAGGTTTAGTATTCGAATTTTTTTTGGTAGACTTTACTGTTTTCTTGTCATAATTAATTAATTTCCTAAGTTGTCAAGTCTTATGAGGTAAGTGAGTATTTTTTTTAACCCATTTAATTAATTGTATTTTCCAATTTTGATTGGGGTTCACACCATTAAAAAAAAAATTCCCCAAACTCCCTCAAATATTATATATTATATATACACACACACACATACTTTTAGTTTAGCCTCTTTAATAATTTTTTAAGATGAAAATAGAACCACATTAATGAATTTTTTAGTGATGTAATATGCTGTCATAGTTAGTGCTAGATATGATATCCATCCATCATCCATGTATATGAACATCATTATCTGAAGTCTCAGATCTGTTTTTGGCCTGATTTACTGATCGAACACAAAGTTTCTTTTACAGGATAAAAATACCATGAGATTAAATTGATAGACATACACACATACTGATTAAATTGAATTTTGGAAATTTACTAATTTTATTATTCAGGAACTTAGTAATTTGAATTTTTTTTCATCGTAGTATACATAATTATAAAAAAAAAGGCAACCTGGTGCACGAAGTTCTTGCCAATGCGGGGTCCCAGGGAAAGGATTTCTTGTACGCAGTTTTACCCTACTTTGCAAGAGGTTGTTTCCAAGACTCGAACCCGTGACCACTAGGTCACACGGCAACAACTTGACCCTTGTGCCAAGACTCCCCTTCAGCTAAGAGGCATGGACACTATCATTATCTCAACAGCAATTGAACACGATATTATGCTATCTTATTTGTCTGATCTACAAGTCATATCAAATTTCAAAAGTTTGTTGTTTACATATCAACCAATTACAAAAGGCTGCCATCCCTAATAATGGAGGTAAATACATAAGGTTTAGTATGTGACCACAAACTAGATGAATATCAAATCTTAGATTAGGATATGTAGGATCTGTCTATTGAAAGAGATGTCAGTGATTTAAAGTTTCAAGTCATGTCCTTCCCGAGTTAGTCAAATGTAATTTTTTGCTAAATATTGGAACAACACTATTTTGCTTCATGCAATGAGTTGTTCTTCTAAATTCCAATATGAACCCTAAGTTAAAAGGTCACACCAACATTCATCCTGATTCCTAAATGCCAACCAGAATATTCAATGTCATCAGGACTTCAATGTTTTGAGAAAGTTTTTGAATAATAGAGCACCATATCTATAGGTTCTAAATGGAAGCAAAAATAGGAATGTGCAGTATGTAAGAACAGTTGGGAGCCTTGTGAACTACAATTTTCTGCAAGATTGTAATAATTGCAATTTTACCTATTTCATTAGTGTTTGTTCTATAGATGAACCAGACGAGTCATATCGGATTAGATAGAGGATATAGCTCTTTTACTATTTAAGAACTTTGTCACCTACACTAATCTTCAAGATAATCATATTGCAAATTACTTATACTGTTTTGATAGAGTAAATAGGTACCTTTATAACTTCAGCAGCATGTAAATCAGCTAGCTGGCTCTGGAAGGAAATAATAAAGAATAAGCAAAAACATTATCAGATTTATTATTCACAAGACAAAATATCACGAACCTTTATGTGATAAGCTTCAGAAAGCTCCTCTTGAAGGTTCTGCTTCTCTCTGATGCATCCAGCCAATTTCTTTTTCAAGTCCTCAATTTCCTGCTCTAAACCAGCTGTCCTGATAAGGGTTCCAGATAGCTGAAACTGATATTAATGAAAACCCCAAGCACCAAGCAAACTATGGGCTAAAAGATAATAATCATTCAATGCACCTCTGAAAATGCATTCGAGTTGCTACTGCAAGATAACTAGGACCAGCTTGTTGCATGCACAACTGCTCAATATCCTTCCTAAGTTGATCGCGCTCTTCAAAATACAGGTTACATGAATGTTGTTAATAAACTTATGGCTAACAGGAAGAAATCAAAACTGTAGACAGCAACAATGTAACTAATCCACACTCATACATTTTACCCCATTATTTTCACATATTACTAACATGAATACTACACATATAGGCACATCTTAGCCAGATGCATGTGTGATGTATAACCCATCATTGAAGAGGATGAATCAAAATTACAACTGAAATTTAATCTATTAATAAATAGAATGGTTGCACACACCAAAATTTGAAGAATCAATAATGAGGATAAATTGATTAATGGTAGAAAGATCAATGATCAGCTGAAGAATGAAGTTGAGAACAATAAGATCAATGAGGGACAAAATATATTATATAAATGCATGTAAAAGTTAAAGATCATACCATATTGAAGCTGTTCAATCTGGTAGCGAAGAGCGTGCTCATTGTTTCCTCTCTCATCCATTACTGACAAAAGTATATGGAAAGTATTATGTTCCTCCTAACAACTAAAAATAAAATCTAATGTCATATTTGTAGGATCCTGAATGTAGATGGAACTGAGACACTACTAGCATAGGATATTCTACTAACCAAAAATAAAAAAATTCTGAAAATAACTAAACGATAAAATGTATATTTGAATAACATAGAAGGTTGAGATGACCAATTGAACCCTCCAAGCTGTGCAAGAGTTCAAAATGAAACCAAAAATAAACAAATATCCTTCTAGACCTTTCACACTGGTGATTAGAAAAGTTAGATCTTTTGTCATTGGCTGTAATTGAAATTTATGCATCTTGTATATCTTTGCTAACCTTTGACTTCAAAAACCACCTTAACCTTTTAAATCCGATAGTTTATTGAATTTCTTACCAGACTTCCAAATCACTTATAAGTTTGCATGCATCAGATGCAATTAGACTTCAAATTTTTAGTTTATTATTAGAAGAGGATCATTGATTTTCTCGTAAAAGGAAAATTAGTAAGCACATTAAAATTCTACACAAATGACAAAATAAACTACAGTTCAAGGTTTTGTTATTAGAATATCACTCATAAGAGACGATGGTAATTGCAATACATTATACACTAATGTAACTTGTAGCCATCATATCATAAGCTAAATGAAAGTTGTCATTAAATTATTAACTTCTGAATGACATCAGGACATCTACACGTTGCAGTTTTTGACGTAAGGAACAATTTACGATGGAATAATCGTTTCATAATTTTTTAGTCGAGAAAAAGAAACTGAAAGGCTGTGATCAAAATGGACCAAAGGACAGAAAATTCTGTTTTACAGCTGAAGATAGCTTCCCCCAAAATCCCCATCCCAATTCGTAGCAATGGGTAATCCTTCACAACGTCAAGAACCCTTCTCTAGGTCTTCTTTTTATTGGGATCTACAGAGACCCTAGTTCAATAAACAACCCAAACAAATACAAGCCGGCGCCTTGATCGTATGTATACCTGCTAAACAATTACTCTACGATAACGCGCATGAAGATTCCTCTTTCTAGATGAGTCTTTTTTGTTTTGATTCCAAGAAACAAGTCTCGGTAACAACATCCAGTACGAGCCGAAGAATAGGGTAAGGGATGGAAGGGAGGGTGAAACGAGGATAAAAGGAGATCGATGTCCTCCCCAAACCGTCGGCGTCTACCAGCGGACTCTCCGGCGGAAAGGGAACGGAAAGACGGAAGAAACCTAAAGAGAGGACTTACCAGGCACGAGAACGATGAGGAGAACGACCTCGCAGACGAAGAGGAGGATTCGGCAGGAGCTCAAGATGACCGCCGCGTGACGAAACTACTATATTCTTCTTTACAGGGAATTTTTCAGCCTGCCCCTCAAAGTTAGAACAAATTGCACATGTAACCTTGGCCCATGGGCTTTAATCTCAACATGAAGAATGGGCTCGGCCCACTGGCCCATTAACTCGACGACGGAATCGCCTCCAACCAACCAGTCATCGTCCCACAAGCGTCGCGCTCCCGGCGGCGACGAGTCACCCGCCCAGGCCCTGACTCGCGACGTGGCGTCCATGCACGGTGCCTCCTCGCGAGACCCGCGCATGTCCCGGTCGCCCTTCTCCCATCCATCCCCATTCTTATCGCCCTCTCTTCTTCCTCGCAAGCACAGAGACAGAGAGAGAGGAGGGCGTACGAGATGATGTCTTCGAGAGCTCTGGTTCTGGTCGGGCTGACGACCATTCTGTGCACCCTTGCAGCGGCTGAAAATGGAGACGACGTCCACCACTTGCCGAAGTTCACTCCGCTCGTGACCAAAGAGAGCAGGGGAATCCTGGCACTGTCCGAGGCGGGGATGATAACGGCCGTCGACGTGCATGATGGCTACGGCGACTCTTATCACCTCCAGTTCATCACCATGGAGCCTGGTTCAATCTTCCTCCCTGTGCTCCTCCGCACTGACATGGCCTTCTATGTTCACACTGGTATTTATCAGTTTCTTCAGTCTCTTGATTTCGCTCTGCGTGAAGGTGTGTGGTATGAAGCTTTCGACCTTTCGTCTGCAGGTAGAGGAAGAGTGACCTTCATCAGCGAGGGCGGTGACGAAGAAGAAATGGACGTCGTCCGCGGCGACGTTTACAGGCTCGAGGAAGGCACCACCTTCTACGTGAAAAGCCACCCCGATCCAGCGAGAGAGCGGCTCCGGATTCATGCCATCTTTGACACTCCAGAGATTGATTGTTGCAGTCCCTTGGTAGGTTCGTAGATCGATCTTTTGGCATTGTTGATGAGGTTAACTGCTTCTTGGTTGCAGGGGCTTTCTGCAGGAGCTTACTCGAATGTCAGCGACTTAGTTCGAGGATTCGATGACAGCGTTCTCCAGATGGGTTTTGGGGTATCTTAATTTTGAACTTGTGACAAGATCTGGGATTGACATATGAGTGATCGATTTCTGTAATGGATATGCAAGGTTTCGGAGGAAACAGTTCGAGACATCAAATCTGGTCGGACGCCTCCTCCGATCGTGCCATCGTCTGGAAGGAATGAAATGGAGGAGCCAAACTGGAAGGAAGAGATCATGGAAGCCCTTTTTGGCGTCAGAGGAACATCCGATTTTCTGAGCAAGAAGAAAAAGATGAGCGGAAGCAAGGCGTTCAATTTCTTCAAGGCCGAACCGGACGTGAAGAACGAGAATGGATGGAGCACTGCGTTGACGCACAAGGACCTCAAAGTTCTCAAGGGCTCCTACTTTGCCCCATTCATGGTCAATTTGATGAGGGTTAGCGATCAAATTCTTGTAAATCTTGGAGAAATCTGGACTTGTGTTGATTTGCTGATGGCATTTTGAAGGGCTCGATGATGGGGCCGCACTGGAACCCTAGGGCGACGGAGGTCGCCATCGTGATAGAAGGGCAAGGCGTGGTGCAACTAATTTGCCCCGGCGATGCATCAGGAAAGAAGATCGGGGCCGCCGCCGAGATGCCGGAACACGAAGTTCAAGGTGAAGGAAGGGGACGTGTTCCTGGTGCCGCGATTCCACCCGATGGCGCAGATTTCGTACAACAACGAGACCTTGGTGTTCGTGGGATTCAGCAGCGCGACGAAGAACAACCACCCGCAGTTCCTGGCGGGGAAGAGGTCGGTGCTGCGGGTGATCGGCGCCGATGTGTTGGCGGCGGCGTTCAATGTGAATTCGAGCGTGGTCGAGGGCTTGCTGGCCTCTCAGGACGAGTCGATCATGCTTCCGTGCACATCGTGCGCCGACGAGATGGAAGCGAAGATGAAGAGGGAGGAAGAGGAGAAGAGGGCGGAAGAGGAGGCGAGGAAGAAGGAAGAGGCGAGGAAGAGGAGGAGGCGAGCGAAGGAGGAGGAAGAAGAAAGGAAGAGAGAAGAGGAAGAGAAAGAGGAGAGGAGAAAGAGAGGAAGAAAAGAGTGGAAGGAAGGGAGGAGGGAGCAATGAGTGGGTTTCCATAAATAGTAATCTCAGAATAAAAAGAAGGATGAACTTCTTTCATGCATGTTTTCTTTTGCGCGGTAGTTTTTTTTAATATTGATTTTTTAATTAATTATTTTATATGAATTACATTTTCTTTGTTATTTGGATTGAATTAGAACGTTCATGAAACGGTTTGATAAATGTTCATTTTTTATCCGTAAGAACAGTTAAATAAATAAATTTAAATAATTTATTAAATTAAATAAATTTTTTTAAATATTTGCTTACCACATAGGGGTGTTAGCACATCAAAAAAAATGATAAATCTTGGTTCAGTCTTTTTAAGTTCAAGTTCAGCTCGAGTGGCCGATTCGAGCTTTAATTCGAAAGTTTCCCACCGACCTCTAGGGTAAATAGGTTGCGAATGGTCCGGTTCCATGAAAATTTTTCACCGACCATCAAGGTAAATCGGGAAGCGCATACGGCGGCTAATCCTTTAATTGCGTTCTCCATTTGGAGGGAAATTCTTGCAAATACATCGTAGCTTAAGATCGAACTTGTCTTGGGTTACAATACGTTCGTGATGCCTACCAAACATCATTGCCCCGGGAACGAAAATTATAGTGGGTAAATTTTTTATAGTTCGAAATCAAGCTCAAACGGCCCCATATTTAAAAAACTCCCTAAGAGATTTTTTAGAGGCACGGTACCATTAAGCTGATGAGCAGCTAACATACTGCCTCAACAGAAGCTCACAAAAATGGGCATTCTGGATTCGGTCCGGCTCAATTGAGTCAGGCAATGTTCGAACCGGATCGGGTTGTAGGGTTTAACGAGAGAAGCGTTGGCGTTCAATTTTTTCCGAGCGGAACCGGCGTTTCCGTTCTTTTCGCGCCAAACCCTGGCGCGAAATCTTTTGTTCCGTTCTATTAATCATCCATATCCAAATCCTCCCGCCACTCTCTCTCTACGCTCCCGCTGCGCTGCGATCTGGCGATCGATTGTGCACAGCTAGGACTCTGTCTTCACCTCTTCCACGCTTCCGCCGAGGTTAGTTTCCCTGTTCTTCCTCCCGGCATTAGGGTTTCCTTGAGGTTTATCTTCACGTAGATTTTTGCATTTCTGTTTGGTATATAATCGAGGCAAAGTTTATAATTTTTTATCCTTTTAGGGGGTTGGAGCTTGTTTTCTCTCTCGACTGGATTCTACTTTGGTGCTTTTTAGGTCGTGATGGTTTTAATGTGTTTTCAGAGAGATCCATTTTTGTATTTCTCTATATTTCTTTTTTGATTTGAAGGAAAATCTAGTTGCTCGTTTCTTAATGTCTGCGTTATTCAAATTTGGACTGAGAAAATTGCAATTTTTCCCCTGTTTGCATATCAAATACATAGAGCATATGTCATAACCTTAACTATGTTCTCTGCATGATCCAATGGAACTACAGGAACCAAATGGAGCTGGAGCTGGAGAAGAAATTGTTCTGTTAGCTATGTTCTCGGTACGATGCAATCCAACACTATCTTCACAATTAACTACAGGAATAATCTTGGTAAGAACCAAGTGGATCTGGAGTTGAAGAAGAAATTGATCATTTTTTCCCAGGCGTTTTAGTTGCAACTTACAAATATTCACTCGTTCCCTTCAACAATGAGGAACTCAGTGTCCAGACATCACAATGTGCAGCCCACAAGACGATCTTCCAGACTCAAATTCTTGCGTGAAGTATGTGAATCAGATGTTAGAAGGGAGGATGGATCTTCAGATATTCAGAAACACGTTAACATGGCTGATCCTAGTCTTACTAAGCAGATAAAAATTGAGATGGTGGAAAAAGAAGATGAAACATTTTCATGCAAATCAGGCGAACAAGACAAATCTTATCCTTATGGTACCTCTGATGATCAAATTGACATTCCTTTGAAGGATCTACGTGAAAGGTGCAGAAAGAAGACAAAGAAGTTCCCAAAAGATGTTTCTCCTCTAAAAGTTGTCCATTATGATCACTCAAATAATGATCAATCTGTAGAACAAGAAGAGCCTGATCTCGAGGAACCTATTATTAAGTTGAAACGAAGACATTTAAAAGGATCTATTGAACACAATAAGCGAAGAAAATCTGCATCTGTATCTTTAGATCCTTTGGTTTCTACCTATTCATCATATCAACTGGCAGATATTGGACAAGGTTTTTTAGTTGCTGTAAAAGACAACACAGCAAACAAAGTGAAAGTTTCAGAGGACACCATACATCAAGACTCGAAAACAACAGGAGGTGAATCTCCTGAAACCCTAAACACCATACTTGATAATTTATTTTTTATTTTTTACCTTTTAGATATTGAAACTCAAAATCACTGTCAACCTAGTTGACAAATTCTATGCATGGCATTGTGAACTAGTTCCTTTTTGAAGAAACAAAATCTGTCCAATTTTTGCTAGTGTTTCTCAAGACAATTTTGGGGTATTGCAGGGGCACATTTAATGAAAGATGGTTCCACCATTGTCGTAAAGGAAGATCCTGTTGGCTCTGAGTCTCATAGTACATTTTGTCATGTCAAAACTGAGATTATGGAAAATTCTTCATTGAATTATCAAACTGAAGATTATCATTCTGTCTCTGCTACCTCCACAATTGGTTCATTTCAGAAAGACTATCAAGTTAGTTCAACTACCCTCTCTCTGATTGAATGCCTTGGGGCCTCTTCTGATGTGCACGTAGATTGTCCCAAAAACAACATCGTTAAAGATGATGAATTGGGTGAATTAGCTTCTGTGGTCCAGCAGTCTCCAACATTGATACACAGAGTCACTAGTAATAGCAAATGCCTGACAGTTAGTTTCACTGAAAGTCATGGTGTTCCTATGGAATCTTTTAAACTTCCACTGGATATACCTAATGAAGATGTTTTTGAAAAAAAGCAGCTTCCTCCTATGCCTAGTAAATCTCAATTATATCAAGCCGATGGAGAATCCACAGAAGATAGTGAACCTGAAAACAGTATGAGTATTCATGATATTGACAAAGAATATTCGTGCCCCTCTCCCTCGCGGTGTTGCAACGAAACAAGGAACACAGTGATGGGTCCATGAGAACTGGCTTGCAACTCATAATGTTAATACTAATAAATATTGGATGGCCTTCAGAGTGATTCAGGTTTCACCATTTCATTTGTTTTAAGTCATCACTTTGCTGTTTTTGCAAATATTTGACCGATCCATTTCCTTAGCAGTAGCAAAGTTCTTTTGCTCTTATTTCCATTTTCTGGATATCTATTAGAGGTTTATTAAATAGAGAATTTTCACCAAGCATGCATCAGAGAATGGCATGAGTTGGGAAACTTTTAAGGTTCATTTTGATAAGATAAAAATTGCGTGTGGCGTTTGAAAAAAATTGTAAATTTTCAAGAAATGATTTTTTTTTTCTTTTTTCCTTTGAGAACATATGCTGTGATTATATATATTCGTGCCTTTGCCTGGTTGAACACAAGGTGCTGCTCATTTCTCTGTCTCTTCTTTGCTCTTCCTCAATGCTGTAGAGTAGCAGAGGAGCGTCAAATTTGGGGCTGCCGTTGCATGCAAGTGTAAGCTTCTGTTCTCGGTAAGCAATTTGTTTTTGCAATTTTTTTTTTAATTCTGGTTGTTTGAGATGAAATGTTGAATGGTTGGTTTTCCTCTCAAAAGGGAGGCATTTATGAGCCTGAGGTCTTCAATCTTCAACCTCTCTTCTCTTCTCCTTTTCTACATGTTTGATGGCGTTTGTTTCTATTTGCTGCTTCTTTTGACTTAGATTTTAGTTGAAAGCTGTGCGTAAATCTTTGATGATGGCATTGTCGTGTATGCATCAATTTCCATTTAATTTCTTAGAGCTGTTCTTCGTTTTTTTGTGTGCTGTGTCGTATGATTGAAGAACCGTTCCCATCGGTTGTCTTTCAAACCGATTGTGTATTGCAAACTGCATGCTTAGGTCTTAGTGCTATTTTGAGGATTTATAAGTTCTAGAAGAAAAAAGAAAGAGAAAGATAAAAGAAAAGCCAAAATTTCTGCATGCATTACTGAATCTTTTGCTTTCCAGAAACATCATGATTTTTTTTCCCAGTTTGTACTTGTTCTTGGTAGACAATTATCCTGTTTCCCAATTGTTCTTATTGCATGACAAGTTCAGAAAATTACTTGGGAAATTATTGATTCTTTACCTCACAGGATAGAGATGATGTGGCTGGTTGATATTTCCATTGTAGATTCGACCAACAAAATTCAAAATATAGATTCGGACAATGCTACGAATGTCATTGGGTATTTGTTATTGAACTATACAGATGAGAATGTAGTGCAGCTTGCAAATGGACCTGTCAGCCAGATCATTTCTCTGATCGATGAAGCCAAATCATACCTCACTGAAATGTGGATCTTGCTAGTCCCACGCCATCCCTGATTGGTGAACAGCTTATGTACCTGCTTTCTCCCCCAACTACATGAGCTATTTATTCGCATTCCACCTTTCCCACTGCTGTTCCTTTGTTTCATCATCAGCTGACTTCCAAGGAGACACCGTTTCCGCAGAATCCAGACTTCCAAATACTTCTTCGATTGAAGAGCCTATTAGCCAAACTGCAAGTTTGGGCTTGGAGGATCAACCCAGTCTTTCTAATCCAGAGGCACCTGGGCCACTCAATGATTTGGAAACCAAGATCATTGAATTGCTGAAAGAAAATTGAGAGGCACCTGTTCCTGTTGCCTCTTTGCCCAGATTGTATAGTGAAAAATATGGTAGAACAGTACTGCCTGCTTGGTCTCTTGCGTATTGTCAGCCTAATGGGAGGGCTGGCTTTGGCTTGACAAGTCTGCTTAGCCGGTTGAATCATAAACTTCAACTTATACACATGTGCCTATTTGCTATTAGAGTTCTTCTGCTTGTATGTTGGTCTGATGCAAGATCTCTAATGAATGATTGTGAACAAATGAATTGTTATGACTGAAATGTAGGGCATGCGGGCAGCATCCAGTTCTACTTGCAGAGGATGCTACAAAGTAGATGAACTACAGTGGCCAGATTATCAAAATTCGAACTTGGAGTATCTATTAGCTCTAATCAGATATTTCTCCATTTCTTTCCTGACAGTCGATTTTCCTAGCAAAAGATGTTTCTATTATTTCAAGTAATACACTAGTCCCGCTTGTTTTCTTGTGACCAACTTGCTATGTTTGTGCATATACAATCAATGATCCTGTTCTTAATGTGATGATTCCTAATCATATATATTGGTTTGTGAGCTTCTTTCATTCGAAGACTATCACTCTTATTTTGACAAAAGAGTCTGAACATGTCATATGTGGTTCACCTGTTACGGTGAAAAGATGCCAGCAAAGATTCGATTCGGCATACAGGTAAATGGTTTTACTTTCTCTTGTTATCATTTCTATAGTTTGTTTCTGTTGTATATCTTTTACTCTTTGAATTTTGTGATTTATTTTGCCATATATCAATGAGTTTTTATTTTTCCTCTCTTTTTTGGTAATTATATACAAATTATTCATCTCAATAGTTGAGCATTTGCAGAACGAACCCTGAGGAGTTGGAGCCCAAGCGCAACAAGGAAACAAGTTGGTGGAGTTTCAGTTGTCGAAATGTGTCTCCCTACTAATTTCAATTCTTGTTCTTAACATAATGACTCCATCCATTGCCGTGCCAAATAAATCTGAAAATATTGTACTTGTTCAGAGTCAGCCATTCGAAGAACTTCACCATGCAGCTGAACCTGAGAAACTAAAAAAAAATGATAATCCCAGTAGCCACATCTCTGGGGGTGGTCGGTCAAACTGCTGAAGTTTTCCACCGACCACCTAAATCGGTAAGTACATACGGCGGCCAATCCAGATGCCCAGCATCCTTTTTGCACACTAGGAAAATTTCTGCAAATACGCCGTAGCAGCTTAGAAACTAGAGTCGGTAGAAGGTAAAATCAAACTGCTGCATCATCCCCAACCTACTATCGATGTGACTCCAGTTCTTTTGTACACTAATCTTTGTCGATTGCAGATGTGGACTAAGCAGACTGCAAAATGATCACAACTATATAGAAAAATTGGTAAGCAATGTATAAAGAAAATGCCGCAGACAATCCTTTCTCTTAAGTTGTTTCTACCCTTAGAACCTGAACATTTGCTGTTCTTCGTTTTTGCAGCGATCACATCGAACTTCCTGATGGTACTTTCATTCTCCTTGGATTATGTGGCATATCCTTAGTCACATAGAGATAGACACTGACGTGCATAGAATTATACAGTTCAAATTCCAGACTGGTACAGGTGATGTAGAGTTTTACTTTCTCTAGTCTTCAGTGATTGTGCAATCTTGACTTGCAAACTACCTATGATCGAAACCAAGGCCGCCGTTCAATTGTGTGCTCGAATGGATCCAATCAATTAGCAACCACATTGACCATGTTACTTGTGGCTCTTCATCTACAGTTAGTTATTTCCAAATTCATCCTGACCAAATATTGACACCCTGATCAATCAAATCTCGTTCAAATTTTGCTATCTGGGAGTGTTTTCAATCCAGATAGTTTTAACTCAGGAATGTAAACCCTAAACCCTATCTGAAACCCATTCCAATGCTTTACATCTCTACAGAAGGAAGCAAACTGAATGAAACAAAACAACAACATGATGATGATGATTGATCTTCATAGGGTCATACCTCCAATTAAATCTCAATTGGATAAGTTTGGCTTCACTCAGAATATAATACGTTTCATTGTGATCAACTGTAATTTTTTGATTTATCTTTTCACAGATGATCGTGAAGTTGACCGTGTGAAACTGTTGGGTAGCGGATTTTATTTTTTTACAGAAGAAAAAAATATAGTATGTCTGGGGAATTTAAATTTTTTTTTATAATTAATTAAATATATACTTGCTGGTGTTGAAGGATTGTTAAAAATATATAAAATTCAAAAAAAAAAGTCGAACAAATGAGAGACATGGAGATTTATCGAATTATTTTCTTTTGCCCCTGCAATAAATAAGTATCGAATGGTGGGACGCGAGAATGAGAAACCGAAACCGCCTCCTCGTTCGACCGATCCAACGGCGGACAGAGCTCCGGTGTTAAAACCGAGGGGCCGAGATCAAGACACGTCGACGGGCTTGCACAAGAATAGCAGCGACGCGGGGCGCTGCTGCTGCTGCTGCTGCCTCCCGCCCACGCCGCCGAGCCGCTCGTAGCAGTCGATGGAGAAGAGCGAGAGCGCGAGGGAGAGGGACACGCGGCGCGCTGCCGACGACGACGACGCCGACGACACTACTGCCGGACCCTGCCTCCTGACGCCGGCGAGCCGGTCCAGCGCCGGCCCGATGCAGAGCCGATACAGCCGCCGGTACCCGCCGAGGGCGGCCACGACGGAGCGCGTCCCGCCCGCCGCGGCCGCTCCGGAGACGGCCACGTGGCGGTGGCAGACGGCCTCCCACACGGCCTCCCGGCGGCCGACGGCGTTCCAGAGGCGGCAGACGCACCCGGCCGCCGCCAGCGAGCGGCCGTCGAGGCGCCCGAGTACCTCTGCGAGCAGGTCGGCGTTGTCATTGATGGGGAACCGCCGCCACCCTGCCGCGCCTCCCTCTTCTTCTCTGTGCGGTAGCATCACGGTCACGCGTCGATTCTCCTCCGCCCTCCTTTCCGCTGGAGAAGGGTTCTATAAATAGGAGGAGAACGAAGACAAGAAGCTTTAGCGTTTACTTGCGAATGGGTATCCTATGAAGAGGTCTCGACCGTCCGATTCCGCTGAGATTCAATCTTCACCGTCGGTGCTCAATCGAGAAATTATATTTTTAAGTTAATTACCAACGTTAATTGACTCGGAAGGTATCTTTTGGGAGGAAGGGTCCGGATGGGGCCAACCAGGAAGGGCCAAAGAGCTTGGAGATGCGCAAAAGATTTTTTTTTTTTAAATTTTGTTTCTTAAAATAAAAAAGAAAAGAAAATGCCAAGTATAACGTGACCATCAAATTCAATATTATTATTATTAAAGAAATAAGTGAGTAGCAGAACAAATATGGCAAAGCATTGGACGTGTGAGAGAGCATCTCAGTCAGGTGTCTTTATTTGGGGTTGTGGTCGGTGACGAGTCAAATCGCCCATCGTTGCACTACCAATTTCATAATCAACGTTAAATTTGCATGACAATACGTTGTACGTGACGTGACCATGTCTTTAGCTACACAGCCAATGGCCAACGATCCATCTCTAATTTTAAGCTCATCTTATCCATTTATTTATCTATTTGGAGATTAATTAATCAATTAATTCTAGTGAATTATAATTCTTTTATGATATCCGGGAGGTGACTAATTCTGCAACTACTGTACAGTTTATGTAAAATTTTCATCCATCATCAAAAAAAAAAAAATTCAAGAAGGAAAAATGAATTTTAATGGATAACTCAACATCACGAGTGATTCGAACACCATAGATATGAGATGCCCTATATGAAAATTAAATCCTTGTTGCATGATAGTCCGTCCTATTATTTACTATCACACTGTGTCCCAAAAGACTCTTTTATGATATCAATTCTTCAATAAGGTGAAATTCATCATCCCAGCTACCCTACACAATCGACCCTACGACCATCTGTGAGGAGACAAATCGAGAAGTTATAGCTGACCACTACGGGAGAGAGTATTATCTTGGCTTCGTCGAGATTTGACCTTTGTCTATTTCAGTAAGTCTGCCAGTAGTAACCAACTCAACCATATAAGGTGGAAGCTCTTTTATGATATCAATTTTAACCAAAAAAAAAAATCTATCACTCCAATGACCCCATATGATCGGTCCCATAATTATCGATAAAGAAGTAAATCGAGAAATCTAAGATGAGTGATTACGTGAAACATGAAAATCAATAGATCGAATTTGACCTAAAGGATATAATGCCCTTAGTTTAAAATCCTATTATAATGACTTAAAGGAAGAGGGGCGGCATCAGTCCTCTTTTAATTTTTTAATATAAGAGGTGTAAAAATATAATAATAAAGGGTAAATAGGAGACAACAACATGACTACTCCCTTTCAACGTAAATATACATTTTTCACCTCGTAATATGAAATTTCTAACTCTCTGTCCATATACGGGACACCTAGCAAATAAGACAGGAACTCTCATAGGATTCCTATATAATCATGCACATTGAAGGGTATATATATATATATATATATATTGTCGAAAAATATCCCTGAGAAAAACAAACGAGTTGTTACTTACCTTAGGACATTTGATCGAAAATCGAACTGATCGAACCAAACGACCAGATCCATCTGTTACACCTTCGCCTCTCTTGTCACAGTCCCTACACCTTCCTTTCCTCCAATATATGCAATGCAACAATGCCCTTCCTGTTGAAAACCAAACAAAACTGAGAGACATTTGGCTTTGGGTGTCACGTCATGCATGATTTTGTTCATACAGTAGCTTCACTTGAGACACAGTATCATTGAAGACATCCTTTTTGCAGCAGGTGATGTCAAATGGCAAATCAAAATGATGCATAAAGCTAGAGGTGCCTTCATCATGCACAGGAGCCTGTGAAGAAGCACAGTCCAGTTCAGAATCCTTCGCCCAGATGAGGAGAAATGGAGTGCATCCAAAACCCCTCTCGTGACCGTCTTCGTACCTCTGCAATCACTGCCAAAATATTAATGTCGCCCACGATAAGTCAACAGTGCAGAAACATAAATAAATTAATCATGCAAAGAGAGGCCAAATTCGAGCACACCTCCCACAGACAATCAGCAAACAACAAATTGATCTCGCAGACCTTCCAAAACCTCGGAAAACTATAAGGCTGAAAGAAAGAAACAAACAAGCAAAAAGATGAGGCATGGCATGGTTGTCACAGCAATTGTTATTGTAAAAACTGTCAGGAAAGGCAACTGTTTCTCATATGTGAGAGGTTATTGTGACTTTAGCAGGATGTACCAGGCAATATGTGTTTGAACTTGAGCCCTTGGAGCAAAGCCCGAAGCTATTTTGTATGTCCTCTTCCTCAAAGGAACTATCGCCCTTTGGCTTTATCTTTGACCACTCCAATGTCTTCACTAAGTTAATGAGCATTGGGTTTATGAGTACAGGTCAAGAACATCTCCTGCTTGTTATTATAATTGCCTTAGGCTCCTGCACGAGTTAAGACGTCAGGGACAAAATTTGAGGGCAGATAAGCACAAGAAAGAAATTATTATCCCTTTTAATTCTAGTGAATCCGATGATCAGTGACACTTATGGAACTCATAAGTTTTATTATAACAATCTGAAACTCAACAAGTTGACCAACTGGCCTCGTGGAGCATGGTATGAATATCTAATCTATCTGTCAAATGGAAATTGTCAAATAAAGAGAAGTCTTTTGTGCAAAGAATTCCATGGCCCATTCGAGGATCAGGGTGCTTGTTGTTCCAGTCCATTGCCTTTTGGGGCTTTCACTTTGATACTAACCAGCCTGCTCGTGCTCGCTTTCAGGTGCTGGTGATGGTGGCTGCTGTTTGAAAACTTTGACATGGCAGAGCTTGCCACCAACTTCATCAGCAAATGTAATTCTCCTCCTTTTTTGAGTGCTGTTGGCTGGAACAGTTGATTTGTTGTCGGTCGATCTCTGCAGTTAACACAAAATGGTATCATGTCTCAAGTTTGAGGTGTTTTGGATTGTTGTTATGAGAAGAGAAAAATAGAAGTTTTACCATTATTTTACAGAAACGAATGCAGTCCTTTTTCATTATAGATAACCATTTCCTAGTGGTCTTTTCGAGTTCAGAAGCATCTTCAGCAGCTACCTTAATCTGTCAAATTTACAGATGAACAATATGATCAGATCAAGTCATAGAATACCTGTATAACATTGGCAGGGAAAATAGCTTGCAGTAGGCTGGTAAATCAACTGTGGAACGAGTTAATACCGTGAAACAAGAAAGGTAAAGCTCGATCAGACATAAGTGAATAAAAGTTAGTAGTTTCTTAAAAGTTGAAGGCCTAGATCTGGAAGAATGTTTCAATGCAAAGTTCAAGTTCTTCATTTACAACCTAATATAGTCCTACTTCAAGAAATTATGGTAGGAAAAAAAGAGTTGACCACAATAGATAAAGATGGGAGAATTCCAGTAAAGAAATGAGGTTGTGCATCTAGACCTTGTCTTTTTTAAGTTAGGTCTATCCTTCCTTTTTCTTTCTCCAACTTACAGGAACTTCCATCCTCTCCCTTCTGCTTCCCTATCCTAGTACCTTTTCCTACAGTTTCATTGCTTTCTCTTCCGCTAATAATTGCCAAACATGCTCAGGCAATGTAATTGATGTGAAAACATACTCGTGTCCCTCTCCCTCGCGCTCTCGCTCTTCTCCATCGACTGCTACGAGCGGCTCGGCGGCGTGGGCGGGAGGCAGCAGCAGCAGCAGCGCCCCGCGTCGCTGCTATTCTTGTGCAAGCCCGTCGACGTGTCTTGATCTCGGCCTCTCGGTTTTAACACCGGAGCTCTGTCCGCCGTTGGATCGGTCGAACGAGGAGGCGGTTTCGGTTTCTCATTCTCGCGTCCCACCATTTGATACTTATTTATTGCAGGGGCAAAAGAAAATCATTCGATAAATCTCCATGTCTCTCATTTGTTCGACTGTTTTGTTGAATTTTATATATTTTTAACAATCCTTCAACACCAGCAATTATATATTTAATTAATTATAAAAAAAATTAAATTTCTCAGACATACTATATTCTTTTCTTCTGCAAAAAAAAAATAGAATCTCCATTCTAACAACTCCAACAATTCCACACAGTCGACTCCATGACCATCTATAAAGAAATAAATCAAGAAATTACAATTGATCACAATGAGACGTACTATTTTCTGAGTGAGGCCAAGCTTGTCGAATTGAGATTGAGTTGGAGGTATGACCCTATGAAGATCAATCATCATCATCATTGTTGTTGTTTTGTTTCATTCGGTTTGCTTCCTTCTGTATAGATGTAAAGCATTGGAATGGGTTTCAGATAGGGTTTAGGGTTTACATTCCTGAGTTAAAACTATCTGGATTGAAAACACTCCCAGATAGCAAAATTTGAACGAGATTTGATTGATCAGGGTGTCAATATTTGGTCAGGATGAGTTTGGAAATAACTAACTGTAGATGAAGAGCCACAAGTAACATGGTCAATGTGGTTGCTAATTGATCGGATCCATTCGAGCACACAATCGATCGGCGGCCTTGGTTTCGATCATAGGTAGTTTGCAAGTCAAGATTGCACAATCACTGAAGACTAGAGAAAGTAAAATTCTACATCACCTGTACCAGTCTGGAATTTGAACTGTATAATTCTATGCACGTCAGTGTCTATCTCTATGTGACTGAGGATATGCGACATTCTATCCAAGGAGAATGAAAGTACCATCAGGAAATTCGATGTGATCGCTGCAAAAAGAAGAACAGCAAATGTTCACGTTCGAAGAAGAGAAAGGATTGTCTGCGGCATTTTCTTTATACATTGCTTACCAATTTTTCTATATAGTTGTGATCATTTTGTTTGTAGTCTGCTTAGCCATGCAGTCACTTCTGAGTCGTCTCCTTACAGGAATTCGCATCTGCAATCGACAAAGATTAGTGTACAAAAGAACTGGAGTCACATCGATAGTAGGTTGGGGATGATGCAGCAGTTTGATTTTACCTTCTACAGACTCTAGCTTCTCAGGTTCAGCTGCATGGTGAAGTTCTTCGAATGGCTGACTCTGAACAAGTACAATATTTTCAGATATATTTGGCACGGCAATGGATGGAGTCATTATGTTAAGAACAAGAATTGAAATTAGTAGGGAGACACATTTCGACAACTGAAATTCCACCAACTTGTTTCCTTGTTGCGCTTGGGCTCCAACTCCTCAGGATTCTTTCTGCAAATGCTCAACTATTGAGATGAAGAGGGAAAATAAAAACTCATTGATGTATGGCAAAATAAATCACAAAATTCAACAAGTAAAAGATATACAACAGAAACAAACTATAGAAATGATACCAAGAGAAAGTAAAACCATTTACCTGTATGCCGAATCAAATCTTTTCTGGCATCTTTTCACCGTAACAGGTGAACCACATATGACATGTTTAGACTCTTTTGTCAAAATAAGAGTGACAGTCTTCGAACGAAAGAAGCTCACAAAGCCATATATATGATTAGGAATCATCACACTAAGAACAGGACCATACTGACTGTTAACAAGGAACATGATTTGATTGTATATGCACAAACATAGCAAGTTGGTCATAAGAAAACAAGCAGGACTAGTGTATTACTTGAAATGGAGAAATATCTGATTAGAGTTAACAGATACTCCAAGTTGTTCGAATTTTGATAATCTGACCACTGTAGTTCATATACTTTGTAGGATCCTTTGCAAGTAGAACAGCGTGCTGCCCGCATGCCCTACATTTCAGTCATAACAATTCATTTGTTCACAATCATTCATTAGATGATCTTGCATAAGACCAACATACAAGGAGAACTCCAATAGCAAATAGGCACATGTGTATAAGTTGAAATTTACGATTCAACCGGCTACTTGTCAAGCCAAAGCCAGCCCTCCCATTAGGCTGACAGTACGCAAGAGACCAAGCAGGCAGCATTGTTCTACCATATTTTTCACTATACAATCTGGGCAAAGAGGCAACAGGAACAGGTGCCTCTCAATTTTCTTTCAGCAATTCAACGATCTTGGTTTCCAAATCATTGAGTGGCCCAGGTGCCTCTGGATTAGAAAGACTGGGTTGATCCTCCAAGCCCAAACTTGCAGTTTGGCTAATAGGCTCTTCAATCGAAGAAGTATGTGGAAGTCTGGATTCTGAGGAAACGGTGTCTCCTTGGAAGTCAGCTGATGATGAAACAAAGGAACAGTGGGAAAGGTGGAATGTGAATAAATAGCTCGTGTAGTTGGGGAGAAAGCAGGTACATAAGCTGTTCACCAATCAGGGACGGCGTGGAACTAGCAAGATCCACATTTTGGCGAGATATGATTTGGCTTCATCGATCAGAGAAACAATCTGGCTGACAGGTCCATTTTCAAGCTGCACTACTTTCTCATCTGTATAGTTCAATAACAAATACCCAATGACCTTTCGTAGCATTGTCCGGATCTATATTTTGAATTTTGTTGGTCAAATCTACAATGGAAATATCAACCAGCCACATCATCTCTATCCTGTGAGGTAAAGAATCAATAATTTCCCAAGTAATTTTCTGAACTTGTCATGCAATAAGCACAATTGGGAAACAGGATAATTGTCTACCAAGAACAAGTACAAACTGGAAAAAAAAATCATGATGTTTCTGGAAAGCAAAAGATTCAGTAATGCATGCAGAAATTTTGGCTTTTCTTTTATCTTTCTCTCTCTTTTTTCTTCTAGAACTTACAAATCCTCAAAATAGCACTAAGACCTAAGCATGCAGTTTGCAATACACAATCGGTTTGAAAGACAACCGATGGGAACGGTTCTTCAATCATACGACACAGCACACAAAAAAACGAAGAACAGCTCTAAGAAATTAAATGGAAATCGATGCATACAGGACAACGCCATCATCAAAGATTTATGCACAGCTTTCAACTAAAATCTAAGTCAAAAGAAGCAGCAAATAGAAACAAATGCCATCGAACATGTAGAAAAGGAGAAGAGAAGAGAGGTTGAAGATTGAAGACCTCGGGCTCATAAATGCCTCCCTTTTGAGAGGAAAACCAACCATTCAACATTTCATCTCCAACAACCAGAATAAAAAAAAAAATTGCAAAAACAAATTGCTTACCGAGAACAGAAGCTTACACTTGCATGCAACGGCAGCCCCAAATTTGACGCTTCTCTGCTACTCTACAGCATTGAGGAAGAGCAAAGAAGAGACAGAGAAATGAGCAGCACCTTGTGTTCGACCAGGCAAAGGCACGAATATATATAATTACAGCATATGTTCTCAAAGGAAAAAAGAAAAAAAAAATCATTTCTTGAAAATTTACAATTTTTTTCAAACGCCACACGCAATTTTTATTTTATCAAAATGAACCTTAAAAGTTTCCCAACTCATGCCATTCTCTGATGCATGCTTGGTGAAAATTCTCTATTTAATAAACCTCTAATAGATATCCAGAAAATGGAAATAAGAGCAAAAGAACTTTGCTACTGCTAAGGAAATGGATCGGTCAAATATTTGCAAAAACAGCAAAGTGATGACTTAAAACAAATGAAATGGTGAAACCTGAATCACTCTGAAGGCCATCCAATATTTATTAGTATTAACATTATGAGTTGCAAGCCAGTTCTCATGGACCCATCACCGTGTTCCTTGGGGCTGAATAATACATGTCAGATGAAGCATTTAGAGGGGCTGTTCTAACTGCAAATCCTTCTCCAGACTCGTAGATTCTTGCATGTGGAATTCTGTTAGTGTTCGACAGAGAGGTTGCTCGAATTGCAGGCCCTCCGATACCACCTGATTCAGACTGATGGTGCTGAATCTGATCTGTTTCCTTAGTGTGAGTTTCATATGAGAGGTTACTTTGATTGGGGCTGATGCTAACACCAAGGTCCAGGCTAATTGTGTCACTTTTCATGTCTGCAGCTGGAAGAGGAAAGGGTCTAGTGAAACCTTTAAGAAATGCTGAACTAGGCACTGTTGGAAGACTTGCTCCATTTGTAACATGCGAAGAGGATGCTTCATGGCTGGTAGGTTTTATGGCGGGTACATCATGATTATGCTTTCCTTCATATGTCGTAATCACAGCCTTCGGATCGTGTGATGCTCTCTCGACATGTTTCCTAACAGGGCAACCAACTGATGTGCACTTGTAATAACTCCTACAAATCACAGAGTTAAATATGTCATAGATGATATATCGACCAGAAACAAAAGTCAAATTTATTGAGCCAGGAAAAATGAGGTTTAATCCCTACAAATTATTTCGTTAAAACGCGAGGGGATGCAATAGCTAATTAATTATCCTTGTCTTCTTAACAATAACATGTACACGAGAATTGCAGACACACAAGAACCCAAGTCCAAATGTAACAAGCTACATAATTGTGGTATAATGACAAACTATTCCTCTTTCAAGAGGGCATTGGAATATAATAGGAAATAAATTGTCCTTATCCATCCCTGCATGCAGGCTCACAAACAAAAGGAAAAAATAAAAAATAAAAAGACAATAAATAAATAAATAATAGAAAGAAAAAAAGTAACAAGAACTCAAACTTATATGGAATGACAATGGATAACAATCTAGAGACTTGAATGCTTGAATGGTGGATACAGTGTGTATTATCTCTTAGGTTGTACCCTCAAACGTTATGTCTTGATTCATAAGTTATCTATGATTCCAATCAAATAAAAGATGACAAGGATAACAAGAACAAACAAAACAGAGAGCCAACTCAAGCTTGTATACGTAGAACATTTCTTTTTATGGGTCTTGCTTGGGGGTCAAGCTAACAGATTGTTGTTCACAAGTGATGCATCCTAAATTCCCAATTATAACCTACAATATACCTGGAAGATGCTTATTAGACCAACTTTGTAATCCATCCTCCAGAAATACAAAATAATATAGATAAACGGTAATTCAGTTCTCTTTGTAACAAGACAATTTTCCAGAGGCATAGCAAAGAAGTTTGATTTAAAAATCAGAACCATAACTCTCCTAACTACCACTACTAGAAGCTGGTCTATGTATCTGACTAACAATAGTGCCACTCATACTCAAGAGTTGACACAAGATTGATATTGAGTTATGGTAACTTAATAGTTCTAAACAAATTAGAAATGTGTAGTAGTTTGCTAGTGGAGGAAAAATGAATTTAGCTCCAGAAGATGGACCTTACCTGGGATTAGGATTCCCTTTGACTATTTTCTGGCCATACTTTCGCCAGCGATACCCGTCATCCAAGATATCAATTTCACTCACAGTTTGGACAACAACACGTGGCTCATAGTTCATTTTGCCAAGTGAAGCAGCATCATTAACAGCTATTTCCATTTTTCTGATTAGAGTATTTCAGTTTGTTAATTAAAAATAAAAGTTAATAAGATAATCTTTGACATGTAAACTGCAAGGTCAAGCACTAAAAGATACCTGCGCTTTGACTCCATACTGTCATCTCTAACAAACTCATCAGCATTATTGAGTTGATCACCACCAGTTTCAGCATCATACTCTCTGATTGAGGCAGGAGACAACTCGGTAGTAAAATTAGGAGCAACCTGATGAGATTTGCTGGGTGCCATTTCTGACTCATCTGAAAATTTCAAGTTCAGGATGAATTAAGTTAAAAATTGTCAAAGATGAGATAACATCCATTCATTTAAATTTAAATCTTCTTACTTTCGGCGCTGATAAAAGAAGACAGATTATCAGTTTGTTCCTCATCTTGGCTGGTGAAAGTTGCACCAACAGGCATACGACGATTAGGTGGTGGCTTAGGATGATCATGGCGACCTTTGTAGATGATTCCAGCAATTTGCCCATCATGAGACCGCTCTATTTGCCTCTTCATTTCGCAGTTAGGGTGTGTGCATTTGTAATAGCTCCGAGGATATTCACTCCCTTTAACATGCTTCTGTCCATATTTTCGCCAATTATACCCATCTTCTGCAGATTTTTCAAGTATACTATATTGGTTAGATTCTCTACAATCAGATAGAATCATCTGTGTTCTATTCTCTGAACATGCTGTCTGTTGCAACTCATCAGAAAGTTCTCCAGGTGGTACACTAGCCCCCAGAGGTGATGCTTCAACCGATGAAACTGTAAGCGGTACAGGTGGAGTCAATTCATACTTATTGGTAAGTTTGTTCTGGCCTTGAGATTGACATTGGCTTTGGATGCAAGGTTGCTGTTTTTCTTGGATCAAACCAAAAGGACCCTGCAATCGATGGCATAAATTTATACTACACTAACCTAAGCTGGCTCATATGCATTGTTTGAGAGGATCCTTATAATAAAAGATAAAGCAACTGCATTAATCTAGAGAATATGCGAAAAAAATAAATAACTAAATAAACAAAGCAGAAAATTGTCAAGAATGGCATTAGTTGTATGTGAAATTTGTGCCCACATGCAGTAAAACCAAGAAACCTTTACCATCTGTGTGTAAATGTGTAGTTCCTTTGTTATCTAGATTAGGTTGCAAGGACAACAATGATTTTAGCATCTAATAACCTTTGAACTATGATGAATCTCTCTGCAAAATCTAACAAATAATCAAAACATAACTCTAGATCCAAAGAGGTAAACCGAATAGTAAGAACATAAACACAGCTTGAAATACATTCGTAACTTATTTTAAGCAACCAGATATTCCTATAGATTAGGTTTATCATGAGCAACCAGAGATTTGTATATTTGTGTAAACTGTAAACCATGATTCTTCTCTCTATGGGATAAGACCAGTCTGTGTCCTAGTCCAAGAGCAATCTTTGCTCAGAAAATATCCTGGCTAGAAATAAGAAACAAAGACCTTGCCTGAATAGGAAATTACCAAAGATCTTAATGAAGAAAAACTCAGATTATAACATGATCCAATGTGAGTTCTAAGTGCAAAATCTCCAATTCCTACATCGTGCGCACTAACATTAAGTGTATCCAAACAAACAGTTTGATCAATGAAAAGGCAGTACTGAGTATCCCAGTAGTTGGAGAAGGCACAGCCCGCACTAGAGAATGTCAAAAGGAAATTTGTCTTGTCTAGCACAGATGCCAAAGGTATAACAAATGGAAAAGGAAAAGATGCGGGCTTCATGACTAGTATTTGTGATGGTCCTGATAAACAAAGTTCTCCAGGGTGGATTGAAGCACAAGTAATAGAAATTACCATCAGCTCAGGCCCTTTACTTGTCTAGCATCTTGTTAGTTTCATTCATCCAATCTCAAATTATACTAGGATAATTGTGCATATAAAATCATGCAGACTTCTATTTTCCTGCTGTTATCTAGGTTTCAAACAATCTACAGCTACACAAATACTTGACATAAAACGACAATTTATTACAAGCATCACAAAAGTGCATGAAGGACCTTAGTGCCTTCCATTAATCTTACAACTAGCACTTTCTGGAGTTATGCTAATATTCCGATGCTTCAATTCTGAACAAGGATGACACATCATACAGAAAGGCAAAACGAATGAAGAATAATGAGAACTCTCCCAAAAAAAAGGTCACTTGAACCACAGGTCCATTGGATGAAGACAATGGAAGATTTTTATAATAAGACAAATTCCAAATAAGTCAATAGCAAAGTATCTGTTGTGATAAGATTTAACGGATAAAGGCAAGGAAACAGAATGAAATAAAGTGAGAATATGAATCCATTAAAAGCTATGGGCGATGCGTCTCTACCATCTTGCTTTCTCAATATAATATTAACATGAAGAAACACCCTTACAGGAAGAAGAGAATGGATTTGAGCTTAATAATAAACCAACTGCACAGCAAGTTAGACACCACGATTTAGAGATCACGCTAATGAAAGACAAATCTGCTTGTATGTTCACACTTCAGACAAGCTATCGACAACTATCCACGAATTGAAGATTTTTCATCAAGTACACTTAAAGGTATGACACAACCTAAACCAGAGCAAAAATCTTAAAGCTAGCAAACCGAAAGTGTAGGAAATCAGAGATTGGTGTAAAAAGCGGCTTCATTGTGCACCTAAGTGCCCACCAGATAAAAAAAAAGGACGAAATATAGCTAAAGGATGAACAAGAACTAGCAAGTGAAGAAACACCAACCTTCACGTCGGGGAGGAGGACAGGGGGTTCAAGCAGCGCGGAGGGGCTAAGCCCAGGGGGTATCGTGAGGCACGGAGCCCGCGCGATTGGGAGCCGAGCCGGCGACATCGACTTGTACCTCGCCTCGTTCGCTGCCGCGAGCAGAGAAACCCTAGGATCCGGTATCCCCTCGCGCCCATTGGCGTCCTCCCGACTCTCTCCACCGTTCCCAACGCTGCCGCACTCAAACCGTAGCTCCGACGGAGCTGAACCACCCTCAGGCGGTAGCTCACGTAGATCATCAGGCGCCGGCGAAGGATTCCTCTCCATTTACAGGTCCCAAAGGTAGCAAGCAGCGAAAGAGCGAGCTGAAATAAAACGTCGAAGCGGAAGAGAAAGAAGTGCCATAACGGCGATCAAGTGAGGACATTTCAGGAAATCCACTAGCTGTCAGAGACTATTAATGGCGGATTGATGGCGACTCAAAATGACTAAAATACCCTCATTAACCCATTTGAATTAGCCGTTTATACTTTACCCCGGAGAACTCCCGTCCATGAAGTGAAATGACCGAGATGCCCTACAAGGTCCATCGCGTAACCACACGGCTCGCACGTGATGCGCGTGACCAGTTTAAAACGGCACTATCCGTGGGAAGAAGAATGATTTGACATATTTACCCTTCCGATTAAAAATATCTATTTTTTATTCATATAAAAATAATAATAATCAATTCCATTGTTTAAACAAATAGTGACATGTTGCATTCCTTTCTACCTAAAAGTAGATTTTTATATTTTTACAATCCGATTAATTCGGAAGATAATTGATCCAACTCTCCAAGACTACAGTACAAGTGAAACAATATAAATCTCAATCAGTCTCATAGACTCAATATCTGAGGATAGCACCGATCCCATATAAATTTTCCACCGACCATCAAGGTAAATCGACTAATCCAGATACCCAACAACCTTTGATTGCGTTCTCCATTTGAAAAAAAATTCTTACAAATACGTCGTAGTTGGAGATCAAATCACGGATCTCTGGATCACAACTCGGATATCATACCGTTGCACCATTGCTCCGGAGACAACAGTGAAACAATCAAGCATTTACAGTTGAGTCTCAATTGAGACGTAAATTTTCCCTACAAAGCCTCTAAATCAGTCTAACACACATTGATCTCTCATGTGATCTAGGAACTAAGGATAAGATATGGAAGCAAACAAAGAGTTTGAACAGCAGCCGAGAGTTGGATAGATGGCCTTCCTTGATTTGCATATCAGATAAATCTGAAATACAACTTATGCATACTTAAAAATTGACCTTCAGGATAAGGATATTCGTTCAATTTCGACTTCGACGGTAGACTTTCCATTCACATAGTATTGCCTGTGGACAAACATGTAAACATCAGCCTCAGCAATGAGCTCCTAACAGAATCAGCAAGCAGAACAACATCAAGGACAAAGCCGGATAACTAAGAAATTACACAGGTTACAGCAAGCCTTGGTTTCCAGATATTGGGGACTTGAAGACACAAAGATAAGCTCAGACAAGCACAAATGGATGGAAATTCACATAGTTCTAGTTTTTCAAAAGACACACACATAGTAACTTGAGCACACACTTGAACAGTCACCATCAAGGCCTGCAACAACATCAGTTTTCCCCTCGAGATCTGCTGCGTTGCGGCAGAAATCATAGACATCTTCAAAGAATTCATGTTGCAGGGTCAGTAATAGACCAAGAGAATTTACAATCTGTGATAAAAAGCTCATTCAGACATTTCAAACATTTCAAACTCGCCAATCTGTAGAACTTGCAAAGGAAAATCTTTAAACGCTCTCCAAAAAGTTATATTTTGGTCGCCCTTTGTATATATTCATTCTTCCTGTGCCATCTATATCGACCCAATTTCCACAATCTCAGTTCAATTATTATCAAATGAGAACCAGTAAAAATAATGGCATCCAATTCAACTTCAGATCGCATATTACAGACAATTAAACAGCTACAATAATCATTCAAATAAACAATCATGTTAACTCAATCAGATGCTTATCCAGTCGTGTCTGCATACATATAAATTTGCAAGCGCTTAAACGAATGACACTAATAAAGCACAATTTTCATATACCTTGTGGTAGGCTGCATCTCCTAATTTATCTCGTAGAGCTGAAGATTTCGACAGAGCAAAGCATGGCATCTTGACACCATCATGCGGGACCACGGAGTCGCGTCCATACTGCATATCCCTCTCAGGTTTAACCATCGCCGCCAATCTGTTTCGACATAAAGGAAAGATCAAAATTTGAATGATTTTCAGGAAAGAAAACATGGCGAGGACAAACCTTCCACAGTCCTCAGCCTGGATCCAGCAGAGCAAGGCGGTGGTCTTTCCGGCGAACATCAGGCCCAGGATAACATGGATCTCTCCTGAAGGCAATCATGAACCTATCGGCACAAATTGAATCTAGATTTTGGGAGAGGGTACACGATTTATCACAGAGGGGGAAGTGGAATGGAGAGAAGAGCAGAACAGTCTCCTATCCTTTGTTGGTATTAGGAACAACTTTCTTGAGTTTAAACTAACTTTGGTGGGAAAATTCATATGGACTTTTAAAACCGAGCTTTGGCCCTTTGGAGGGAAGTAGGTAGGTATAAAATAATTTTATATTTCAAAATAATGAAATAGAATATTAATCATATTAAAACTTCATGTTACTGATATATTTTCTACATAAAGATATCTCATAAATATTATTTCTTGGAATTAAATAAATATTAGAGATGTTTGATTAAAAAAAAACTCAAGGTGTACCATGTCACTTCTACATGGATGGCATAAAATCCCAATCCATCTAATTTAACACCATTTCTACTGGACACTTATTGTGTGCTCCTTCTCATTGAGTTAGATAGTTGTCTTTTCTCATTCAAATGGGTGTATGGATTGATAAGCTTGTGGTCATTTTCCAATTCATGTGCCATGTGAACAGTCTTTTACATACAAAGTAGTTTGTCACAACTAACTACCTGTCTTAATTCAATGAATTACACCCCAAAAATATGCCCTTGTAACTTTTGCACCTTTCAGATATAAGTGGAGAATCTAATTTGTCTGGTCCAAAACTGTTTAAGATCATATAAAGTCCACAATCAACTTGAAACAATTTGAACAAGCTTTCCAATTTGTAATATTTAAAGCTACAGACTGATCGAGACTCACCTTCAGTGGCCAAACTAAATTTTCCATTTAACTTTGGCTTACTATACAATGATCAAGACCTCAATATCCAAACCAACCAAACAATACAGCATGGTCAGTAAATGGTGGAGGATGATGGTGTAACCAACTCGCTATTGCGCAATTATCACTTGCTATTTTGACCCAAGATTCAATCAACCTCACATTTTAACACAATAAATAAATAAGAGAAATGGAGAATCTTAAATGCTTGTAGTGGTGGTGGATGAGCCATCTCCATACATCAGACAAGGATATAAAATAATTATTCTATTTATGTCAGTTTATTTTGGCTTTCGTACTTCATGGTGGATCACAGCTGTTGTTGCTTTATATAATTTAAAGCAAACAGAGCCGCAAAACACATTCATACTAATTAGGCACAAACTATCACTATCTTAACTTATTCGCAAATATCTATCTCCAAAGGGATGCAGGGCCCAAAAGATTACAATAATTGTTGCAAATAATACTTGAGTTTCTGTGCAGTAAGACAATAATGACTCCTGAAATTGTTTTGTATGTCAATGGATAGATTACCAAACAAATATGCAGTGGAATTTCCAGGGTTGCAACTAGGGAATACATTACCTGACATTTGCAGGTGCTATTCATAAGCCAAGTTGTGCAAGTAAAGCATTGGCTAGCCTGTGGGATTCGATCTTATCAAGAGGCTATGAGGAAGGGTCAGTTTCTACGCATCAATGATCAATATGTGACAAAATATCTTGCTTGGGCAGAAAAAAGAAATCAATATGACAAAATTATTTGCAAACCAAATATCAATTCCGTATAGTTGTATACGAGGTATATATACAAAATATAATTGTATAGGAAGTACACAGAATAAAAAACCACTGTGATTTATCCCCAAGTCTGTCAGTTGACCAATCATTACCTGACAATGTCACAAAGTAGCAAACAAATATCTTTTACTATTCATTAATGTTGGACCCCCTATAATAATTTACAGATAAAGAAGCCCATGTTGTCTTATTGGTCAGCAGGGGAACATACCTGGAGCCCTAACAGTACATGGTTCTTATTAATTGAACATGTGTCAATAAAAGCTCATTATTCATGCTTAGTCAAAATTCTCAGCTCAATGAATTTATCAACTTATCTTAAGTCGTTCCCTAAGACTATGACCTAGACGTAGTTGGTTATTCACATCAGTCCTATTTTAAAAAGCACCAAAAACAGAGACAGCACAGTGTTAAAATAATGTCTCCCCAAGCATTGGTTTCAATGTGAAATTATTTAAAACTTTAGGAGTAGCTTTCAGATGATTCCTGTCATTAACACAACTTTGGATTGTTTAAGTTTGGTTTACCATGTAGTTAATTCAGCTCCTGCAAACTCTCCGTGCATAAAGAATGGAAAAGACAACTAAAGATGTAAAGCAAAAGTTATCATGCACACTTGATTAAAGATGAACCGAAATACTATGGGGGGACCCTCCACAAGGTTTTCATATGGAGGTCCCTTTTTCAGCTTTCTGGCCATCTCATTGGTCCAGGCCACTGAAGTGAGGGTTAATAAAGAGTGGTTATCTACAGACAGTTGAAAAGGATGCTCCATATGGGTCCCCTTCATGGGATTCCCATTCACCAAAGACGGACTTTTTACCCGAACTAGTCTAAGAACTGGCGGACGGCCATTCTGATCCCTATTTTTCTATTGCACCAGGGCAATCCTAAGGAGGGCTCCTCCATACTATTCCTGTTCGACAAAGAACAGGGTTTTAAACATGAACCAACAAGTGAACTATTGGCTGGCCCCTCCAATCTCTGATTTATCTGTTGCACCAGACGAAAATATGGTTCAACAAGTGTTTCTTTATTGAGTGAGTTCCTTTGGTCACATTGAACACTATTGTAGAGCAACAATGCAACAAGCATTGGCTACTACAAGAAATTACTCTAAACTACTAGTAAACACCATCTACTACAGACCAATCTAAATTTCATGAAAACTTTCAGTTATGCAAGATAAAAAGTCTTGTATTTACCTTGCCCAAATCAGAGAATCCTCACAAAGACCCATATTTTTTCTGTCAAAACCAATATTATTATTACACATCTGTAAAACGCAGTAGGAGTGGCCACTTACATACAAGCACACTGTTAGACTGTCAGTAACTACACAGCCAAAATTATATTCACACAACTACCTACAGTCCCACACTTGCCCTGGTCCACTCAAGACTCCATTACTTCTATTAACAGTCCCCTAGTAATGCTTAAAATGTATACAAGATAGTAAATTTTGTACAGTGCTTAACGTTACCGAATAATCTTTACCCTGCCGCCGCCGGCGCTGATTAGTTCTAGTACCGCAGCTCCCGCAAGTAGCCCAGCAGCATCGCCGCCTGCAAAGCAATTCCGATGTTGGTAAGACGATTAATAGAAAGTTGAGAGAAGGAAAAACAACCAAAGGAGATGCCTTGCGCTTTGCCCGCGATGAGCCCGACTGCGACAGAGAAACCAGCGGTGGAATTGCGCCTTCGCCCACGAGGAGCCCTTGGATACGGGGGCTTTCGGCGGCGAGCTGCAGCAGCACATGCACAGCGAATTCTCTCCCCGTTGTTGGCCCTGTTTCCATTGCCTCCACGAGCACCGCGATCCCACCAGCCTCCACCACCGCCTCCCTCCCCTCCGGTATCGCTGCCAGGCTTCCAAGCACCACCAGCGCCTTCTCGGCTGTGCCTCCGCCACGTTCCCCCACCAGCCCCACCAGTGGAGGCACAGCCCCAGCGATGACAGCCCGTTCCTTGTTCCGCCGGACCGAGCAAAGCTTGTACAGCGTGGTTAGAGAGTCCTTCTTTCCCCGGCTCGAGCCGCTCACGAGCAGAGACACCAGCGGCGGAATCGCCCCGCACGCTCCGATTGTTCCCCGGTTCTCCTCGATCATCGACAGGTTGAGCAGCGCGCAGGCCGCGTTTTGCTTGGCCACTGCTGTCCCCGTCCGCAGCGCGTATACCATCGGCTTGATAGCCCCCGCGGCCGTGATGGGCACCTTGTTATCCTCCTCCAGCGAGAGATTGAACAGCGCCGTCACCGCGCTCTCCTGCGTCTCAGGGTCCATGCTCTTCAGCAGCGGCACCAGCGCCGGAATCGCTCCCGACGCCCCAATCAACGCGCGGAAATCGGACCGATGCTTCGCCAAGAGCCTTATCCCCGCTGTCGCGGCCCGTTTCACCTCCGGGGACAACGACCCAAGCCCCTCGACGCAGGCCCTAGCCGCCGGCTCGATGCTCTCCACCGTGGCGCTCTCGAGGACCTCCAAAGACGACGAAGACAAAGCAAACACATAATGGAACGCCTCCGCGTCGCCGGGCGCCGCCTGGCTCGGCGGCGCCTCCGATGGAGAAACACAGGCTAGCCGCTGGAGCTCGCCGGAGATATCAGAGTTGAAGCTGGAACAGTCGGACAAACCCTGAGAAAGCTCAAGGATCTCGGACACAGATTCCGAGGACTTGGCGTCAGACGGGCGAGGGGGGCCAACGGCGAGCTGCTGAAGCTGGAAGTCGACGACAGAGTCAGTCAAATTCTCCGAGACAGCGGCCGATCGCGACGGCGGAGGAGCGCCAGGCGGCGGATCGTTGCGGAAGAGGTTGGAGCGGACGGTGCGCATGGACCGGCCAAGGGAGCGCTGGATGCGCGATCGCGAGGGGCTCGAGGATGAGTCGGCGAGAGAGACCATGGCGGCCGAAGAGGAGAGCAGCAGCCCGTCGGTGGAGGTGGAAGGAAGGGAGTGGAAGAGGGGGAGCGATTTCTAGAGCGAGGGTTTTGTCGATTTGTGATGAGTTGGGTGATCCTGGCAGCGTCGTGGCTTCCGCGGCTCCGCCTCCGCCTCCGACCGTCGCGGTGGCGTACAGCTGGCAGCTTCGGTCGGATGTGCACACTACACTCAAATAGGAAAATAATAATAATTAATTAATTGTGTTCAGATAATAGAAAAAAGAATACTAATGTACCGAAATTATTCTAAAAACAGGTTTTAAAGCAAAATATTATTAAAAAATAGGTTTTAATTAAAATCATTTTTAAATGTTTAAAATTATCAGAAAATTGTTATTGCAGTGGTTGTTAATTATAGAAATTTTTTACTCTTTTTTAAATCAATTTTGATCACGATTAAACAATATCATCGATCAAATTGATAACGAATTTTTTTTATGAAAAGTATTTTAATCAAATTAAAATTTTAAAAAATAATATTATTTTACACGTGGTTAAATAATACTGAAACGGGAATATTTTTAAAATAAGGGGGTTTGATTTTTGCACAATATTGATTTTGTGATAATTGTAGGTGGTTGTAAGTAGCATTAGTTGTTCATCCAGCCAAGATCAAGTGATAGGGATAGAATGACTCAATAAGTAATCATGATCAAATAGTTTTGATAATAATCGGGTCTATTTTTAAAAGAGTCGAGCTTCCAACTATCAAGTACAAAGAGATTCAAGAAAGACGTCAGAAGGATAGTCAAGTCAAGACTCAATTCAACCATTTCTATGCTCAAATTAAATTTCAAAAAATGAAAAAAATAAAGAAAAATAAGTAGGACGGAGAAAATATAAAATAATTGAATTATTTGTTTAGTACGATAATTTCTCAAAGAGCATATCTCTTTTTTTTTTTCAAGAGACGTCTTTTTGTGGTTGGTGCTTCAATAGTAACATTTGTTTGTCACAAATATTTTGATAACTATCGAGTCGAATCCGAATTTTAATTTAGGTAGATCATATTTGAATGTGATTCAAACGATCTATCAAGAACCGACTTCTTGACCTAAAGTCAATTTGACTTAGACTTGAGTTCGATTTGATTTGATCCGAGTTCCTAGCTAGCTACTTTGTGAGTGTTGACTTTCATGATTGTAAATTACTAGGGCTCAATTGCAACTTGGGGCAGCCAGCGTGTAATCATTATATTAGAGCATCTGCATTGGTGGGTTCATGGAGTGTTATAACTTCGATGAACGTTAAAACCAGTATAGCGCAAGAATTATTTGGGTGGGGCCCACACAAAGCCATGAACGCGTTCAATTCAATGAACACGTTCAATGGCGTTTTTTTTAATTTTTTTAATGCCTATGGCCCACCACAAGCTCAGTATGCGTTCATTTGTCTTTTTTTTTTATTTTTTTAATGCCTATGGCCCACCACAAGCAGTAGAGAGGAATTAACGGGTCCCACAAATAATGAAGGTGGTTGTTAAAACGAATGTGAGAGAATGGATGTGTTAATATGATGTATATGTGGCATGTGGATCCCATATTTTTTGATAAGATGATGGGTGTTATAACACCCACCAATGTGGATGCTCGAAGATGGGCCGGGCAAATGAACTGGCAACAAGCCCAATACTTGCGTTGGATCCCACACAACGAAACCAATCGCCTTCCTCACCAGCCCAATATCGTTTCAAATTTCCACTGAACGCCCAGAGTCCACTTAAGCAGACGACGCATGTACAGCTCAACATCACTCAGTCATATTGAACTCAACTTGGCCATCAAGCTTCAAGCAGGCAGGAGAGAGAGCCCAGGGGACAAAGGCATTAGGCATGGGCATAAGGTGAGAGAGGGTACGTAGAAGCCATGCCCAGTGGATCTCAAGAGCACAGCATGCAGGCATGCAGCTATCTAGTTCATCAGCAACATGTGATCGATCAGCCCCCGTGAAAACCAAAAATGATCGAGAGGTGGAACCTCAATCTCCCATAAACTCAATCAATGCCAGTCCCCTTCTTCATCCCCAACTCACATGCTCATGCATGACGATGGAATCAGGTTGGTAGCTAGGTCAAAGTTTTACCATTGCACGAACGTATACTATACCCTAAACCCTTCATGCATGCATGCTTGAGATGAACGATTTTAAACTTCAAAATTGAAACGGTCGTTGCAGAACAGTTCTTCTTCGATCCAGAGCCAAACTCCGACCGTGACAGCATTTATTTAAGCCATGCATGCACCTCATGATACACCACGCTCTGTTCGCTAGCGAACTATACATCTTCCACTCCACTTCGATTGCTCGATCGATGGAGAATCTCCGGAAGGCGCCGCTGCGGCCGTGGAAGAAGGGGCCGGCGCGGGGCAAGGGCGGCCCCCAGAATGCCTCCTGTGAGTACCGCGGCGTCCGGCAGCGGACGTGGGGGAAATGGGTGGCGGAGATTCGCGAGCCGAAGAAGAGGACGCGCCTCTGGCTCGGTTCCTTCGCCACCGCCGAGGAGGCCGCGCTGGCCTACGACGAGGCGGCGCGCCGGCTCTACGGCCCCGACGCCTACGTCAACCTGCCCCACCTCCGCGCCACGTCCGCGTCGTCCCACCTGCTCAAGCCGAGCGCCTCGTCGTCGCACCTCCACGGCAGGCCCTTCAAGTGGCTGCCCGCCTCCAAGGGCGGTCTCACTGTGACCTCCGCCGCTGGCGCCGCCGTCCCCTCCTGCGGCCTCCTCAACCTCAACGCCCAGCACAACGTCCACGTCATCCACCAGCGCCTCCAGGAACTCAAGAACAATTCCAAAAACAAAACGAGGCCGCCTCCTCCTCCTCCTCCTCCGTGCTCCTCTGCTTCCCTCTTCCTCCGCTTCCTGCAGCAATCCAGGCGGCGGGTTCCGGACGCCATTGGCTCCGATAGAGACGCAGCTGGAGATCTCGCTAGCTGGAGACCACCGAGACATCGACCACCTAGCTGTGCTTGAAAATATGCCGCCGGATCCGTTGCCGTCGAGAGCGGAGAAACCGCAGATTGATCTGAAGGAGTTCCTGCAGCAGCTAGGGGTGCTGAAGGCGCCGGAGGAGGAGAATAGCAGAGGGGCAGAGTCGGTGCTAATGCTGACGCGGGGAGAGGAGGCGAGTGGCGGTAACAGTGGCTCGGTGTCGATGGACCAGGGCAGCGCGGGAGGCTCGGAGTTGCACCAGATGGGCGGCGACTTCAACTGGGACACGTTGATGGAGATGCGGGCTTTGGAGGGCCACCCTGTGGACGAGGAGGAAGACGGCGGGGCGGCGCAGCTGGATGACGCGCACGATGACCTTGGATTGCCCGTCTCCATCTGGAACCTCTGAATCTTAACCCTGCTATAAGTTTGCATGTATTTCATCTGGGTTTTATAGTCATATATAATTACTATATATTATCATTGTAATTATATATAATTAGTGCGAAAAATAATAAACTCATCTAAGATTATAACTTCTGTTATGGGTGTTATAATTGAACTGTAGACATAGCATCCGAGTCCTATCCACTCGGTCAAACTCATATTTTGATGTCGATCCACTCGACCAAACATCGCAAAGAGTCAACCAAGTTAGGAAGGAATCAGCCGACTCAGGGAAGTGTCCATCAGGTAGAATCCATAGGCCGAATACTTAGGTCGAGTCCTTAGGCCGAATCCTCAAACAGAGTCCGCAGACCAAGTCTTCAGGTAGAATCCTCAGGCCGAGTCCTTAGGCCGAATCCTTAGGCTGAATCCTTAGGCAGAGTCTTTAGGCCGAGTCCTCAGGCTGAATACTCAGACAGAGTTCGCAGGCCGAGTCCTCAAACAGAATCCTCAGGTTCAGGCAAAGTCCTCAGGTCGAGTTCTCAGGCAGAGTCCTCAGGGCGACTCCTAACTCTAAGCTGACTCCTTTCCGTCAACCAAATTCCACCGTCTTGGTCCAGGATCGATTCATACAAATTTCACCTCTCGGTGCCCTGCTCAATCACTTCCATCATTTCTTTTGACAGTCCCACACCCCTTAATTATGATCGTCGTCCTAACACCTACGTGCGAAATGACTTTATGATCGTATGTCAACGATAAGATTTTCATTCTGATCATTCCATATCTTACTAACAAGAGCATAATCAATGACGGAACATCTGTCTTAATTAAGATGGGATGTGACTTTCTCCTCTCGCATATATAAAGACCACTCCTCTTATTCTTCAGGTACGCGCGCTCATCCACATACATACAATACATCACTGCAGTTTCTTCTTCTTCGTCTTCTCCAGTGACTGACTTGGGCATCGGAGTGGTCGAGTCAGGGCACCCCTGACTTTTCTTTTCATGCTTTCTTTGTGTTCTTAGGTCTCCTCCTTTGGTGTTGAAGACGGGTAATTGATGATGTATCCCGAGAGCTTATCTCAACAGGAACAACTATATTAATTAATTACCAACTATCTATAATTATTCAATCTTAAAAGGCAATCCAAATGAAATTTGCAGTAATTAAGTTTAGCAGTTTCCGGCACCGCCCTCGTCGCGGCGGCGCTTGGTTGACGAATTTCACTGTACTCTGATAAATTTGATAAATTTTCATTTTTATCCAAATTATAGCACCCAAGCTTTGCTCCAAGTTTTATCCTTTCGACTTCACTATTTTTTATAAAATACATTAAGGTCCTAAAACCTCAAGTTGGATCATTAATTAAATATTGTAGTTTGAGGGGCCAAATGAAAAGTTAGCCGGTAATGTCACCTTTGTCCTCAGAAACGAATTGACGCTGACGTGTATTCGGTGTAATGACCGATTTATCCTTCTGCTAATGCGAAATTTCCACTTCGACCTAACGGCCCTGATCGCGCGAGATGCTTTTTCGATGGGTATCGAGATCGGACGGTCCCGGAGCTATCACGTGTCCCAGGATAAGATTCGAGGATAAAGCGCCCTCGCATAACGGATTTGAATATCTCCGTTATCGTACGGAGGAAAATAACAGGATAAAAATCCTCCCTTTTTTTTTTCTGGATGTTTTGTTGCGATTTTCTCGCCGTCGCTTTCGATCGTCTCGTTGAATAGCGGCGATCGATCGCAGGAGTTGCGTTACTGCGGGGTTAGGGTTTGTTAACCTCGTTGGGATTAGGCAAAGCAAAGCAAGTGGCGGCTTTGAGGACTTCTCTTCGATCTGATTGGCTCGTTGACGACTCCACGGAGTCGGCGCGATTCGATTGGAGTAGACAGATCGACAGCGCCGTTTTCGGCAGTTCGTGTGAGTGCTCTTGGTCCGTATGTGATTGATTTCTTGGTGGATTTTGCACTGGCGATTCGTTGCTAGCTAGCTCGTATTTTGTTAATTAGTTTGCGAGTTATTGCTGATTTTGATTGATATGCTGGCGATTTATGCTGTTCATTTAGAATTTAGGAGGAGTTTGGAGTACGGCCAGTAACTTTTCTCGTAGTCCAGTAACTTTTCTCGGCAGTTCCCCATTGGAAAAAGATGTGTTTCCGCTTTTAATTGTAATTTTGTATAAAGAATAGAAGATGCACGTACGGACAAATCTTTAATCTTTGCAATCTGCTTCACCGCGATTGTTGGTCTCCTCCTGTTGATGAGAGTAATTCCTTAGTCTGGCATGGCGGTTTCTAGGGTTCCTCCTTCTTAATTCCTCCATAAACTATAGATTTAAATCATCTTTTCCCTTCTCTTTCATGTGCACACACAGTCGGTCATGAATGGCTTAATTAATTTGTGAGAACAGTTTCAATTTGCAAGGTTAGACGAATAATGGAATCGCATCCAGATGTTCCAAGTACGGCAGGTTCGAGCATTATGGAACAGGAGCTGTTGGCCGCAGCCAGTGTTCGACAAGGTTATTAATTGCCTTTTTTCTTTTTCTTCGTCAAGCTCAATTATGGTTAATTTCTCTGCTATCATGCCAAAGAAGTTCCTTGCTTGAAGAAGGCAATACAGGGATCGATCAAAACACGTTTTTTGTTATACAGATGGAAAAATATCAACTTGGATGATATTATGCAATTGCCTTTCTTTTAATTTCCTTTTGTCATCATTGTGCTTGAGTTCAAATCCTAGATTCCAAAACTTGAGAATAATCTCTATGTTTAACTAGTACCAGATCATGAGAACGTAGCAGGGGGGAACCTGCAGCATTATCTCCAGGGTGCTCCATCAATGGCGGGCGAGTATCTTGCACCACAGACGACGACTGATCAGCTGGAGTTTGGACATTCAAGTGTACGTTCTTTGTAGACCTTCTGCAATTCCTTAGCCAATTTTAACAGATTGCTGTTGAATTAATCCTTGTTATGCAGGTCTATGCCATGTATCCATTAACGACAGATCCTTATTTTGCTGGACTATTAGCAGCTCCTAATTATGGCACTCAAGCAATGGTAATTAAGTCCCTAATTAATTGGCAATTGGATTGAGGATGCTTAATCTCATCTACTTTTCTATTTAATTAATGAATGTTCTTCTACAGCTTCATCCTCAGATCATCGGAATGCCTCACTCTCGAGTGCCTTTGCCTCTGAACATGGCAAAGGAACCAATTTATGTTAATGCCAAGCAGTATCACGGTATTCTCAGGCGAAGACAGTCTCGCGCCAAGGCTGAACTTGAGAGAAAAGCTATAAGAGCTCGAAAGGTATGATGATATTGATCCATTCTTGATTCATAAATCAGAACAAAACAAAGGTTTTTTTTTTTTTTTGTTTTGTTTAATTTCTTCTTCTTCTTCTTCGATCTTTTCCCCACCTGTAGCCGTATCTGCATGAGTCCCGTCACCAGCATGCAGTGAGGAGAGCCAGGGGCTGCGGAGGTCGTTTCCTGAATACCAAGAAGAATGCTGATCAAAGCGACGCACAGGAAGCAGATCTCGATTCTCGAGCATCGCCTGATCGCCCAGGTACGTATAAAACATGAATTAATTGATTGATTAATCTATCCAACACTACCAAAAAATGTCTTGAAATTGTTGATTCTTTGATATGATCGATAACCAGGTGAAAGAGGGAAGGATATATAACAAATGAAGATGAGAGTCACAAACAGGCTTCTCGGCATTGACACAGTGATGGTCCAGGTGTAAATTTATGAAGCTGTCTTCAGAGTTTAATTTGTAGGTCGATGGTTGCCTAGCTATTTAATTTGATTAGGCGAGAGGATCACTTGCATGCCTCGGGCAGTAGCAGGATTCGTCCTGTTGCCACTTTTGTTAATGTATATGCTAACTGTTAAAATTAAAATTCAGTTTCAGCTTTATTTAAGAGTTTTTTTTAACCAAATGATGAAGATGACTGACAAGACGGATTTTCTACGCCGCCATTTCAAACGCACTGTGCAATCGTATCGTATCGTATCCATGCAAAACGACAACGTGAGCAAACATAAAGAAAGCATCCAGTTGGTCCGTGCGGCGGATGCTCAGATCCTTCGAGTCAATTAGGATGTATTATAGGATGAATTTATTCGACTAAGAAAATTAAATTATTAGATTATTATATATTAATCGATTCAACAAATTAAATATTTAATATTAATTATAAAATAATGAAAGAAAGAAAGCATTCATTTCAGAATCCAAACAGTGAGGGAGCGCTAGCTTGTTCATTAGGCATATTGTAGAAGTGTGATTTATGATATCGATGAACGTCCTCCGTGTGGTCATTTGTTCGTATGAACAAGAAATTTTCAGAGCATAACTAAATTGATTATGACGAAAAGAATTGTAAAAATGGATAAAAATTTGAATCTCGACGAAACTAAAATAATACCCTCCTCTATTGTATGAATCTCCTCAAATGTAACTCTCGATTTACTTCCTCAAAGATGATCATGCCGGTTTCATGTGAAATCATTAGAATGACAAATTCCACTTTTTTTTACAAAGTTCATATGAACAAGAAATAATGAGGGAGTGCTAGCTTGTTCATAGAAGTTTCAAGCTCCATAGGCCAAATTCCACACCAATCTACTTAAGTTTCTTGCATTCTGGAGGTTCAATTTTGTTGACATCGTAAAGTTGAACATTAATACGATACAAGATGAACAGAGATAGAACAAGATTGATACTACCATTAATACGATACAAGATGAACAGAGATAGAACAACATTGTGATACTACCAGTAATATACTGTCGGCCCTACGACTGTCTCTGTTTTCGTCGATTAAAATGTGGAAGTCAACGGCTGCCACACGAGCAAATATCTACATGGTGTTTTGAAAACCTAAAATCCTCACAAGATGAACTGGGACATTAGCTTGTATAATCAACAAATATAATCTGGCAAACTGCTTAAGAGACCAGGGCCTTCATTGAACACTTTCTTGGACTTTTGCAGTGCAATCAACACTAGTGTGGCTTCGGAGATTGCAGATAGAAAAATTTTCTTCCTTCTGGCGTTGCCACAAGAAGTTTGATGCTTCAATCCAGTGTGGATTGACCAAAAACTTCTTGTTCTGTGTCGCCCAATGCGCCTTTTGGGTACCTTTATCTGTCGAGATAACATGCGTCACCGATCGGTCCACTTCCATGCAGCATGTTGCTCCTAATTGTTCTGCCATCTTCCAGATTGGTTGATCCTGAGCTGGTGACTTGGATGGGAAATACTCGACTGAAAACTATTTTGCACCCTTGTAATATTTCTCGCCGTATGCCTTTAAGTAACTACAGAAAAGAAAGAAGAAAAAAAATTCGATAAGGGCCAGCTTACCCAACCGCGTCAAAAACTCCATAGGACTACATTCTAAGGTGTTAAAATTTATGGATGTCATAGAAAAAATATCAGATTAGCAGAATATCAATTCAACAGAGGAAAAAACTGGTGTGGGTGAAGAAGACAACCACAATAAAAGTAAATGAACCCTCTAAAGATGCCCACTTACCGGCCTTACATCTCTTGTTGACATATCGAAACCAAGATCCTGAAATAAGTTATTAATGAGTAACAAAGAAAGGAGTAATTGTAACACAATTCTTTTAAAAATGATGTAACTCACTGGATCGAAAAACATTTGGTGAGTTCGCCTCAGAACTTTTAGAACAGTCGCAAGTGCACCATCAGACTCTCTTTCATCTTTCATCAGTTCGGACAATGATTTAGCATTAAAGCCAAATTGGCGACAACTAGAAGCAAAGAAGTGGTATCTCTCCATCTGAATCAGATTATCTTTGTGTCTTTGCCAGACCTGCAGTAACCAGTATTTAAGCAAGAAAAATAAAAGAGTAAAGTATATGTGCAACCGCTGCAGTTTATTTGACATGCACCCTCCATTTTATTTGCTTAAGTCTCCAATTTAGTCTAAAAAGGACGAATTAATCTAATTTAAAAATATGTTAGCACATATATTATGGACAATTTCTTGACTAAATATGATCGTTATGACCATGGGACAAATAACAACTCAGATTTACATAACTTACGTTAAATTGATAAAAAAAGGGAAGGGGGGGGGGGGGGGGGGGGGGGGGGGGGGGGGGGGGGGGGGGGGGGGGGGGGGGGGGGGGGGGGTCAAATTATGGACCAAAGTGAATGTTTTAGAAAGCAAGTGAGCTGCATCAAATATCTCCATTTTAGGAAATCACAAACAGTCTAGTGGTGTACATATACACTACCCAAAATAAAAAAGGAAAAAGAAAATAACATCATGTTACAGTTGAAGCACCTAGCAAACTAGTTTGTGAAAGAAAAAAACATCTAACAAAAAAATCAGCCTATATTCTTTCAACATTCTTTCTGCCCTTGATATCACAAACATTTGCTAAGCACAAGATCATGTGCTAAAATTTTCTTTGCCTAGTAAGATATGCAGTGATTTCTATCATATTACTTGGATCAAATATCACATGAAAGAAAAAATGCAGTGTTTTCTATCATATTACTTGGATCATTTATCCTTCTTTCAAATTCATCAAACAACCCTCCTTCCCAAGTTCCATTTATTCAGACAACAACAGATCTTCCCACCTAATTATCATTTCTCAAGGCTTTTAGGCAGTCTATGGTTGGCACTTATCAAATCTCCTTTACTGCATGCCTTAAAACTGCTGATGCTGAGGTAATAACTAAGGGCGGGTAAGATATTCAGCAACCTAGAAGAATAAAGCACTAAAATAAACATAGTCACACACAGAATATTTCAGTCAAACAAATAAATAATGTTTCAGAACCATAACGAAGATTCAATCTGCATCGCACAAATCATAGAAATGCTAGATAAGATAGTTTAACACAACATGAGATATTTATACTAGCTATCATGTTATAATGTTATATATATATATATGGGTGTATTCGTATGATTTTATATGTCCTATTAGTTTCAACTTGGTAACAGCAGATAGAGCATGCCTTTTCTTCAGGTAAATTTTTTTCTCCTTCAAAATTCCACTATGGGAAGACCACATGTTTTATGTGATGGCACAACCTCCCTATAGGACTATACTTAAAAGGTTGAGAGTTTTAGCAGTATGATGCTGAATTTAACAATTTCTGTGCATCAAAAGAGTAATTTATTTTTCCTCACCTCTACTCAAGTCTCAAACTAAAGATTCTGTATTTATGAAGTATGCATGCAAAGGTGAAGCTGCACATTTGAATAGATTAAAAGGTTGTCCATATCTTCTCCTATAAGATAAAAGGTAAAAAATTCTCAACTGGTGCTACACCTTTTTTTCCTTTTCTTTTAGATGATTTTTTGAATATAAAGTTTTTTGTTTGAATCCTCTTTCAAGTAAATGGTAGACTGTAATTGTAGATGTGGCGTCGTATAAGTATAATAATATATATGTAATCTGATGTGAGTAGTATATAATACTTAATGAAACAAAGAAAACCCACTGATAATCTATGTGCCAGATATGCCATTACATTACTATTTATCATAAAATTAAAAATGTGCGGGAATAATTGTTTTGTTTTCATATGCTAAGATTATTTATTACTTTCAAATGAAAAAAGAGACCTACACAGAACTTACAGTTTCTGTGTCATCAAGAATCACAACAAGGCTTTCAGCACCAAGTACCACATCCAGGCCTTTCTGATGTCTCTGGGTGCAATCAGCTTGAGTGATTACCTTTGAATCAAAGTAGACTTTACCAGGGTCAAGCAGCTTGGCTATTTCCATAGCATAAGAACGCTCTGCCATAGTATAAATGTACATCTCAAATAAAGAACTTGCTTCTTTCAGAAAATTATGGACAAAGGGCCTCAACTTTGTCAACATATGCATAGAATCCAATCTGAATAAGCTTCTGTCTGGATCATCTACATAGCACACAAAAAAGAGGTAAAATAAAGCATCTAACAAAATTGAATGTAACACAATAAAGCAATTACTGTAATAAGAATTTGGAGAGCAAACTTCAAGAATATATTCAACAATTACTAGTTGCCTCAACATTGCCAGGTCCATATTTTAAAAATATAAAACCAACACCACAAATGTTGGTTCCAGTCTGGGAAGAAAAGGGCGAAAGGTGGCATCAGGATCTAATTGCTGGTGTAAAACAATGCCAATCCCATGAATATGGATATTAACCATGTTTTGATAAGGTTAAATCATCAACGAGCAATAAGTCCTAACAGAGTTAAATGGTAGGTTAAGATTCATGTAGTGACTCTGAATATTTAGGATTCACAGCTTGTTTGTTGTTCTAGTACATTTCAAATACTATACAACCATTACCAGCCAACATTAGTGATTTGTAGTGGCAGAAACTTGTGTCAAAAGAATTAAGTTGAAATGAATATACATGATTGCAAATTAGTTGAAGGTGAGAAACATGATAATTAATCTCAACCTATCCTATTTTTTGTCCCTCTAATCTTTCGATCTGACACATACAGTAAAACAAAATGGAGAGGAAAAGAAATTTCATAAGATCTGTAACATTATACCTTTCATCCCATCAATCTGTCTTAGCAAATATTCTTCATCAGAAATGACATCAACAAGACGTGTTGAGTTGAGTAAAGTATGGTCCAAATCTAAGATCAATATCAACTTTTTCTTATGCAACAAACTCTTCAGATCTGCACCACGAAGCCTCGCCATTTCCACATTACCTAGTCTTAAATCCTGCAAAATGGAACATGTCTTATGGTGGTACAATATCAAAATTCTTTTACCACAAAAAGGGGTATAAAAAGGCTAACAGAAAGGGTGTACAAAAGAATTCAACTCAGCATAAGATTAAACTGACTAAAGTTTAATATTAATTCTTATTTTCCAGTTACCGAAAATCTTAATGTGCGTCAGTAAAAAAGTTGTATGTGAAAAAAAGAGTGAAAATGTGTCCCGGTGTCCTATAAACAATTTTTTTTAATGCATTAAAATTCAAAACCATAAAAAGGATTCAAGAAGTTTGGCAAATGTACATTTTAATATTCTTTTTCAGCATTTTTTACTTGAGATCAAGGCATTTATTTTTATCTTGGCTGCGATTTTTGTTTCAGAATTGTAATGTGCAAAAATATGACATTATGTTTGAAAATTGAAATGATCAGCTAATGAAATTAGTTTGATAGGGAGACTACTCTGCATTGTTGCAATCCTCTCATGATCTACATGATTAGCCTATGCCTATTCGGCCATTCAACTAACATATGCATTTTCTTTGATTCTGCTTTTGCATGTCCCCCAAGCAACTAGTATAAGTAGTGAACAGCATGTGTTACCAACACAGTCTCAGGGTAGTGTAGTTAGTGACAATTTTTAGTTAACTTCCTTACCTTGTGTAGTTGTTGAAAATGCAAGTATAAGCACAAAAGTTGTTCCCTCTCACAACGGACTAGATTACCTTATGGATATAACCAAATGCGACACCTGATTCATCTTCTTCTTCTATTTGCCCGCATCTGATGCATAATCCTTTAAAGAAACCAGGATGTGGAGAACAGATTACATTCTTTCCAAGAGTAGATGTACCTGCACATCCAACAGATAAGACAGACCATCATGCAATCTTAGCTATTGCAACATTTCAAATTAATCTATCAGCCTGTAACAAGTTAAATAATAGAATGATACACAATAAAAGAAAGTTTTGATCAATTGGAAATGTCAAGACATTTCTACTGCAGAAACAAAAGTGGTTAATCAAGATAAATCACATTGTATACATCTAATCAATCGATCTTAGATTATCTAAGTATGGTGCAACTTCCCAGTGGAGCAACAAATTAGAAAGACCATTTTGTGCCCTTACATAGCTAAAAATTTCAAATTCATCTATTATCATGAGAAATTTGTAATGTAAAGTGCACTAAATATTTTTTATGAATTAAAAAGATGTTGACATTTTTATAGAAAAATTAAATTAGTTGATCAAGATATCATTTCATTATACATCTAATCACACAATCTAAAATTTTCCAAGGTAATCTTGCTTCATCTTTAGGAATGACGTTGGTTCCGATTGAACAAAAAAACAAAGTGGTCAAACATGTTGCCATGTTACATCATACAACAAGAAGACTATAGAATGGTGAATTATTTTCATGTTTGGATTACAAATTTTGAAATCTATGATCCAATTTTAAATTATTTGGCAAATTATAACAGTGTTTTTAAATGATAATAATTGTTAACTTAATAATTATCAATATTATACAAACCAATTTTATTGAACAATATGAAAAAAGCAGAAATTTGTTCAGTTGTTTGACATAACCTCCTTACGCAACCCCTGTTCCACATCAAAATATATGTCTTTTATCTAATATGTCGACAACAATCTTATAACACTAAAAGTTGAGCAACAATTTTCAAAGTCAAAGGTCATTTTTATGTCCACCCTACCCTGACAAACTGAGTCTTTTCTCTGAGTTCCTTCGAATAATATGTACAATTAATAGGAAGTCAAATCCAAACTCCCAAAGCACTGAAATATACTTATGACAAAAATTATTTCCCTTCTCAAAGTACTTAATTGTTAAATGAAAAATCTACACATTATGATAACTCATGCTTCTAGCTTGATATGTTTAGTGTGTGTTATGATAAATTTATACTGAGATTGTTCTTTCCATACTTGAAATTTTCAGCATACCTAAGAAACAATATAAGGTAAAAGCTACCATTTTTTGATAGCATTCCAATGAAATGATAACTAATCGGATATCTTCTTATGTTGCATTTAATGTTTCTTAGTATATGAAAATCCAGGTAGACTTATCGATACAAAAAGGTCTTTTCGATTGGGTGTTACACTTTTCATCCTATACTAGAGAAGAATCAGTAAGGGAATGACAACATTATCTTACTCATCAAGCTAATTAGAGATACCAATTTGTTCTTCAATTGGCTCGACCAATCTTTCAGTTTCAAGATCTTCTAAAGTCTTAAACCCCTCCAGTTTTCGTCTTTTACTCCTGCAAATGCATGCAACAAGATTAAACCCGCTATTAATTTATAGGCATAATGATAAAGGTGTAATGTATACAATGATATTAGTTTATACTTTTATCAATGTCAAACATGAACAAACAAAGTGATCGAGTAGAGAAGAATGACTATCTGACATTCCACATAAAAACATATAATAGTCATTGTTAAACTGGCAGCAACAGAAAAATACACAATGATCTGGTTAACATTATCCACTCTAAAAAAGGTGAAGATGCAGCCATAACATCAATGTGGATATAATGGATAATTAATTATCAACCAATTGTGGGAAGATCATGCAACAGATATAGGGCATGAGCCAACACATTCAAGTTCCAAATAATATCAAGCTCCCATTTTTTTCTTAGTGGGTTGTTTACGGGCAAACAAAAAATCTCTGTTCTATTTCATATGTTGTTAGAAATTAAGAATAAACCTAAAGGCTTCGACATAGAATGTAAAAAAATTTGGTGAAATTTCAATCCTAACTTATACCTTTGCTGAGGATCAATTTCCTCATTATTTGTTACATTCCCTTCGTTAGGAGAACTGTCGCAAGAAGCTAATTCCAACTCCGAGTCAAGAAAAGCTGCAAAGTCTTCACTGCTGCTTGAAGATTGCAATGGAGATTCTGCCGCTAGGCTCATGCTTAGAGCATTAAAATTATGATCCTGCCACATATTAACTGCTATCAGGAATCATTACAGTCAAATGAAAACCTAAGACAAGATAGTAAATATCATCAATGTATAAGAAAAAGGAATATATTAGTTAAGCTAAAAAAGAATCGTGTGCGGAAATCTATACTAATTTGATACTCTATGATAAAGTTTCATGGTAATATGGCATCCACAGACGTTCCTATAAGATCAGATTTAAACTACTCTCAGGAATAAACACCGAAAACTTGCAGCTACAAATTGAAAAAGAAGAAAAAAAAATACTACGTACGAGTACAATCTACCATCAAATCTTTATCCAAATCAATTTCAAAATTTTCTTCATTCTCAGTAATGTAAATCGTAGCCTTCACAATAAATAGTCTATCAAAGCCTTCACGAACGTCAACAACCTTTAAGTTTTTTCAATAATCACACAAATCAGAAACGGAAATTCGTATACGAAGGAAGAATGAAAACATAAATTTGAGGCAACACCTACACTCCAAATGAGCAAATAGCGGAGAGATGTCCGGAGTTGGAGTCGGATCGGGTGGTGCGCCGTCAGTAGGGACCAAGAAGGGGAGGTAGCTCCACCATCGGCAGGAAGCAGACGACTGTTACCTCCTACGGCGACGAGAGGTGCGGCGATGGCGTTGGAGAGGAAGCAGGTCACGCCGGCGCGTCTAGGAACAAGGGATTCGATCGGGATTAGGGTCGTTTCTAAACAAACCCGGTTCGGGTCGTCGCCAGCCGCCCCTTGCCCGGTTTGCAATCGGCCGGTTCAACCAGTTGCTGGTATAAAGGGCGACTCGCCCAATTTTAATTTTACCATAATATTTTTTATTTTTTAAATCTATCGTAATATTTTCCAATTTGCATATTAATTATTTATTTAAAAAATTAATATTTTTTAGAATTGAATTTCACATTTGACACTAAAGGCAACTTTTGAATTTTTTTACCTTATATATATATTTTAAAAAATATATAGATTAATTTGTATTATTTAATTATATAGAGCCGGATCATGTTATATTAATATATTTTTTGTCTAATATTATTGGCCATTATATTAACATATGTTTATTATAGAGGTTATCGAATTTTACAACTCTTCGTATCGTAACACTTGGTTGAGAGGATAGGACATGGCCATCAGCGTGCCCAAGCTTGCTAATTGCTACCTTGCATAACAGTCGAGCATTTCTCTTTCAAACTAAAAAATATGTTCCAACTAATGATATTCTTTTGCTGAAATTTGATATCCCGCACGACTTATCTCGCGCGATCCATACGCGACACCTCCGATCCACCTCAGCTGCCGCTGCCCCGTCCGGCCACCGCCGTCTGCCGCCTCGGGTGCAATTGACGCGCCGCTTGCCGGCACTTCGTCCGACAACGGATTCCGACCGCGATTTGGTCGGAATCCGACGAATTTGGCCAGAAACATGGTCAGTAATGGCGCGCGCACGTCGGTCCTTCCTCGACCGATCTCCGACCACGATTTGGCCGGTAGTGTTGGGCGTCGGATTCCGACCAAATCGCGGCCGGATTCCGACAAAATCACGGCCGGAGATCGACCGAGGAAGGACCAGCGTCGCACGCCCGTCCTTCCTCGGCCTGTCTCAGGCCGTGATTTGGTCGGAATCCGACCACGATTTAGCTGGAATCCCACATCCGACACTGTCGATCATGTTTCCGACCAAATTCGTCGAATTCCGACCACTATTCGGTCGGAATTCGCCGCTGGACAGAGCACCGGCAAGCGGCGTGTCGATCGCGCTTGTTGGATATGATTTTGCAAGGCAAAATTAAAGTGCCATCGATCGTTGAAAGTCTGATATGACTTCAAAATCGAAATCTACGTTTCGCGTAGATAAATCTAGACTATTAATTTGCTCAAAACCGATTATGGGTGAATGAGAAATTAATTGGCTAAAGTGGTGTCCAAAATAATATTAAGGAAAAGATGGGATTTTAGTCCCACATTGCTAACCGGCGATAGCTAATGTTTCCTTATATGTGTTGCTGTGTTAATGAAGTTAACACAAGAAGCACAGGTACTCTCTATCCATGGGCGAGCTGGTGCTCGCACCTGTGAGCCCGCCACCCGCCACGTGCGCACGTGCGCACGTGCGCATGTGCGCAATGGGCGCTTTGTAGGCGCACTTTGCACTTCGCACGTACGCGTCGTCGCGAGGAGCATTGAGGAGCTTAATTTATTGCTCCGGGTAACATTGCAGTGCCTGCGTGGCACTCGGGTGACGTGTCGGGCGCGCATGTGACGTGGCATTGCCTGTGTGGCATCCGCGTGGGCAAGTAGAGGTGACTGTGTTGTTGATTGGGCAGGCAGATGGCAACCGTCGATCAAAGAGGTGTGATGGATCGCTTGTGATGCGATCTGGAGCGGTGGATCGCGAAGAGTCACGATCAGACCGCTTGGGAAGAGACTTGATCTGAAGCGTCGGAGTGAATGGATCCAGATCCGATGGCTGATGGTAATAAGCTAGATCTGAGGGTTGTGTCCCTCAGATCTGATGGATGAGATTCGAGTGGGCTGTGTGAAGGGTTACAACCCTTCAAATTGGACGATCCAGATCGATCCAGCCCAAAGAACACATCCTCTCTTCAAACCTCTTTGATTAGTATAAATAGAACCCTCCAGATGGTGGAAAACTCATCGAATTCATCGATTCAAGCCTTCCTTGTGCATTCATCCATCTAGTGCATTCGGAGTCCAAAAAGCCTACGAGCAAGTTCGTCGGTCTCGGAATTTGGAGTGCTACTATTCCGAGGCGATCGTCGTTGTATCTTGGGAACGAGTTGCTGCTATCCGTTAGCACCAGTAGCGGAGCAATATCGTTTACGGAGATAGTGTCTAACACTAGCCTCGACGATACATATCAGTTTGCGTACTCCCGGAGCTACCGGGACAACAGTCGTAAACGATATTCGTGCAATCTGATATGGCTACCAACGACGTTCCGACGACGACGACCGTTCCGACGGCCATTCCAACCGCCATGCCGCCGACATCAATTCCGCACGGAGAGAAGCCGGAGAAATTCAACGGAGCCGACTTCAAGAGATGGCAGCAAAAGATGCTGTTCTACCTGACAACGCTAAACCTCGTACGGTTTTTGCGTGAAGACCCGCCAGCCGCTACAGATGGTAGCAAGGCTGCTAGCGATGCGTGGTCACACGGAGATTTCCTATGCCGAAATTATATTCTCAACGCATTGGACAACTCGTTGTACAACGTGTATTGTTCATTGGAGACGGCAAAATCTCTGTGGGAGTCACTTGAGAAGAAATACAAGACCGAAAACGCCGGACTGAAGAAATTCATCGTCGGACGGTTTCTGGATTTCAAGATGGTGGATTCCAAGAGCGTGGCATCTCAAGTCCAAGATATGCAATTAATACTGCATGATCTGGATGCCGAAGGAATGAAGCTGAACGAGTCATTCGCAGTGGCCGCGGTAATCGAGAAACTCCCTCCGTCATGGAAGGATTTCAAGAATTACCTCAAGCATAAGCAAAAGGAGATGGGACTGGAAGACCTGATCCTGAGGCTACGAATAGAGGAGGATAATCGAAAGTTATCCGACTCTAGAGGAACAAAGCGGACTATCGACGAGATGTCCAATCTGATTGAGCCGAACGCCAAGAAGACGAAGCAGTTCAAAAAGAAGGCTCAAGTCAAGAAGTTCAAGGGCTCCTGCTACAACTGTGGGAAGTCAGGCCACATGTCCAAGGAGTGCAGACGCCCAAAGAAGCCAACCAGCGGGCCAAAGAATGCAGCGAACCACGTCGCAACCTCTCTTGAGGACCTGGATCTCACTGCAGTCGTGTTCGAAGCCAACATGGTGGACAACCCGAGGCAATGGTGGATCGATACTGGAGCAACCCGTCACGTCTGTTCAGACAAGGATATGTTCTCCAAGTATACCCCGATAAATGGAAGAAAGCTCTATATGGGCAATTCCATGACATCCCCGATTGTTGGACTCGGGAAAGTGGTTCTGAAGATGACGTCTGGGAAGGAGCTAACTCTTATTGATGTGCTTCATGTTCCGGACATCAGAAAGAATTTAGTTTCTGGATCGGCACTTGTGAAAGCCGGATTCAAACTAGTGTTCCAGTCCAACAACTTTGTACTTACGAAGAACGGTGTCTTCGTAGGTAAGGGATATTTGGAACAAAATCTGTTCAAAATGGTTGTAATGACTGTACACCGTGATTTTCAATGGTAATAAAATAAAAGCTTCCAGCTATATTGTTGAGTGTTTCAATTTATGGCATGATCGTCTTGGGCATGTCAATAATAATACGCTGAAACGTCTCGTCAAATTAAATTTATTACCGAACGTCAATGTTGACGAAACACACAAATGTGAAGTGTGTGTGGAAGCTAAATTGACGAAACTACCTTTTCATTCGGTGGAAAGGTCAACGACTCCTCTAGAGTTAATACATAGTGATCTATGTGACTTGAAATTCGTGCAAACTAGAGGAGGTAAAAAGTATTTCATTACTTTTATCGATGACTGCACGAGGTTCTGTTATGTCTTTCTTTTAAGAAGTAAAGACGAAGCCTTAGAGGCGTTCAGAACCTATAAAACAGAAGTTGAAAATCAACTTGACAAACGAATTAAAATAATTCGTAGCGATAGAGGTGGAGAATATGGTGCACCGTTTAATGAATTTTGTTCAGAATCTGGCATTATTCATCAAACAACGGCGCCTTACTCACCTCAATCGAATGGTGTTGCCGAACGTAAAAATCGGACACTAAAGGAGATGATGAATGCCTTGTTGATAAATTCAGGCTTACCTCAGAACTTGTGGGGGGAAGCAATATTATCAGCAAATCACATTCTCAATAAAATCCCTCACAAGAAAAGTGATAAAACTCCATACGAACTATGGAAAGGCCGCGAGCCATCGTACAAATACCTGAAAGTGTGGGGGTGCTTGGCAAAGGTCGAAGTACCTAAACCAAAGCAAGTAAAGATCGGACCTAAAACGTTCGATGCGGTATTTGTCGGATATGCCCATAATAGTAGTGCATATCGTTTCCTAGTTCACAAATCAGACATTCCTGATATTCATGTGGGAACAACCATAGAATCTCGGAATGCGATATTCTTTGAGAACGTATTCCCAAATAAGAAGGGAAACGTTGAAAGTGATAACAACGGAAGTTCAAACGGAAATGACGTTACCGAACTTAGTTGTTATAAAAGAACTATTGACGATCAAAGCGAAGAGCCACGTCGTAGCAAACGGGCTAGAGTTGAGAAATCGTTCGGGCCAGATTTCATGACTTTTATGTCAGAGATGGACCCAAGAACATTAAGTGAAGCTCTCTCTAGTCCCGATGCTCCAATGTGGAAAGAAGCTGTCAATAGTGAAATCGAGTCCATCATGAATAATCATACTTGGGAATTAGTAGACCTTCCTTCTGGTAATAAACCATTAGGTTGTAAGTGGATACTAAAACGCAAGTATAAAGCTGATGGATCGATTGACAAGTATAAGGCCAGACTTGTAGCCAAGGGGTACAAGCAAGAAGAAGGCCTTGATTACTTCGATACCTACTCACCAGTGACAAGGATTACGTCCATACGAGTGCTAATAGCCATTGCAGCACTGTATGACCTTGAAATACATCAAATGGATGTTAAAACTGCATTCTTAAATGGTGAGTTGGAAGAAGAAATTTATATGGAGCAACCCGAGGGGTTTGTGGCTCCAGGAAATGAGAAGAAGGTGTGTCGACTTGTTAAGTCATTGTACGGACTTAAGCAAGCGCCTAAACAATGGCACGAAAAATTTGACAAAGTAATGCTGTCAAACGAATTCAGAATAAATGAATGTGACAAATGCATTTATGTCAAAAACACACCTGAAGGATATGTAATCGTGTGTCTATACGTAGACGACATGCTAATAATGGGTAGTAATCATGATGTAATCATGACTACAAAGAAAATGTTGACCAAGAATTTCGATATGAAAGATATGGGTCAAGCAGATGTTATATTGGGAATTAAAATTCTCAGGACATCTGATGGGATAGTTTTGACACAATCCCATTATGTAGAGTCAGTATTGAAAAGGTTCAATGCGCATGATCTCTCTACAGTGAAAACACCTATGGATCTAAGTCAACACTTAGCGAAAAACCATGGTGAACCCATATCGCAGTTGGAATATTCTCGGATAATAGGCAGTTTGATGTATCTCACAAACTGCACACGTCCGGATATTGCCTGTGCGGTCAACAAGCTAAGTCGTTTTACGAGTAATCCAAACGACACCCATTGGAAAGCATTAATGCGAGTTCTTAGGTATTTGAAATATACTATGAACTATGGATTACATTATGGAAAATATCCCGCTGTGTTAGAGGGATATTGTGATGCTAATTGGATATCGGATACAAAAGACTCCAAATCCACTAGTGGATATGTATTCACGATCGGTGGGGGAGCAGTATCTTGGAAATCCACTAAGCAGACGTGCATTGCTCGGTCAACTATGGAATCCGAGTTTATAGCACTAGACAAAGCAGCTGAGGAAGCTGAATGGCTGCGGAATTTCTTGGAAGATATTCCGAGCTGGACGAAACCTGTGCCTGCCGTACTGATCCACTGTGATAGTCAATCGGCGATTGGAAGAGCACAGAGTAGTATGTATAATGGTAAGTCACGACATATACGTCGTCGACACAATACCATTAGGCAGTTGATCTCGAACGGAGTGATTGCAATCGACTATGTCAAATCCAAAGATAATTTGGCAGATCCCCTAACGAAGGGGCTAAGTCGAGATCAAGTATACTGCTCATCAAGAGGAATGGGATTAAAAATCTACAACTGAAAACGACTGTAGCGGTAACCCAACCTTGTTGACTGGAGATCCCAAGATCTTGGTTCAATGGGATAACGAAGTTACAGAAGTTGTGTTACAGCACATGAGATATTTTATCTCTATCCCAATCCTAGGATGAATTTGTGCTGTCCTACCACATGTAGTGAGGTTAAGCTTATGCTTTTAATGACTTCTATACCTTATAAGGTGGAGTATGGTAGGATACTCTTGATAGAAGTGTCACCTATGTGAGTGTGAAGACAGGCCGCTTCAATGAAACACTCATGAATCCAAGATGGTGTCCATGGCCGAAACGGAACCAACCATGAGAACCTAAAGTAGGTGAGATAGGTCTCTGTGTGGGTGTTATTGTCTTAGTATACACCAACAGCTGAGCAGTTCAAGACATCACGTTCACTGCGCAGCCTAGTATACTCGATAGCATTCCACTACGGAAGGTTCAAAGCCACAAGCTACCTCTCCTGATGCAGTGACTTATCGATTGGACTCTTGTAAAGTGTCAGCATGCATACATACATTGCATTAATTTCCATTCATGTGGGGGATTGTTGGATATGATTTTGCAAGGCAAAATTAAAGTGCCATCGATCGTTGAAAGTCTGATATGACTTCAAAATCGAAATCTACGTTTCGCGTAGATAAATCTAGACTATTAATTTGCTCAAAACCGATTATGGGTGAATGAGAAATTAATTGGCTAAAGTGGTGTCCAAAATAATATTAAGGGAAAGATGGGATTTTAGTCCCACATTGCTAACCGGCGATAGCTAATGTTTCCTTATATGTGTTGCTGTGTTAATGAAGTTAACACAAGAAGCACAGGTACTCTCTATCCATGGGCGAGCTGGTGCTCGCACCTGTGAGCCCGCCACCCGCCACGTGCGCACGTGCGCATGTGCGCATGTGCGCATGTGCGCATGTGCGCATGTGCGCATGTGCGCAATGGGCGTTTTAAAAAAATCGATTTATTTGAGGAGCTTAATTTATTCGCGTCGCGGGCTTAATTTATTAACATTGCAGTGCCTGCGTGGCACTCGGGTGACGTGTCGGGCGCGCATGTGACGTGGCATTGCCTGTGTGGCATCCGCGTGGGCAAGTAGAGGTGACTGTGTTGTTGATTGGGCAGGCAGATGGCAACCGTCGATCAAAGAGGTGTGATGGATCGCTTGTGATGCGATCTGGAGCGGTGGATCGCGAAGAGTCACGATCAGACCGCTTGGGAAGAGACTTGATCTGAAGCGTCGGAGTGAATGGATCCAGATCCGATGGCTGATGGTAATAAGCTAGATCTGAGGGTTGTGTCCCTCAGATCTGATGGATGAGATTCGAGTGGGCTGTGTGAAGGGTTACAACCCTTCAAATTGGACGATCCAGATCGATCCAGCCCAAAGAACACATCCTCTCTTCAAACCCCTTTGATTAGTATAAATAGAACTCTCCAGATGGTGGAAAACTAATCGAATTCATCGATTCAAGCCTTCCTTGTGCATTCATCCATCTAGTGCATTCGGAGTCCAAAAAGCCTACGAGCAAGTTCGTCGGTCTCGGAATTTGGAGTGCTACTATTCCGAGGCGATCGTCGTTGTATCTTGGGAACGAGTTGCTGCTATCCGTTAGCACCAGTAGCGGAGCAATATCGTTTACGGAGATAGTGTCTAACACTAGCCTCGACGATACATATCAATTTGCGTACTTCCGGAGCTACCGGTTCCAACAGAGGTGTCGCGTACGGGTCGCGCGGGATAAGTCGCGCAGGATATCAGTTAATTGGTTTGCAATATTACTAGCTGACGTTTAAGTACTCTGTTACAATTCAAACTGTGGCTTGTAAAATATTTATCTGCTGTTGCTGCTAAATGATAATTATGGGATCCCATATTCTATAACAGAAAAAAAAAAGATTATTACATGCAAGAGAGCTCAATGAAAACTAACTTGCATTCAATATAATGACACAATCATGAAGAATTTAACATGGTCACTAGTAATGTGGATCAAAGACCCAAAAAACAAAAAAAAACCTGATTTGAATCTGTTGTTAACCCAAAACGAGTAGAGGCTGCCTTCTTCAGCTCGATCGAATACCTGATAGGAGTATAATTCAAGAGAAACATCAAATGATGAAAGGTATAGTTGATGAACATGTAAAGCAAAACACTACTGAAGATCTCAAATTTTTTGATTGATTAACTGTAGAAAATTCTACTTAATGGCCGAGCGTATAATTCTTCTCTGATGCAGGAGAGAAAGGAAATGCAAGTGTCTGCAATCAGAGACCTACTTGATATGATAATAATGAAAACACAAACAAGCAGAATCCAATAGAAGAAACTTAGTGGCCGAATGCAACCATGACACTTGCCTAAAAACTAGAAATCAAACTCAAAATGAAGAGCAAATGACAACACATTGCTAGCCTGTAAGAAGTTCAATAAAAAGCTCAATTGAGGAATAATTCATGTAACCGATCTTAAATAGTTAAAATAGTTTGACATACACATTCACATCTTCTGATGATGATGATGATGATGATCATGCCACCCTACAAAGGTCAGTCCATAAGGCAATTTGAAGTTACTAAAGCAATCTCGTCAGCCTTCTGATTGAGAACTATTAAAGCTCAACTAAATGTCCTAGACTTCTCTACAGTGATACTATGTAAAAACTTGGTATATTTGGGCGAGTTGAAGAAAACCTGACAAGACCTAAAACCCTAAAACTCATGGATCAATTAATCCCCAATAAATTTTTGAGTTTTTGTTGGATCAGCTGTGAGTTATCTGGAGTCATTATTGCACACCAGAAAAATTTATACATGCACACGACAATGAGGGTCACTAATAATTCAATTCCATGGTTAATGATACTCTTGCCATATTCCTGTGTTGCATATCAAATGGTAAAAACAAAATTCTCCTTGAACAAGTAAACTATCAGTTACATCCTGAAGTTGAGTTTCCTATTCACTACTATTGGTTATTGTTTCAATCAAATCTCAATTCTGTGATGCAAACCTGTAATGTTTTTGATTTTCCTGTGCATCAGTTCAGATACTGAGACCTTGGAGTTATGGCTCTATTAGATGAATTAGATATACCATCAGTCCCTTAATTAGAGAAAAGAACCCATCCCATAGTTGAGAGTCAAGTCCTTACTGCCCCTTTTTTTCACTGAATAGTTGTGACTTTGAACATCTAATCATAAGCACACCCCACAAATGCACAAGTTCATTCAATAAATCCAAGAAGATTGCATCTGCATTATCAAAGACAATGACAATAACAAACAGCATTTTAGCAGGTAAATATGCATTATCTTCTAAATCAAATCATAACTCACCTTAACTTGGCAAGGGTGTAGACATTGAGAAGTCTCAAGGGGATAATAAGAATCATGCCTCATCGGAGCCAACATCATCTGAATCATCCACATCCAATTCATAGCATTCTTCACTGTTGCTATCAGCATTGGCATCATCTTCGTCGGAATCACTGTACTGCTGCTCAGTATCAATGGCAATCTGATCAGTTTGCCCCTCCTTGGAATTTCCTTCCCCGAATAAATCCTCCTCCTCCAGCACCAGTTTGGAACTTCCCTTTCCTCGATACAGTAGCCCTGTTCGCATGACATAGTAGACCTTGCTCCGAAGAAGTGCAAGAGGGTGCGGCTCCACCAGCTTACCCCTGTCATAGCCCTCCCGGAGGACCACCGTAGAGGTCTTGCACTTGAGGGAGAGATAGAAGATCCCCGGGTAACGGGTAAAGACCCGAGTGAACCTGTAAGGCAGGCCGAGCTCCTCTTGGAGGTTGCGCAGGTAGTTGCGCTTGGTCTTCTTGTGGATGGTGAGGCTGAGGAGTTCATGGAGGACGCCAACCACATGCTTCTCCATGAGATCGCTTTCGGGGTCGAGTCCAGAGGCGTCCTGGTAGGGAGACACGTACGGAAGACGATGGAAGTCCTCCATCCAGGCCTTGACCTTGTTCATGTAGCCGTAGCCTCGGGGGAATTTCATGGGGAAGGCGAGCGGCGCGGCAGAAGAAGCCGAGGGCCTTTTGAGATCGTGGTAGGAGGGCTGAGAGAGGACATCACGATGGCGGAGTTGGAGGGCGGAAACGGCGAGGTGTTCTGGCCAGTCGGTGAGGGAGAGGACGGGGGCACCGTCGGAGTGGCGGCGAGAGAGGGTGAAGAGGTCAGGGCGAGCGGCAGGGAGGGCGGATGAGAAGTTCGGGGGAAGGCCGAGGTCGTAGCGGAGGGAAGCGAGGGCGGCTACTGGAAGAGCGCGGGAGCGGGCCATCATCAGAAGGCGGGCGGCGCGGTGCGCAGCGTCGTCGGGGAGGGTGGATTCGAATGAAGCCTGCTCGCGGCGGTGGAGGAGGAGGGCTGCTGGGGCGAGGGAGAACGCGGGGAGGGAGGGGAAACGAGGGTGCGGCTGCTCGAGGAAGAGGGTGGGGTAGCGGCGGAGGAAGCGGAGGACGGGGACGGTAAGACCAAGATTTTTCTGGAAGGGGGCGAGGGAGCGAGCGGGGAGGAGGCCAGAAGGGGCGGCGGCGATCGCGTCCTTGAGGAGGCAAGCCGCCTTGATGTCGGTGTCGCGGTCGATGATGTGGTCGAGGCCGCGATTCTTCACCCACTTGAGCCGCACCTTCTCCAGCCACCGCTGCGGCGTCCATCTCCACCATGGCTGCTGCCGATGACGATGGACACCGAGGGTTCCGATGCCGCCGCCGCCGCCGCCGAGCATCGCGATGGAGTCGATTCGAGACGAAGCTCCTCGCTGTGGTGAAGTCGAGTTGAGAAGAGTCCGCAGCCGTTGGATGGGATTTCCGCACTAATCTTAATCACAATGCATAAACCAACGAATCCAACAGACCAGCGCCGAGGTGGTCAGGGCCGGAGTTGATGAGGTTTACGAGTCCGGCGCGGCCGTAGAACTTGGCGAGGAAGACGGTGGCGTTGATCCACTGCAGGCAGCGGCGGAACCTGCACTTCTCGCTGCATCCTTTCCGCAGCACTCGGCGGCCATTGCAGCTCATCTTCATGGCTAACAGCGGCGGACCTGGAAATTGGAGTGTGTAGAAAGGGGAGGAGGAAGAAGAGGAGAGGACGAATTAATTGGAAACTGGAAAGGAAAAAAAAGAGGTCTTTGCTCGTGTAAGACGGCGCCGGCGACGGCGGTTTGGGAATAGGGAACGCCTGTGGGCGGCGGCTTGCTTGTAACACCGGTGTTGTAATTCTAGTAATTTTCAGGAGCTTTTTTTGTCTTCGAATTTTAATATTTATAATTTATATAAATGTAGATTTGATATTCCGTGCGACTCTCTCGTGCGCGTCCGTGAACGTCACGCGATTCACCGTCCATCACGCGATCGCGCGCTAGATCTGACCGTTAAATGTGAGAATGCATAGTATTTCGCCCTTGACCCTCGCCGCTGCCGGCCACCCTCGCTGCGCCATCCGACTACCGTCAACCGTCGACTCGGGCGCGATTGATGTGTTGCTCGTCGGTGTGTCGATGCGTCGAGATTCCGACCGGATTGTGGTCGGAATCCGACGCAATTTGGTCAGAACGCTGCCGGCAGTGGCGCGCACCACCGCGATTTGGTTGGAATCCGACCGCGATTTGGTCGGAAACAGCATGTACCACTGTCGATCGTGTTCCGACCAAATTGTGTCGGATTCCAGCTACAATTCGATCGAATCCGACGTCGACCGAAGCGACGATGGACGCGTCGATCGTGTCCGGGCCGATTGGACGGCGCGGCAAGGACGGCGTCAATGGCGATGGATCAACTGTGTCACTCACACACGCAATACGGGTAGCGTAGAATATCAAATCTCTATATAAATGGATTATTTAAGGTTATAAATATATAATTTTAATAGTTTCCGATAAATATATGATCTTTGGTTAAATTGGGTACCGTCCGTTATATATATTTAACAGCTTGTTATCTCGTAACGCGCTGATCCGAGTCGCAAACCGGTATCGGCTTAGTGAATAACGCCCGTTCCGCGCAAGAGGGAATTGGAAAGCCACTGCGACTTTTGCCCTTTCGACGCGCTCGATCCGATCGCTTGCGAGGGTTCGGAGATTTGGAGACCTTCCTGGTTTTGATGTCGACCTTGAATTCCCTCTTCAATAGGGCCTCCTTCGGCACCAGATGGTTCGTTTTACTTGGATCTTATAATCTGTGTCTTTTTTTATATGGATTTCTATGTGCTTTGTTGGTGCAATTTGATATTTCCCATTATCCTCTCATCACCGGGAAAACGTAGTTTCTATGATCTGATTGCACTGTTGATCCCGGAAAATAGAGTAATTTGTTGCGATTTTTCATCATTTCGTTAAAAGTAAACCCCTTTCAATGTCGGATGGGTGATCAGCTGCAAGGCAGTGAGTTGATCTGTTTTATAGTCATGAATTTTATGATCAATATTTATGAATTATCTCGGATGAAATTTGCTCTTAGAAGTAGCGGGCTACCATTATGAATCATTTAGGAAGAAATGCTACCGAAATCCAATTTTGCCGAGTTTTTTGGGGGCTTCAGTTATTTGGTAAGTGGATTACAGAACCTTATTCTAGGATGCTTGAAAAACTGCTAGATGAGAGAGAATGAAATTCGAATAATAATTCTCCAGCTCAAATAAATGTCAAAGCTAATGAAGCTTATCATTCTCGATCCTACATCACACTGAATATCTGGCTCATAGTAGCTTAGAAGACCTTTTCTTTGTTTTGGAAACATTCTAAAAGAAATCCTACTTTGTGTGTTTGTGGATTTTCTTTGTTAATAAATACAAAACCGTATTCATCAAGGATTAACATTATTAGACATGCCTCTTTATCATTGGAGCATATTACTTGGTGCAGCAAAACTTGCTTGAATCTGGCTATTTCACGTATAAAATTGCTTCGAAATAAAAGAGAGTTGCAGCTCAAACAAATGCATAAAGAGATCGCTCAATATATTCAGACCGGTCAGGAAGCCATAGCTCGAATCAGAGTAAGTGCATAATTACATAAGCTGAATTACTTTGTTAGTTTTTCATTTTGTTGTAAAATCTGTTTCATTTTGTCTGTTGATATGTGGATGTTTTTAGGTGGAGTATATTATCCGGGAACAAAATATACTGGCTGCTTATGAGATCATAGAACTATTTTGTGAATTTGTCCTTGCACGTGTTCCAATTCTTGAAGCACAAAGGTATTTAGTTTTATTGTATTTAAATTGAGATGAACCAAGTTTTACTGTTGTTTCTTTCTATCATTCTAGTCATCTTGTTTTCCTAGGCATTATAGCTATCGTATATGGGTCCTCATATTGATTGCACATATCTTGGTCAACATTTTCAATTTAAATATAGAATTTTCTATTGCCTAAGCTTCCGATATCAAAGATCAAGAATGGCATGAAATGGTTCACTTGCGATTTGTATTTAGTTATTCGTTGTTACACATTATATCCTAATGGTTTGCTACGATATGCAACTGATGTTATTATGCAAGTCAAAGATGCACACAGCAGTTGGTACCAACGAAAGCTTTTCGCACATATGTACAGTGGCTGTTGCAGCATATGCTATCAACCAAGCAGACGGTCAATATAGTCAAACTACTTTTTGACTGGTGGTGAACTTGGTGGGCCTTTATTGCTTGCTAAGGATCTTTTGGGAGGAGCAAGAGCAATTGTTTCTTAGTCAATTTATATAGAATCTAGCTGAGTCCTATCTAAGAGCAACTAAACTACTAAAGCATAATTCGTTCTAGGTAAAGTTTACTGTTTCAGCCTACAACTTAGATTGCAATTTGCATCGAGTTGAAGAATGTAATAGTTGTTTGGAAAGAACTTAGAAGAAAAGCTTGCATGTTAGTAACTCAACATGTCATGGGGAGGCTGTCTTTCTTTGGTTTCTCTGTTAAGTAATTTCTGTTATAGAACTTATCCTCACGTTCTTACCTTACAACATTTCTGTATGACCTATTGTTTTATAAAGTAATGCACGTGTATAAAGAGATCTAAGGAACCTGTTTTTTATTTCAAACCTAAGATGTTCAATTACTGGAATAGATTTGCAGGAAATGTCGGTTGACAATAACGAGAAATACATGGCTACTGTGTCTTTGATGAACACCCATTTGAACTTGTTCAAACTCATTTAATGTTCATTGCATTGTTATTCTATTCACAATAAACACAATTTTTGATATATAATTTTTACATGACCGTAACAGGGATTGCCCGATAGAATTGCAGGAGGCTGTGGCCACTATCATCTTTGCTTCACCCAGATGTTCTGATTTGCCAGAATTATTACACTTAAGGAACTTATTTTCTACAAAATATGGAAAGGAGTTTGTTGCAGCAGCATCTGAGTTGCGGCCAGAAAGCAACGTTAATCGCACAGTAAGGAACACAGTCCATCTTCTATTTGCTTCTTTTGCATCTTATAGTTAGCTTTCTGCTGTAACTTTTTCAGATAATTGAGAAACTTTCAGTGAAAGCTCCGCCTGCAGAACTGAAGATTAAGGTTTTGAAAGTGATCGCGCAAGAGTACAATCTTGAGTGGGATTCATCAAGCACTGAAGCAGAGCTTAGTAAAAAACATGAAGACTTACTGGTAAAGTATAATTTCAGCTTTATGATATCTTCATCATTTTATTATAAATCATCTTCTGAGATCATTAAGAGTTGGCTATTATTAACCATATGACTCCACATGGATTCGCATTATATAAGTTCCACGAATTCCAACTTAAGGCTTGTTATCTACATAATTAATTGCCTTTCCAACTTAAGACTTACAGTAGTTGTGGTTTAGGGTCCATTTGTTTTGCATAAAATTCTGATCTATGAAAATTGTTCTCTCCTTTTCCAATATATGGCATAGTGTAAAATTATTAGTCAATGGAAAATATTTTAGTTCGAAACAAAAATGTACAAGAAAATGACTTTCACTTGCATCAAATTTTGGTCAACAGAAAATATTTAGTTGATTAACTGGAAATGTGAGATAGCCCTCTACACAAATAGTGGAAAATAATCTATTTTCCAACAATCGACTCTTATTTTTACCTCCAAAAATTATTTTGATCTTTGATGCCTCTTGTAGAGCATCCTTACTCTTTTCCTGACATGATTTTGCTTTTTTAAGTTACTATTTCAACTTCAGCTACTAGTTCTACATCCCATATATCACAATTTTAAATGATAGATCAAATTGCGAGTAATACATATCGTGACACAACTATCAGTTACATCATTGATAGTAGCGAAGCATAAGATTTCCTTCAGCATATACTCATGCATATGCTATGGTCCTGCTTTAGGGAAGAAAGAGAAGTGAAATTGTTACGCATAGGAGTGAAATTGCTATATCTGACAATTTATTACCTGCAGGGTGGTCTGAATCCTACAAACTCACAAGGATTGATTGAGAGATCCTCTGTTACTTCCCCGAAGGAAGGAGTTCCCACATCCACTGCCACAGAGGACCAAAATGATCGACTGCCCCAGTCCCTGACCCGTCAGGTCAGCAACACACCCATCGTCTCCACTCAAACGAGCAAAGTCTCTTCAGCAGATGCTGTGACAGTGGATGTTGTAAATAGTCAAACTGAAGCGATATCGATACATGAAAAATCACAATCCCCTCAAAGCTCATCAGATATCCTGGAGAGAGCTCGAGCTGCAATTGCTTCCGCCGAGCGTGCATCTGCGGCTGCACGGGCAGCAGCTGAGCTTGTAAAGGCCAAATTGCCGCGCTAATCCAGCAATTTAAGCCATGAGGCAGCTGTTGTTTACAGGACTATTCCTAAATGTGAATGTGGTTGCCTGGATGGAGTGATGTTTATATTGCTTTCATGGATAAATTAGACATGAGAGAGATGGCCATGTCTCAAGATCTTGTTAAGATTGTGAGTGTAGTGATATTGCAATGCAGTATTATATTGTGGCTTTCCCGGCAATCTACTTGCTTGCTGATGATAAAATCGCGACTAAATCTATCTAGATGAACTTCGACGTGTATGAAGAGATAAGCATTGATCAATGTGATTATAAAGATGAAATGATATTTCTGATGACAATCATAACTCAAGCTCATCTCAGTGTTGATCTCAGAATTTCTAAAACATCCATATGTAAGAAGTATTCAGTATTGTTAGGGGTGTAATTGAACCGAGCCAAGTCGAACAGTAACAGGCTCGAACTCAAACTCTGTTTGTTTTCCGTAAGCTTGAGTTTGTTCGAGTTCAATTCGAGCTTTAATTCTTAAACTCGAGCTTGGCTCGTAATGAAATTAAATAGTTCGTAAACGGCTCGAGTTCAGTTTAAAAATAATTCGTTTTAAAGTTAAATGAATTTAGTTTGAACTTCAGTTCGAAAAATAATTCGTTTAAAAGTTCAAAACTTGTTAATATATAATATTTATAATTCTTAATCCCTTCGACTCCGGCTTCTCCTCCGAATTTGATGCTAGTTAATATACACACACGTTCGTGAGCCTTTATACAAACATGCACCCTCCTCTCCCCCGTCGTTGTGCACACCGTTCGCGACTGCCATCGCGCCCCCTGCTCGCCCCCAATCGCGGCCACCGTTCGCTCACCGTCACGGCCCCTTGCTCACATACTTTTATATGAATATGTTCGCGAACTCACGAATCAAATATTGTTAAGCTCGAACTCAGCTCGATAATATTTTCGAGCTCGGCTCATTAACTTAATCATTAACAAATAAAAAATGAATTTTTTTTCAAATTGAGACTCAAATAACTTGCGAGCAGCTTGATTCATTTACACCCTAAGTATTGTTCCTAATACATACTCTGCCATTCTAGTAGAATGATTGTGTCAGAATATAGGATGAATAACAGATAGGAAGAAAAAAAAGAGACAGCATAGAAAAGCTACTCAGATGGTGAAAAGCAAGAACAAGCCTTTAATTCAATCACAAGCATGTTAAAACAGAGGCCCATCGACAAGTCTAAAGACAAATTAAGCCAATCAATTCTATTGAAAAGCAGAAAAAGATAGAACATGGAAGAATTTGCATGTGTCAAGAAACAATGAATTAATAGCTTGCACAGTGAGAATCTAGCCATGATATAATGTCATGAATAACACTTGCGATTCTTTCGTCTGGCTCGCCTTCTAGGATGGCATGGTAGCCTTCTTCGTACAGCTTTAGGGTTTTATCTTTTGTGCTAGCTTTGCTGTAGAGGAACTTGCTAACTTTTGGGTCTGTAACTTTGTCCGCGGCGCCATGGAGAATGAGCAATGGAGAACAAACCTGAGAAATTTGCTGGGGTCAGTTTAGAAACTTGTTTTTTCATGTAATCATGATTCACTTAATCTAGTCCTGTGTCAAACATGCTAAAGGCAAATACAATAACAGAAACAAGTCGACAATTTGAAAAATTTTATCAAGTGAAAAGAAGTATCGGGATTACGTAAGTCATGGTTAACAAGATATTGCCCTTTTGGATGTAAGCATTGATCAATATTCGTTTAGTGGCACGCGAACATTGATAGAGAAAAACAGTAAATGCATTAGTTTCCTAGTCTCTAAATAAACATTATCGGGTAGCATGGATGACTTAGAAAGTGTGAGTTAGTTTATAATGGACAGGGAAACTACATTAGATACTTGGGAAGTTTCAACAATCAAACCTGATGAGGGTTACATTATACAATCAATTGAATTACCTTTTTAGGCTATATAATTCACAAGCTTTTCTCTTTTTTTCTACAAATGCAGTATCTTGCAAGTTCAGTCAAGGAATATGTTTGTGACAAATATTCAAGTAAAAGAAATGTTGAAGGAAAAGTAAAAAAATTACCTTGTCCAGTTGTGATTCGATGTCATGTGTAGCCTTTATTAGCTCAACAGCTGTTCTTAGCCGCATTTGGTCAGAATATGAAATCACATTGAATTCCGTCTGAAAAATCATTTGTCTCCGGGCAAATAATTGTTAAGAGAAATAGTACAAAGTAAAGAAAAATATGGCAATCTAATTAATTTAGTAAATGAGCATTTAGATTTTTCACAATCACTTGATTTGGAAGTCATTATATACGATAATCATAAACATTCAGATGCTGTTCAAATCCTCTGAATGAAAACATGAAAAACAAAATTTATTTCTTCTTTCCCAGAAAAGCCATCAGAATTGAGATTGAGATGAAATGATCTAAAACATGAAACAAATTCAATAAACAAGAGAACAAGAACAAACAATTAATACTCCAATGACCAGACAAGACATCTAAAATTAAGTGTTGAATTAAAATATTATAGATCACATGCTGAATAATAAATGTACAAGTCTAACCGTGTTTCTTTTCAAGGGATCTCTGAATGCTAGATCTCCTAGATCTTTCTGGGGGAACAACTTTGCCTCAGGTAGAATGTATGACATGAGACTTAATGCCTTTAAAACTGGTCCTGGTGGTGTCACTTCTTCTGCAATCTTACCACTTCAACAGTTAAGATTGAATTGAGAGATTCACACAAGAGAAAGATCAAGATAGTACGATGAATTATATCAGATTGTTTCACTACACACAAGACTAAAACCAAGAGTACAAATAAAGATCATCTATTCAGCATTTCAACATTTGTTTGAGAAGATATGAAACAATAATAATAATCCCATATTCCAATCAATTGCATCAAGCATCATATTTATTTGGTTACGATTGCCACATGCAAAATACCATGTTCAAACTTTTAAAATAATATTAGGGAGATTTACTAAGAAAAAAATAACAAGTTTCAAAAATTCATGCTCAGATTCAATCTGATTTCCACAGGAGGATTCCAGCAAGGCTGCTAACCCTCTTGAGCAAATACCAGGAGCTGCATTTTGAGTTTGAAATAGTAATATTAGACATATAATAGCTGATCTTGTTAATACAATAAGCAGTATGTTGTGTGGCTGAAAATGGCTTCGATAATGGAGATGCTTGTGTAGTCAGATAGGGACTATTGAGTAAGATATCTAAACAACTATCTTCTTGTAGGTATCTGAATGCAGTCGATAGAACAGGATCTTATGCTATGTTTATCAAAAGCACATTGATTTTCTCCTTTTTACATTTTTAGAAGAAAGAAAGGGTTCAAACACAACCAAGTAAACGATGATGGAGGATTTTATCTCAAAATCTTGTAATAGAGGTGACTAATCCAAGGATCCACACGCACGCACACACCCGATGCACTATGAATCTTCTCCTTCTCGAAAACCTCGAAGGCGGAGAAACCTTTACAACTCTTTAGATCTCCTCAAATATGATATGAAATATTGTTTAGGAGGAGAGGAAGAAAGTAGAGAATGGAGAACAAAAAGTTCTCAGAAGAAGCACAAAGAATGAAAGAATAGCAAAAAGATTGAGTTGTTCTCGTGCAGGCTTCTTTTATAATCTCTGCAACATCAGTCGACTGCTAGCAGGGCCAGTCGACTGATGCCTTCAATCGGCAACAAAATCTCGCATTAAAGCGCATTAAATGCTTGCCAATTTTATGCAACGTTCAAATAGCAGTCGACTGTCCAAGACCAGTCGACTGGAAACAGTCGACTCACCATAACACCAGTCGACTGACCAGTCGACTCCTGTCTTCCTCTGGCTCGACTGATCTTTCTGTGTGCGTCTGATTTATGAGCAGTCGACTCCCCTCTAGCGAACGTCTCGGTCCCAACATCAATGAATTACAAGTTCTCCTCTCTAACTAGTGGTGGTTCTGAACGCAAACGAGGCCAGACGTTTACAATCGGGGAAGATACAGGAGGAGTACGCGATGCTCAGGACTTCCAGATCGACGAGTTGTTTGGTTACACTATTTCTTTACTTGTCTTGCTTTGTACTTTCATTTATATATTTATTTATACGGACTATAAGACGGGTTTTTTCGCCTCCGAACAACGTTCAGAAAGGAGACCACTAGTGGACGGGTGCCTCCCATATATAGGTCTTGGACGTACTAACCTTGGGGGTTAGGAACCAAGTAAAATCCGTGAGTCCTCTGCATCTGTTTCTAATATCTGTTGCAAGTTTTCTGATAGAGTGAATGATCAAAAAAGCTATAATATGCTATTCACTCCCCCCCCCCCCCCCCTCTAGCACGTTACAAGATCCTATAGAATCCGATGGCACTAGTAAAGGATCGCAAGAGGAATCCGACGGTGCTAGGGTTTCAGCTCATGCTTCTCACCCACGCAACTGACGCTAGGGATTTTATCATTCTCTTCATGATCTTTTTGTCGATGGACTCGAGACTCCATCTCTGACAGAATTGCGTTGGTGAGAAAATCGCACGATGTGCGCGTGTGGCGAGTGGCTGAGCAAGGTGAACTGGACTGAATTTTTAGAGTTTACTGTAGCAAACCGGTCTGGTCACCATAGCAAATCGGACTAGGCACTGTAACAAATCAAGTTTAATGGAGTTTAAGGTTGGAACGGTAGTTGTAATTGATCCTAACCATTAGGGTTTAATGCCAATCATTCATTCCTTTTAATATTATATCATATATAACATCTTATTGGGTTTTGGGTCCAATCTAAACTCCAATTAGAACCTATACCGATTAACTTGAGTTCGGTTCAAACGAAACCAAGTTAGTTTAATTTGGTTTAAAACTAAATTGTTTGGTTCAATAAATAAACCACCTCTGATTTAACTCAAACTAGTTTTGTTCATTTCATCTTCACAAGACGAAGCTCCTCATCGCTTCTGATTTGCCAAAATATTTTCCATCAGGAATCAAACCAATTTAGTTCATTTTATCTTCGTAAGACGAAGTCTATTATTTTGTCCTTTGTCTGATCGAACCAAATTATCTTTCTCTTGAACTAAGAATCAAATTCTCAAACTAATTTTAAGTCCTTTAGAGAAACTTGTAAGCGTGTGACCCAATAGGTTTTCTGTTATAATGGTCGTTCGTAATTAACCAATAATTACGGAACCATCATAAGTGGCACCTAGTAATACATCATGATCCCCATTTGACTAAAAAATCAATGATTGATTCCAGAATTATTTCTAAACCCTTCAGCAGCTACAATGAAATGTGTCTCGTTCCTTTCACCATCTTATACCCGTTTAGTTTAGGACATGATTTATTTGTGTCAATCCCCACTAGGCTGACTATGTTACATCTAGCCTAAGCTTGCTTTCTTGTCCTATGGATTCAAGTTACTCTTGACATGTAATGCTTTAGCAAAGACTTTTAGTAACAATCCTAACAAGCGGTCACAGAGTATACATCTCCTTTTTTAAGAAGCGATGAATCTTCTGTGGGCTATCTAAATACCTTTGAGCACTTCGACTTATACCCAATCATTCGGGTCTACACCTCCTTGGGGATGTTTGCTTAAGATGTCAAAGTATAAGCCTCCATAACCAAGGTGACTTGAATACCGTAAGTCAAAGGAAACTCGTGTAGGATCTTGTACGCGCTAGAGGGGGGTGAATAGCGCGTTGGAAGTTTATGTAAAATCGTTTGTTCTATCAAAACTCACAGCGGAATGTTAGACAACAATAAAGAGGACACACGGATTTTACTTGGTTCCTAACCCCCCAGGGTTAGTACGTCTAAGGCCTATGCACGGGAAGGCACCCGTCCACTATTGGTGTCCTTTCCGAACGTCGTTCGAAGGCGAAGAAACTCGTCTTACAATCCAATATAAATAACACAAAAAATAACTTGAAAGTAAGATAGAAAAGTAAATCAAACTCTTAATCACCGATCCGGAAGTCCTGAGCACCGCACACTCCTCCTGGATCTTCCCGGTTGCAAGAACTTAACCCCGTTCGCGTTCCAAAGCACTACAGAATGAATATGGAGGCTTCTGGCTTGAATGATCTTGTTTCTGCACGTTCACCTCCTTTTATACTGCTCCTGAGTCGACTCCAGGATGATCTGAGTCGACTCCAGCCGACGTGGCAGATAGCACTTCTTACCGCCGTTTATCCACTTTTCAGTTGACTGGAGTTTACAATTTCAGTCGACTGGCCCTTCAGTCGACTGGGTTCTTCCAGTTTCAGTTGACTAGATCCCCTGGACTGGTTGGTTTGGCTTTACTTTGTTTGCTTCACTTATGTTTTCTCCATCTTGCTTCCATTTCCTGGTTCCTGCAAGACAAACATGCAAATATATAAACAATCCTAAGCCTTACCTTATGGGTCTAAGTTCGGATTTCTACCGAAATCCTAGGTTAGTCTGACGCCTCCTGTTCCACTCCGGGAACGCGCCCTTACCCACTCCACTCAAGAGAATTTAGGCTAACCAAGTCCTCTTGACTTGTTGGACTTTTGCTCGGCTCTGTCCTCAGCCCCTAGGATTTGTGTTGCGGTTTGGTTCTCTCTAATTAACCCAGACTTCTGCTATGACTCGGTCACCCAGATCAGCCCAGACTTCTACTACGACTCGGTCACCCAGATCAGCCCAGACTTCTACTGCGACTCGGTCCTCCAGACCAGCCTAGACTTCACCTAGTGCTTCGACTCTGCCAAGACTTCCGCCTGATCCTCCAAACCAAGACTTCCCTTTGCCTAGCCTGCAACTAGGACTTTCCCTTGTCCAGCTTCACTCACTAGGACTTCCCTTGCCCAATCTTCCAGATTAGGACTTCCACTACCTAGTCTAACCGACTAGGTCTTCTCGCTAGTCGTCTGACTAGACTTCACTCACTTTCACATATCCAAACATCAGATCCTGTTTGGGTCAACCCTTGGTCAAACTGACCAGACTTAGGTGTATTGTCAAACATCGAAATTCTAGGCAAGATCTTAGTGCATCTTGCACCAACAACTCGCACTTAAGTTGCACCGAGATCTTCATTAATATATTTATAGAATCATATGAAGTTTCATGGCAGGTCACTTCAATGAACTAGTTACCTTTAACTAGCATCCAAGTTTAACTCTCAACATTAAATATCTCTAGCTAGTGAAAACAGCTACTTGGTAAACCAAGAAATTTAAAATGTATTAGTCTCAACAACATCGGTGACATCCATGTTCATTAATTCCTCGACTAGGGATAATTCAATACATTCATAATTGTATATGTAGAGATGCTCACTAGTGATCCAATCATAAATTCTCTCATACTATGAATTATATTATGGACATTCAGTAAATGAGTTTAAGATTCAATCAAACACATAGAGAATGTACACTCAAATAGTAAATTTTTATTTATCCAATTAATAGTACTACCATAAAGCATTGTCTTAGGACACCTCTCAAATATAACAACCCAATATGTTCATGTAATGTTGGCAATATCTCTAAAATAATATTTTAGATACATAAATAATGAGTGATATCTAAAATGCATCATTGCTACCCAAGTGATAAGAATGTTGAGATCCAACCTAACCTTTCTATGTCTATTATCTTATATAACTTAGTCTTTTTATCTTCGATATTTAGATTGATCCATGAGGTATAGATCGTGTCATCCCCTTATCAATCTTTGTGTTTCTTGATCTCTAAGTAGACTGACTCACTTAACCAAATGAGTTTAATATCTTATATTGACTTATGTGAGCATAGTCATGCATGTTAGTAGTCCTACTTAATCAAGGAGCCCATAGATATCACTTCTGTCATATGAAATGGATAGATTACATCTCCATCACTCACATCCCTTTGCATAACTTATTATATACTCAGTGATCGAATTTATAGTCCACCTTATTACAGGTGATGTTTGTCGATACTAAAATACACAACTCTTTATATAGGGAACTATAGTGATTTCAGGTTTAAGGACTATTTATACTAATAATCACAATAAGAATATTTATTACACTTATATAATGATCCATGAAACATTTTCATGGTGGGTCAATTCAGTACATATTCTCTAACATATATTCATGTGTCAACTTGATATCTTATATCCATGACTTGTGAGATTAAGTCATCGTTGACCTACATGTTAGTCTCAACACATTAATATTGCCCTTGTATATTAAGTTTGATTATGAATAGTTAATAGTAGTGTTCTATATATATCTATAACCTCCCACTATTAATTCAACTAATTAATATGTTGTAGATTAGAACCTACTACCCTAGGATATTATTATACTTATTCATCTTGTACCGATCTGAAATAAATATAATAATCATAAATTTTATCTTTTATTAAGGAAATGTGATATAAAAGTTTCCTTGTCAATCAACTCATAATTGACTCTAAAGGCTAACACTAATAGCTTCTAACCATGGGATATGGATGCCGAACCTTATCATATGGTTATAGATTATTTGGGGCATTGATAGGCTATTGAAGATCAACTATAATAATAAAGCTACAGAATTATATTCCAGAATAATCGTAGTTCATCGAAGTCTAAACACATCGATATAAAATTTATGGTGGTTAAAGAAAGGACTTAGAGTAGTCAAATTATGATAGAGCATATAAAGACGGATTCCATGTTAGTGGATCTGCTACCAAGGGTTTTCCACTGAAGGTGTTTCATCAAATGTGTTGAATATGGAGGTTCTTCATTTTGATGAAATACTCATTTGGTAGGAATATGTATTTTAGTGTAATGCTCTACATTAATAAATACATGTATTTTTGGCTTATTATATGTATTAAAATTTTACATGTATATATGATTTTGACTCTCTGAACATAGGACATCATGATTTACTATTACAGTTTTACATACAGTTTTATAAATATGATGTGTGACTCTATTTCCTATTATGGTTTTGCATATGATTTTGTAAATATGAGACATAATGTTGAATTATGGTTTATTACTGCAGTTTTACATAAAGTTAAATAAATATGATTCAGACTTGTTTTGGATCATAAGAAAGACTCATAAAAATGGGCATATACAGATCATATTTCATGTTATTTTTATACTACACATGCACATTTAATTTGTCATTAATTACATTAGAACTATGATTACTATTGAGTCTTATTACAGCTATAGTAATTCTGACTTCTTTAGTCGTATGCTAATTGAATTAATGAGTCAGATTATTTAAGAGGTTGTTTAACCCATAAAGTTTGACATATTGAGCTCAACTAAGGTTGCATAGTATATAAGGGATCAAATATAATCCAAGTGGGAGATTCAAGGATTAAGTCCACATTAATGGCTTAAATCTCCATAAGATGGGGTTACACTTGATTAACACACACAATTAATTGCTATTAAGGAAATTAAACCTTAATTAAGTGATATAATGCTTGTAACTTAAAGGGGGTTTAAGTTAAATGAATGTGGATTGAATGTATAGATCGAATAACGTGGTTTGTTAACATTGATGCACTGTTAATGGGTATAGGCTTTATAATGGATGGCCCATATAGGATGGTCTAAGGTATATAAGAGAAAAAGCCTCATTCACTAGAGCATCTTGCTGAATTGAGCTTCTTCATCTTCCTGCTCTCTTCCCCATTGAAAAGGACTAAGAATTGTTACCTCCCATTCCTATAGAAGGCTTGCGCTGAATTGCAAGAATTCTTCTAACGATAAGTAAGAATCAATGGCTCTTGCATTGAATTCAAATTAGTCTTCGCTTTCCATGACATACAATTTTCAATTTAGCCTTATTGATGATGATAAACTTGATCCTATTTAGATGCGTCATTGATTTATCCTATGCATCGTATTATTATTCCTTTCAGTACAAGCTTCCTCCTTATCGACTCCTGATGTTGAAGTTCTTCTCATTCCGGTGATAATGGCCTAACCTCCCACTTCTTAAGCTCATTCTAATCTTGTGTCAGTGAGGGTTCATCATGAAGCTTTATTAGCATCATTCACAATTCCTTGGCATATTAATATTTACCTATCCTACACTTCATTAGGTAAAAAATTGATTAATAATTTAGTTATCTTTTCATTTATGTCAAACTCAATAATTTTTTTTTTGAGGTGTCTTCCTTTGCTATCAATTTAGATTTCAAATTCTCTATCAAGATGAATAAACTATCAATATCCATCACGATGAAATATTCATACATGACTTCCACTATTCAAAATTTTCAATTTCAAATGGTGGAGGCACTTTGATGTGAAATCCGAATCTGTCTAAGAAATTTTTTCCAAAATCACACCTTGTTCCCTCTAGTGCTAGGTTTTTTGGCCATCAGCCCAATCATGAACCAATCGGGGTAACATCACTAGAGGGAGAATGAATACAAATCATTCAATTTCTTAAATCATATGGTCACCTACCCAATGTTAATACAACTTTAGTCTATCACTAAGTTGGATATGAATACTTAAATATATTTCTGTGCCTGACCGGAATGGCTAGATAAACTTTAAATGGCATACACTAAACAAAGCATGAAATCTAAGAATCCTTAGAACAATATAATACCTATACCATAAAACGCATCAAACTTGATGCTAACTTATGAACAACTCTTTACAATGCTCCTTGTAGTTTAATCAGAAAGAATGACAATGGATTGACAACAATGGTCGTTGAAACTAACAAGCAACAGAAACACTACAGTGTGAGGGAAACTAATTTTCTCAAAGGTCCAAGAGTGATGGGGAACCAAAGCTGGATGGTACAACTTCCGATCGACTTTTATGCGTGGCAGATTTGAGCACAACTAATTGGAGAATCATGTTTAGAGAAAAATAGAAAATAATTGGAATATCATTCTAATAATAAATTAGAAAACACTATTTTGATTATTTTATTAAAAGGACATTGTTTCACCTAGAGTCTCCATAAATAATCAAATCCAGAAAAAAAAAAGTATTTGAGAAAGATGAGACAGATTAATTAAGCTTTTCCTCTATAACAACAGTCTCTTTTTCTAGTAGTTGATGGGTTTGTCAGCAAATCTTGTTTTCGTGAGATACTTCAGACTGGTTATAGTGATTTTAATTGACTATTGAATCAAATTCTGTTTTCGAAAAATTTCCGCTTCAAAAACTCGTCTAAATAACATATTGGGAAGGCACACATGAATGCAGCATCAAACAACAATTCATGCTCAACTCAGTCATCACTGTCCAGTGGATTTAGGCTCTTTAAGCATAAAATCATAGATCTCTGTAAAAAGAAATAAAAATAAAAAAATTATAGACCTACTCCATGTGAGAACTACACTTGTTAGAAATTAATAAAGCCACAAAATACATTTGCTTAACAAAGTTGATAGCTTCTCTCTGGTTGCAGATCTCCCACGGACTTCTGGAACATGAATTCAGCATCCACGAATGAAGAAACTCAACTATACAGTTGGCAAGATACTTATGCTACCTTGCTAAGTTGTCACTCCCTGAATCAGTTAATATTGTCAGTCTCCTGACTGTTTTCATGAAATCACTGCAAAAGATGAATGTGAAAACATAAGCTGTCTTTAGAACAATTGGTACAAGCTATACGATAGAATACCCTCTCCAATTGTTTTGGATAGAAAAAGTCAATTGGAAGGAAAAAAAATTGGAGTGATCAAAAAATGAGCTTGCAACTTCAGTTGAAGTATTAGGAAAAGGATTAGCAAAAATTCATGCAAATAAGAACAGAATGGTTTTAAAACAGTTATAGGAGATCCGAACCTGAAAGGTTCATCTCCTGTGTGTTTAATTGCACCAGCTGCATCCTTGTAAAGTACATGGCTCATCATCCTTGATTCTTTTATCCCAAACATGTCGGCTAGTTTTCGATAAAGTTCCTCATATGAACCAAAGTCTGAAAGGTTGAGGGTGCGGCCAACATCATCTGATTCCATAAAAACCTTACAGTGGCCAGTTCCAATCTCAAGCTCCAAAGTTCGGTGATCATCATGAAATGGGAATGCCACAAGAGACGTCTTCTGAATTACTGCAGATACCAAACCATCAAATTTGTTCACTTGCTTCTTGAGATTCCCTTCAGATGAGTTGTTAACAGTAGCACCATGGCATATCTTATTCTCCAATTTGCTAAAAAATACCTGTTGCTCAGTGAGTATTGGCTGCCCAAAGAGAATCAGTTGCGGTGACTTAGCATCAAATGATTTTGTCAGGCTCTCGGAAGGATGACCAAAACAAGATATATTATCTTGAATAATTGGATTGCCAACGCTAACACCAGCAGAAATTTTCGAGGATGGAGTAGCTTGATCAAGCTGGTGAATCCCTGGATGGAACAGATCCGTCTGCATTTTGTTAAGCTGGAGATTTGGTAAAGATACACCAAACTGTGTATGCCTGGCTCCCTGTATGCCTGCAGGAGGGCTATCAGAGAAACAGCTAAAGAGGCTGTCCCTTGGGAAGAGGTGGTTTCTGGGGACCACTGAACTCTGAAACTGGGCTGCAAATGGAAAATCAGGGTGCTGGGAAAACCGTGGCCTTTTCCTTGGCGGTGAGAGATGTGCAAGATGTATGGTTGGCATGCTCGAAACTAGTTCAACTAGCCATGGGTTGACACGTTTCACATTCTGTAAAATGTCTGGTTCGTCCCATGTCACCTGAAAACCATTCATAAGAACAGTCAACTTGTACACAAGGAAGACCACAGATGGGAAGACCATAGATGGGAAAGAGTGGAATGGTTGAGAGAAAGTAGCATAGAGAAGTGGGAAAATTCTTCATTACCAAGTGGCAACTTATGTGATGCAACGTCAAAATTAAGAAGCTTCAGCATTTTCACAGAAATAAAGCAAGTGTTCTTAGGTTTTCAGAAATATTTTCAACTGAAGATAAACCAGAAAGTTGGAATGTACAATAACTATGCAAGTTTAGTTATCATTTGTATAGTTGCTAAAGTTGCAAAAACGGAAATGTCATTTCACCCCAAGGTTAATGAAATATTGACATGGCAAAATGACAGCAAAAAATAGTCCATATCCACGTAGTTAGAAAACCAAGAATTATTAAGTTAATCTAAACTTTATGAAACAATGAAAAGTTGACTTCTGATTACAATAGTCCATTACAATATGCAAATGCAAAATGGATGTGAAAATGAAGAGAAAAGAAGAAAGTTTTTAAGTTGGATTTCTGATTAGGAGGGCATTGTTAAGTTTTAATCAAAGGTTTTAAGACAAATTTCACTCGACATGCATTAGAAATGCAATAGATGAACAAAAATACTAATGTAAAACCAAAAAATTGCTTTATTAGATCTAATGGAAACATACAAAATCCATAAAAGAATACCTGAAGAAGTCTCCACGGTGAACTAGGCCATCTTACAGGATCTGCAACCTGAACTGAAGATATAGTTCCCATGAACCAACTGATCCTTGATGAATCCTCAGTTTCAAATGCCATCTTATATCTCATCCCAGGGCACCATTGGATCCTTATTGCCGCTTTTACATCTCCAGTGCTTACAAAAAACTCTGGCGTTCCTGCTCTTGGGTAATACACAATCTCAAATGGTTGACAATTTGCAGCATGATTTGCTGCCTCAATGACAGAATCTACCCTTACCCTACTCCTTCCCCTCATACTGCCATCAGAGCCAAAATTACCTCTCATCAATTTGCTCTCTTCCTCCCTCAAAAAGACAGAAAAACTGTCATAGCTGGACCCACTACTTCCACAAGGGAAATTCCATCCTGTCCTAGTTTCTGGGCCGTCACCGACCCCAGCTGTTTTAGCACGTCGAATGCCAATACAGAGATCCCCATTTTCTGCTCTAAGAAAAACAATTGAATCCCCTGCAACAAGCTTCTTCTGATTTACAAAGTTACTCCATCCTGTGGTTAGTAGATGTCGTCGAGGTGTTCCCCTGTATATGTGCCTAAACTTCCACGCTTCACCATGCACATCCTTTGCAATCACAGTCTGCACAGGAGGATCAGCAGAGTAGTCCAACCTGGGAAAGATGGTCTCGGCACAATACCGAGGGATGGAAAATCCACCACCATTATTGGCATCTGATTGAGTCAAAGTCTTGGCAAAAGATACAGGCTTTTCTTGTGTGACAATTTTTTTCATACCAAGATGCAGTCCATCATCTTCGCTATTGTTTGGATCATTTACCCTAATGGGGGCTATCTGGATCTTAGCAAATACCTCGTCATTCACATGATCAGCCATGAACTTGATTGCAGTGACTCGACAGGGTATGAATGGTGGCATGGGCTGCAATGTGCCAAAGTCCACAACCCCTTGAGCATGTTCAGCATGGCCTTGGGGAAAGTAATAGATCATGGAGTTCACAGTCGGCATTTTAACCATACCACCAGCACAAGCATGCCAGAGCTTGGAGTCAACACACTTGTCTTTTTCCTTCATTGATGGCTCTTTTATGAATTCTTTGATGGGAAAAATGAGCAACTATATTTAATTTCACCTTGAAAGTCTCTGTGAACAGAAGCAAAATATTGATCTTAAATTGAGAAAGAAGATGAACATCTCCCCTAACAAAATTAATTATGTGGCCAAGAAAAATATTGCTATTGGAGGTTATAACTGTAAACAGTTTCAATTGCTAATGATATTGGATCACAATTACTTGAGTTTCAAAACTTGAATTTGCAAGCACAATTAGTAGCAAGTGAATGTAATATTCAACCCCACTGGATAACTTGGTAATGACTTTCACCTTGAAAGTTTATGTGAACAGAAGCAAAATATTGGTCTTTAATTGAGAAAGAAGACGAGCATCATCACCTAACAAAATTAATTATATGACCAAGAAAAAAAATTGCTATTAGAGGTTGTAACTGTTAACAATTTCAATTGTTAATGATATTGGATCACAATTACTTGAGTTTCAAAACTTGAATGTTGCAAGCACAATTAGTAGCAAGTGAATTTAATATTCAGTGCCACTAGATAACTTGGTAATGACTATAAGTAATGCATGCCAAATATTTTAAATTTATGTAGTCTTTATAATGCTTGATATTAATACAAATATTTCAGGGGGGAAATCAGTGAAAAAAATAGAAAATATGTAGATAATTAGAGTTCTTGTTTTTCATAGTAGATCGCGGATAAATAACTTTGGGATTGTTATACTAAAAAGTGATTGACTACTCAATTCAATGAATTTTCATAAATCAACTTAAAAGGACATGAAAATCAAAAACTAATTCAAATCACTCGGGAAACATCACCAAGATTCTTTGCTAAAAATGATGTAAAACTGAAAAATCCCAAAGAGAAAAGAATTCAATCCAACCAACCAAAAATGTAAGGCACTGAGGTAAGGGATCTATTGGTATTTTAAATTCACTCAATTGCAGATGTGGGACTAAGTAGTGGACTTTATACTCTCCTCTTACATCCACTCCTTTTAACATGCCCCATCCAGATGCTGTTTTTCAAGAGGTGAGGGAATACCATGTGAATGACCAAAATAAAGATCAATCCAACCCAAATACCAAGAAACTTAGGTGAAGGATCTCTTGTTGTCTAACCATATTTTAAAATCCATCAGGTAGAGATGTGAGATTAAGTGCTGGAGTTTATCCTCTACACTCACATCCACTCCTTTTAACAAGAACAAGATGGAAACCTCATGAAATAGAGTTAACCAAATAGCAACAAAAAACGAGTTATTAATCATTGAAGACGAGATGGATAACACCACGAATAACAAATTGACCAGGGGATTAAAGAAGCACAGCGAGAACTATCTGTAACAAAACTGTCATAAACTTGGTCTATTTACTCCATCAGTGAATTCATGGCCCAAATAGCACATCAAACCAAATTTTCGATGAAGCAAACAGAGAGCATACCCCTTTCCGACACTATCTAAAATAACTGTCCAGCACGGTCAGTTCTAAATATCTTAGATCCAACAGAAGCTAAGTGAAAACACAATCACACACATATTGAAATTGCAAGAATTCTATCAGACGAGAGTGAAATTGAAGTACAAAGATCCACTCGTGGATTAAGAAATAAACATAAAAAGACAAAAAAAAATAAAAAAGGAGAAGAACAATTACTGGTAAAACAGTTATGGAGTTCCCGTCCGGTGCGAACCACCGACGTCTCCAGCCGGCAATCTGACGGTCTAGCCGGAGTGCAGAAGTAGTTCAAATCAGCATCACCAGTCTCCCCTTGCTGCAAGGGAGGCACAAGGATTTTTTTATAGAAGAAAAACTTTTTCATCAGATCTGATCGGAGGAATCTGACCCGTCCATGTCATTCAAACTCATCCAACGGCTACAGCCTTCTGTTGGGTGGCGTGTTCTTAGACGGGAGAGGGCCCTTCAACGCTGACATCTAATTTGGCTCCTTGCCCTCCCTCCCATCCCACACAAATACTTAATTAATTAATTTATATACGTCACTTAATGCATGATATATAAATTATTTATCCATTAAGCCGGATCTGTCACCTAAGATTAATCAATCTTATGGTTAGAGCCGTCAAACGGATCAATCCATGATAAGATGGATCAACTCATACGGACCCATCATTTAGTGGGGCGGGACGGACCGACTCATCAATTGAGCGGGTTGTGAAATCTTCAACCCAACCCAACTTAAGACGGATCGCGGGTTAGGCGGGTCAACCCGTGGACCTATTAAAAAATAAAAAAAATATTAAAAATTTTAAATTTTAATTATAATTTAAATGGATTAAGTTGAAAATTTTAAATTTGAATTATAATTTTTAAATTTAAATTATAATTTAAATGGATCAAATCCACTAATTTATTGAGTTTTCTACTTTAATTTTAAAATTTAAAATAAATAAATAAATTTTCTCAACCCGTGGGCCAACCCACGTGGATCGCGGAGCTAGGCGCCGGGGTGAGCCAATCCGACGAATTTAACCTAAATTGATGGCTATACTTATGGTTGGATATCCAATGTCAATTAAAAAAATAAATTATTTATCCTTACTTATTCCATGCCAAACTTAATTATTTTCGGGTTAAAATTAATCGCTAATCGTCTCGTCTGTTTATGACGAGTTATTTAATCAATTAGCAATTTAAATAAATGACAACTCCAAGGCAGTGGATTTGACTTGTTGTCTTCAATACGCATATCGTGAGCTGGATCACGAGGCAGCTAACGACGGCTGCCTGTGTTTCCTGCCTTCGGTTAAGTTTTAAATTATTAAACTTAAACCAATGGAATATATATTCAAACGACATTTTCATATGTTAAATTTGGAGAGAGAAAAACGTTTTATTAATCCAGGAAAATGAAATAGAGTCCACATCTTCATTGACGACACTAAAGGCTTAAATAGGACAATAATAATAAAAATAATAATACTGGGAAATACTTTATAGAGTAGTACAAATTACTAAACATGTTTTTCTTGACCATTCAACTCGCTTTCAAGGAATTTAATTAATTAGTTTCGGATGGCAGCGGCAATTAATATATTTCTGTTGTCGTGACACTTGTGGAATTTTTGTTCAATTTTGTAGTTTTGTGGACCTTTGCTTACAGGATTTATTAATTGAAACTTGCGTTGCGCGTTCGGCGATGACCCTTTAGCTTTACATGTCTGTTTTTTTTTTTTAAACTTTTGTGAAGAAATTAGAGTGATTAGGCGAGCAGTGGCGGAGGGAACCGACGAGTTTCGAAGACGGCATCGTGGATGCTACGGTGGCGGAGGTGGTGCAGACGGAGGAGGTCGAGGCTGACAACCCACCGTCGATGTGCCAACCACCTTATCGTGCGCCGACCCGGCTAACGTTCGCCGAATTACCTACACTAACGATTGATATAATTATTTATTTATATATTAAAATTGCTCTTGTTTGTTTGAAGATAAAAACAGCCGTGTGATTAATCTCGTAGCTTTGTTAATTTCATTTTCGGGGAAATGAAAAATAGTATTGAAAATTTTCTGTTGATTTGTGCAGCTAAGTGCATTGCAACTCTCGCCGTGCTTTAAACCGCCGAGTCCCTCCGCTTGGGCACTACATGTCGTCGTTTTCCTAACGAGACCGAGACCACATTGGTTGGATGTGACAATGAATAGGTCAACAAATGATGTTGGGTGCCCACTTTGTCTTATAAATTCAAGAGGATGGAGACGAGCTTATCGATACCTAATCATACTGAAACCTTTTTCTCAAATGTTAAAACTCATGATCAATCTGAAACCTAATAGGTTTCAAATCTGTTGTTTCTTTAGTATATATTTTTTTAAGCGCAATGTAAAATAATAATTAAGGATTGAATTAAAAGGGGTGGAATTTCCGATTCCCAATCTCATCCCAACTTTTCTTCTGCAAAAAGGTGGAATACATCACCCCAGCACCCCCACACGGTCGGCCTCACGACTATCTGTGAGGAGGTAAATCGAGAAACTGCAATTGATCATGACAAAAGAGGATATTGCTCGACTTCGTCGAGATTCAAACCCTTGTCCTCTTCTGCAAGTCTACTCCATTGTAACCAACTTAGTTATGTCCCAATCTCATCCCAACAATACTTATAGAGAAAGTGAAATGACACAATCGAACAAAAATCATACCTCATGTGAATCCTGTTAATATACATGATCATTATATTTATTTTATAAAATAAGTTTTGAAATCTATATATTTTATATACCAAACTATAACAATCTAATTATTTTACATATATATATTGATTTTTTTTCTTTCTACACTTAATATTATTCGTAATGGATTATTATGATATTTTCTATTTATAAATAAAGATGATATATATATATATATATATATATATATATATATATATATATATATATATATATATATTATTTTTATTCCATTATTTATAATTATTATTATTATTCACATCTGTCATAAATAAAAATAGTTAATATTTTAGAGATGAGTTCATTTGATTAGTAACTTGCATGAAATTACTTTAATTTCTTTTATTTTTTGTAAGGTCAATAATAATAATTATCTAACATTCTTCCACTTGACTTACAAATTGAATAAATTAAAACTTAAAGCATAAGTACAATGCCTTATAACATTAAACATAAAAAAGTTCACCCTCTTAAAACATCATAATCACCTTAATATAATAGAATATTAAATGTAGATTATAGTGGTTGTACATTATACAACATACTTCCTTCCTTCTATATACCATAAACATTAGCATCTTATCATACTAGGTCTATCAATGGACATATAATTTCATAATGGTCCACAATAATATTTTTAGGTAATTCATATTAGAATGTCAACTTAATACATCAAGGACAACTAAGACTCATTCGATGTATATGTTTCATAAATATCTTTAGTTGTAAACTTTTAGTTAATGGATTTGCAATCATGAGATCCATTCTGATATAATTAATGGACACTCTTTTTTATGAACTTCTTTAATTACAAAATATGTAAGATACGAGAAATTTTTAGGGTTAATTATAAATAATTTAGCTCTAATTGATTAACAAGGATTAAGAGGGTTAACTATTACCTCTAATGAATATTATTAAGGGCTAAATCATTATTGGGTTTGGGATGTAAATTGGGTTTATTATTGAAGCCCAATTAACCAGCCTAATTAGGTCAGATCCGGATTGGGTTAAATCCGTTAACCCGTTAGGAATCCTTTTAAAGTTCCCGATCACGATCGTCTTCTCTACCCGAGCTCGTGATCTCCTCTCCTTTTCTTCTCCCGATTGACGGACACGCTCACTCGAATCTGGAGTAGACATCGCAGTGATTGCTGATGACTAAGAGCTCCTGCCGGCGGATCAGACATGCTCCGAGGGTGTATTTGATCTATTCGGGCGACGGCGATCGGCACGACGCGAACAGGGAAGATTGGATCTAAGGATCTTGATCGGTAAGAGTTGATTCCTAGTTTAGTGTGGTTGCATTGGGATTTCTTGGATCTCTGGGTTGTTGATTTCTGAATTGGATTGAACTCACAGATCGGTGGAGTTGACGGTGGTGCTCAGTAGTGAGGGAAGAACCAAAGCTTAGCTAGACTATTCTAGGGCACAATCTGATCTGTGAAGTGAATTTCCTTTGTGAATCCAGTTAGGTTTTGTACAGATTTTTGGTGGATTATTTTGGATGTTGAGATTTTGATTTGGTTGGGTTTGCTGTGTTGTTGAGATTCTGTGAGATTGGAATTGGTTCTATTGGATTGATCGAATTTCATAGATGGTGTTGAGATTTCAATTTTGTTAGGTTTAGTTTGTTTATTGTTGGATTTCGATTGGATTATGGTTCTGTAGTTGATGGATTATGGTTCTGTGGTTGATTGATTTGTTGATTAGGATTTTATTTCAGTAGCTGATTGATTTGTTGAGGGGCTTGTTTTGTTAAAATTTTATTTTGGATTAGCATGAGGTTAATTGGATTTGGGTGTGATTAAGAGTGAAATGAGTTAATTGGATCAGTTAGATTGGATTAGGTTAAATCCGATTAAGGTTAAGTGTGGAATTGTGTATGAGATTTACTTTGTTACAAAATTTAAATATATTATTATATTTAGTGGATATTATCTATTTTAATTTGTAGGATCGTGATTTGTGATCCTGTTATATACAAAGTTTTGCATTTGGGGGTTCGTATTGCGATGTACATCATATCATATCAGGTGGGTACTCTTGTACTCGATCCATACAGTTCTTAATTGTAGTGCACAACTTATTATAACTCAGTTGTTCGATATCTTGATCTTATTCTTATTATTACACTCGATGCTTAATACATAATTTGCAAGATCGAAAGAAACACGCTAGAGGGGGGGGTGAATAGCGCGTTTACGCTTTTCAACTGATTTTTGATTTAACGAGAAAGAGATAATGCGGAAGCGAGTAAAAAGTAATGCGAAAGTAAAAGCACACAGACACAGTAGTTTTATTTGGTTCACAGCCCAAGGCTGTTACTCCAAGGCCTACAGTCGTTGAATGTTTTCGACGGGCGATCCACTAATAGGAATTGTTCCTTACGGACACAAGTCGATCAATTACAAAAGCTGATAACAAGAAATTGATTAAACTTTACAATAAATACTTGTTACCAAAAACACCGAAGCTTGCTTGATTGTTGTTTCCTTGCGAATTCGACGTAGCGACGACTTTAGGGTTGCACGAAGAAGCTTAAGGCGTCGTCGTCTCGACAGAGTGCTCGTATAGGTCGTAAGAAGTGTTATTCTGAACCTCTGGTCGAGCTGTTCTTTTATATCGTGCTCAAGTCGACTCAAGCAAATCTCAAGTCGACTCCAGCTCAACTTGATCCCCTTTCTTCGCGGTGACTTTGTCCTCAGGTCGACTTGAGTCCACTCTCAAGTCGACTCTAGTCCGACATGGCACCTCCCGATAACCTTCGCCTCTCTGCGTGATTATCTGATGCTCAAGTCGACTCTAGTCCTTTCTCAAGTCGACTTGAGTCCGACGTGGAAGAACAGAATGCGCAGACTTCTGTTTGCGATTTGACTAGACTTCAGGTCGACTTGAGTTTCACTCAAGTCAACTCCAACATTGAAAAATTGGTTTTTTTCGTTTGGAGTCTATTTGTTCATTCTCTCCAACCCTGCATAAAAAGTTAGCCAAATAACATGTAAAATAAGGGTTTTGGAGAGTCAATTCCTAGAACTGTCTCTTGATCTTAACTTCAGGTCTCCAGGGAGACCCTGGGTTAGATCGACACCTACTGTTCCCCTTGGAAACGTGTCCTGACCCACTCCTCTTAGGAGAATTTTACCTTTGCCAACCAAGTCCTCTTGACTTGTTGGACTTTTGCTCGGCTCTGTTCTCAGCCCCCAGGATTTGCTGCTATAGCTTGGTCCTCTCTGACCGCCCATACTTCACCACGTCTTCCGGTCCTCCTAACTGTACTTGACTAGAGCCACGCCCTTGGTCCTCCTGACCTTGCATGGACTTTTCACTTGGTGCCTTGACTCTGCCAAGTCTTCTGCCTAACCCTTCAAATCATGTCTTTTCAGTGCCTAGTCTCAACTAGGACTTAGATCAACCTGTGCTCCCTGCACACTTAGAATAACAATATCAGCTCAGTAACACACTTAACTTGAACCTAGTGCTATTATCAAAATTAAGGTTCGATCGTCTGGTGCTCCCTGCAGTAACAATCTTCCCCTTTTTGATTATGACAACTAAAGTTTCAAGTTAAGTTAAATAACTTAAAACAATAAGTTAAGTGCATGATTAACTTAAAATAATAAGTTTAGTGCATAAATAAAATATGCATGATCTGTATCACTCACAACTCCCCCTGCTTTAGTTCTTCCCCTAAATTTATGCTTAATTAAAAACAAGCAGGTTTTACAAATTTTAGTTCTTCCCCTGAACTTGATATTGCTTGGTTTAAATAAACTTTGCAAAAATTTCAAGTCCTTTAAAATTGTTTCAACAAAAAAATTCAACTTAAAGATAACTTTTTAAAGTTGAAGATAACTTGGAAACTCAGATATAACTTTTCAAATGAATTTTAAATTTTAAATTTGATAACTTAAAAACTTAGAAACTCTCCACCTTTGACATAATAAAAATAAAGTTCTAGTTGAGTCCAAGCTAATATTAAGTAACATAGTTAGACAAAAAAATTATATCTGTGGGGCACGTGTCCAACTTGGGTTTTAGCTAATTACTAGAAAGTAATAGCTTGATCCAGTTAGCCAAGTTTAAGTATATCATCCCAATAATCTTTTGGACTTAAGGATACTTAACTTGATCACTTTAAATTAAAGTTTAAGTAAGGTTCGATGCACAGAATAAGCATCTTATACTTAGACTAGAATCCTATACATCTCACACCGGTCTATGTTTCACAAACACAATCAAGTTACCTAGTGTGCTTTGTGAGATGTCCATTTAGATCTATAGGTACATGCTTTCTAGGGGATTGAGTCTAGTCTAAGGCTAAATCATTAATTTCTTACTTTTTGAAAAAAATAAAAATTTCAAATAGGTTTTTCAAAAATAAACAAGTAAAGATTTTTAAAACCTTTTGAAACTTACTTATAATAGATTAAAAATAAAAGTGAATTTTGAAATCAACATTTTACTAGTCTACCAAGCATAATTCTAACCGTCAAAAGTAGACAAGCAAAATAAGCAACCAACCTTTTGAAGCATAAAGTAAAGTTGTACATACATGTCTAAGCAGTAAGTTAAAATATAGACAGCAATACATGCATGCCTAAGCAGTAAGTCAATATAGACAACAATATGTCTAAAATCCAAAACTACACAAAGATACAACTACTATGGTGGTGGTGGTGGCTACATAGCCCTAAGCAACTGTAGGATCTCTGCTAAGCTAGCATCTTGGGCATCGAGTCTCCCTACCACAGTCTGAAGTGAGTCCTCTAATTTGGTCAATCTCTGATCCGTGGTTAGGGGAGGAGGTGGAGCAGGTAAATCTGGAAGATTAAGGAATGCCTCTAGCTTTGCTCCAAGGTCCATATCATTAGTTGCTGGCTCGGGCTTGGGCTGGGGAGGTGGCTGAGGCTGAGCCTGAGGCTGAGGTAGGTGCCTCCAGGAAAATCTCCCCTCATCATCTACATCTATTCCCCTTAAGGAAAGGTTCCTAGCCCCTATGCAGTCAAAATCACTAGGAGGTAAGTATGTCACCTATAGTGATATCCACCCCTAGTGTGCCTAGCAGTCCTGTCAAGATGTGACAGTAGGGCATGTGGACTCTCCTCCTAGTCATCACAGATGATGCATAGATGATGGTATAGAAAATGAGTAAACCTAAGTCTATATCTAGTCTATGGATAAATGCATATACCAAAAATGAATGATATGACCTCATCCTGGTGAGATCTCTAGTGGCAAGTGGCAGAATGCAATTTACAACAACTCTATACAGGACATAGTCCTGTATCCTAAGCTTGCCAGAATGAAATGACACTAATCCAGGAGCTTGATCTTTCTAGATGAAATAGGTATGCATAACATCTAGGGTAATGTTAGAATAAGGATCTCCAAAAGGTAGATCCGTGGGAGGATAGACTATGAAGGTGGACTGTGAGGGACGAAACCCTACAAATGTGCTAATCATGGATGGTGTGATGGTGATGTCCCTCTGTCCGACACGGGTGGTGAATGAATGATCATCGAGCTAGACCAGATTATTGTACAACTTGGCACACAAAGTAGTGTTGTACTTATCATTTATTTTCTCAGTAACCCTTACCGGTCTCAAAGGGGTAATTGAAATACTTTCACTCCTGAAACTTTTTTTTTCATCCTTTATTGTTTTATTTGCAATGTATTGAAATCAAAGCAAAGAAGCATTTGAGTTTTTTTTCTTTCTTCTTCTTCTCTTTTTTTTCTCTTTTTTTCGGGATTTAAGATTTTTCCAAAAGAGTTGACATTACTTGAGTTGGTCCAGTAACCAAAATACAATGGAAGATCACTATAGAAACATTAGTACTAATCAGGTCTCATGAATCATGACTAATTTCAAAATTAATCAACCACCTAGATTAGACAATAGTGTAAGGAGATCCTAAAACTAGGCCAAAACTCAAATTCTTTCAATAAGAACATAGCTCACTTAATGCTGCCAAGGATAGGAAAGATCAATCACCAAACATACTAGCTCCAAACATCAAATCATGAAATCTAAAATAAGCATGCTAGCATTTTTACAAGAAGATAAACCATCAATGATATGATAAGTGATGCCACTAGCTGAAAAAATTTATTATGCATAAAAAACCAAAAGAGATATGACTAAATCTAACTAAGAACCCAAAATATGTACACCCCCCAGACTTACATTTTTCTATGTCCCAATGAAAACAAAGAAATATTAATGGAGCAAAAGTATGATTGGAGAGAAATTACCCAATGAAGCTCAAAAGGTGTTTGGAGCCTTTAGTTATTTAATCCCTCTCCTCAAGGTAAGCACACTTCTCCATATCAATGAAACCTTCAAAAGAAAATATAACAAAAAACAAGTAAGTAGAGGGTTTATAGGTTAGCAAACAAAAAAAAGCATAAAAGAAAATAAAAGAAGAAACCAAAATGATGCAAAAAGGAAACTTAGGTTGCCTCCCAAGGAGCGCTTGTTTAAGATCTTTACCTTGACTTTTATTTTTATTACTTAAACCTCGACCGTGGAGGTATAAGATACTTCAGAACCCTACGATTGAGGGTCCTGAGCTTGTCATTAAATATGCTCATAAACAAATGGTTACATCTAGCAATCTCATATAGTTGCTATGAAAGATTTGTATGCCAATCAAAATCAAAATATTTCCTACCACAAATATGCTTGAGAAAAGATAGATTAGTAAGCATAGGTATATCACAAGAAATAGTATCTTTACCAATCATAAAGTTTAGTAAGTCATCAAACATATTTGAGGGTAGAGTGCGCTGTGGTGCGGTTGGAAGATAAACTAGGAGAAATGATTCTTGGGGCTTGGCCTCTAATGCACAGGTCCCTACACTAACCCTTTCAACGTCTCCTAATCCTACAATATCCACAACCCTTACTGGAACATAATGTGGAATATTGGAAAATGATTCTTGGGGCATTCTCACCTTACCTCGAGTCCCTACATATCCTCTTACAACATCATTATCCATCATATCATCAATAGCAGGATTGAGTAAATTTTTAAATAAATTCTCAGTGAGATCTTCAACCCTTTTATAATCAGCCTCTTCAATCTTTTTGCCACAACTTTCACAAAAGGAACCTATCTTAAACAATCATAACAAATGGGTGATGACTCTCATTCCTCACGTGGAGGGATTTTATAGGCAGGGTGAGATAAAATAGATAAAGTTGGACAATTCTTAAACACATGGCTGTCAGCACTACAAAACACACAATAGTCATCGGCATATAACACAGCTGATATTACTTTTTCTTATTGGAGTAACCTCTTTGTATAAGCATCCATTTAATCCTCAAGAAAAATATTTTGAGTTTTCTCTATTTAAATTTTTTTTATGTTTTTCAGAGTCTATAGTAACTAAAATTGCTAGTCACTAAAGCTAATAGCAACAGTCCCCAGAAACGGCGGTAAAAACTTGATGAAAATCGCAAGTATACGGTTGTCGGCAAGTAATAAAAAGATCAAATCCACAGGGACTGTTGTTAGCTATAATGATATCACAGAGCTAGTTGTCTAGACTCCAAAGGAAGTGGAATGGTTGAGGATTTTGGATGTGGTAGAGAGAGAAAGATTGGCTTGAGGGTTTATGAATGAGATGGATAAGTCTAGGATTTCGATTTTACATCAATGCTAGGTGACATCCCTAATTCATGTTTGTTCTCTTACTCTCAATGTTTACCACCTTGTAGGGATTCTAACCAAGATACTGATGACTTAGGGTTTTTACGAATTAAATTGATTCAATTTTGGACTTTTACATTGAAAATAATTATTTATTGAATAAATTTGACTCTAATTGTCCTATATTGCAGTATTTGAGGATTGTTATAATTTTTGTGATTTAATGGTGAATTTTGGCATTAATTTGATTTTTATTGATTTTAGGGCTAAATCGGACCCAACTCGAGCTAAACCGTGGTCAACTCAAGTCAAAATTGCCAAACTGATCAAGCCAACATGGAGGACATGATCTAGATCGAGCCCGATCAAAATTTCAGAATTTTTCGCAAATCCTAAAGCCCTAGATCAAGCTCAGATCATCAAAGTCAGAACGGACGGCCAGGATGCACTGATTAATAAACCCTTAACTATATAAACAGTTGTTTAATCGAGAAAAAGATGGCGCGGCTACTGTTCTTCTCCCCGACGCCGTCCCCTGCCTTGCGACGTAACTCCACGGGCAGCCTAATCCTCCCAAATCGAACCCATAGCATTCCCTGATCTCTGAAGAAGCTGAAGCCGGCCGTTTGGGCATTTTCCGGCGGCCAGAGTTGAGCGGCGGAGAGGGTTTCTTCACCGGCGAAAACCCCTGTTTCCACGAGTTCCGACCAACCACAGCACACTCCAGCTTCGCGTCTCCTTGGAGGGGTTCTCGTAGGATCGTGGAGCCGCCCTACATCATCATCAACCCGATCGGAGCACAAAGAAGAGAGGAATTCCGCTTTTGCCATCTGAAAACACGCTGCACAGTACTGTTCTTGACCGGAGAGGGTGTTTCCGGCCAATTTCGCGGTGCTGGCAACGAGCAACCCACCTAACGATCTAGCCGAAGCTTCCCAAGGGGTTTAACAGCTGATTGACAACCAGACAGGAGAATCAAGGGAGAAGTTTGGCTGGAAATTCATTGTTTCGTTTCTGCATTTATGATTCAGTTTCTGAATTCACTTCCTGCAATTTGATCTTGAATATTCCGTTAATCTCATTTGTTAGCAACTTTGTTTAATTGTTTATTAGGTAAATTCTTGGCTTCTGTTTGGATTTTTAGAGTTGTTTAGTTGAGTTTAGAAATCTGGTTTTGATAGTTTCTGATTTCGGCAGTGTTTAAAGTCTGAATTTTGTTACTGCAATTCAATAAGTGTTTGATCCATTTTGTTTCAATAGAACTTGAATTTCGGGTAGTTGATTAATATTTCGGTAGTTGTTTGATTATAGAGTTGTGTTAGAGATTTCGTTAGATTAGTTGTTAAACCTTCGTTAGTTTCTAAAACTTGGAAAAGCACTGTTGCGTGCCATTTACAGGTTCTTCGTATCAGATTGATAAGCTTGAATAGGTTAATAGGTGGACTTGATGTTAGTTGCTTTAGGTTGAATAGTTACATTGCATAGTAATCTTGCTAGTTAGGGTTGTTGCATGATAGATTAGTCTATACTTTAATTCAATAATTTTAGTTATAGTTTAGCAACTTGCAGTTTGTTTAATTTACGGATTTCAAATTTACATTTCATTACAAGACACCAAAACCCCCATTTTTATAAGAAAACCCAAAAATACGACACCTAAGCTAAGTTAAGCAATTATCTACTAGTCCTTGGAAAAATACGACTCGAGGCCCCTATACTCCCTTTTTCTGTATTTATCGCGGGTTTTCGATAAAATCTATAAATTCTAATTTGAAGCCCTATCGTGACACCTAATCTAGGGTTATCAGATACCAACTCGACCTCGTCAGACTTTGTCAAAATTAAATCATGATACTCTAACGCTACGATCATTAGTTTAGGACGTACCTAGATAGCCTGGTTCTATAGCTCTCCCACTATCACCGGGCACTCTAGCAATACTACTGGTATACTACTCTCTGTCACTGAGCACCCAATTAAGGGACCCTTTCCTAGTCATCAATAGCCGTTAACTATCCCCTAAGGGAGTTTACTACTATATAAAGGTCACATCGGAAAGTGCGATTAATAGTTCACATTCTGTCACAAGGCACCCCGGTCATACGATCCTAAGATCTCCCTATACAGTAATCTATTCCTCATAATCATGCACATGCGCTCACACAAACATTACATCAAACACATTCAAGGCACACAATACATGAAACAAGTGCAAACTCTTCATTGAATAGGAAAAAATAACATGAACTAGTTCTTATATCACCATCATTACATTAATGTTCATCCTACATCCTAAACTCATGGATCTACTCCATTACAAGAAGATTACAATAGGAGTGCAAGAAATAAAGCATCATCCACATGAAAGGGAAGGACTTATCTTGAAGCATGGGCATCCTCTTGAAGATCTTCTTGCTCCAGTGTAGGATGGATCGATGGAGAGGAGTTGGAGAGGGCGGATCAGCGTAGATGAAGCGTTTAGGGCCTCCCAAAGAGTGGGGAGGCGCCGCCCCCAAGCCAAAATCCTAGGGTAACCTAAGATACCTCAAAAGGTTGCAAAAAGATATATTTATAGAGTCCAGGCGTGACACGGTCGTGCCTGGTAGGCAAGGCCTCAAGCTGGTGCAGCTCTGGAAATGAAGCATGACCGTGCCTCCTAGGCACTGCCTCAAGCTGTTGCAATTTTGGAAATGAGGCACGGCCGTGCCTCTTAGGCACGACCTCAAGTTGTTGCAGTTCTGGAAATGAGCCAAGTAGGGGTGGTTCTGGAAGTGAGACATGACCGTGCCTCCTAGGCACGACCATGCCTCCTAGGAATGCCCAGCTGGTCTCAAGTGGGCACGGCCATGTCTCCTAGACACGGCCCTAACTTGGATTGAATTTGGAAGGTAAGCACGACCATGCCTTTTAGCACGGTCTAGAGATGGAACCAATTGAAATACCCTAAATCAAAGTTGTAGATCTTGAAGTTGGCTCCATTTTGATAAGTGGAACGACCCATGATTCAATCGAAACTAAAAGCTATGCTCGTTTTACTTTTAGTCTGTAGAGTTGTCCGGATGGGAGACACGGCCGTACCTCTTGGCACGGCCTAGCCGTGTCTAGACCCTGAAAAGGTGAGGCACAACCGTACCTAGCTTGACACGGCCATGTTGGACCTGGCATGGGCATGCCTCACCCCGGGACACTCTCTGGAAGCCTGAAAACTGGTCTGGATGATAAGATACAACCGTGGCACCTTTGGCATGGTCATGTGGGCCTCTAAAGCTCTTCAAATGACTTCCAAACTCATCAAAATGTGCTTCAATCTCCACTTTTTGCTCCATCATCAATATTGCATCGTTTTAGCTCTGAATCATATCCTATCAATCAAAATATACAAAGAGCATATCTCCGAGCAAAAAGTAGAAATCAGCAATACTAAATGAATAAGGTGTGATAAAGTAGAGCATATGCAATGAATTACAAATAGATGAGCGTTAAACAAGGCTAAAAAATTATATATGACCTACGCTCATCATAAGTCCCATTTGCACCAACAATTATAGTATTCCTATGGTCATAACTTAGTCTTTGACAATTCTTGAAAGACCATAATAGATTTCAAATAATTTTGAAAGAAGTTTTTCACAAAAAATACTTTGTTAATATAATTTACAAAAATAATTTTATATAGAATTGTTAAATCAAAATTTTAAAATAGTTTTTCAAGAATAAGTTTTGAAAGTATTTTTTAAAAATATATTTTCAAAATGGTGTTTTAAAAGTATTTTCAAAATAAGTTTTGAAATAATTTTTAATGTAGTAAAGGATTTTATAAAATAGTGTTTTCAAAATAGATAATTTTTGAAAAAATTAGTTATTATTCTTTTAAGTCAGAATCTCTGCCTTAACCTGACACGTCCTCAGGACTCATTGTTAACCACAAAGCAATCTCTCTATGTGTCTTAGGGTTTGACCCAAACTAAAAAGATAATAGATAATATTTAAAATAATTTTTAAAATATGATTTTAAAATTATATTCAAAGATTTTGAAATATTTTTTAAAGGTTTGAAATATTTTTTTAAAAAAACAAATTTTGAGGAAGAATAATTTTAAAATAATTTTACTCTTTCGATTTGGACCTCCCCTAAATCTGACACTTTCTTAGAGCTCCTTGTTAATTACAAGGCAAACTTCCTAAGTGTCTTAGAGGTTAATCTAAATCAAAATAGAGTAAATAATTTTATAATTTTTTTAAAAAGGCTTTTCAAAGTATAATTTTTAATTGGACTTTTAAGTTTGGACTCCCTCTAAATCTGACACTCCCTTAGGGCTCTTTGTTGACTACAAGACAATCTTCCTATGTGTCTTAGGAGTTGTGCTAAGTTGAAAGCACAATTTAAAATATTTTCCAAAATAAGAGTTTTCAAAATAATTTTAGAATTTTTAAAGTTAGCTTTTAAGAGATCTTTTAAATATAAAGTCTTTCAAGAATGACCTCGCTCTTAACTAGATACTCCCTTAAGAAATCCTTGTTATCCACAAGGATTTTCTGCCTATGTGTCTTAGGGTTCTTAGACTTAGTATTGACCTAAAAGTTTGTGTCTAAGTATTGGTCAATCAATTTTTAAAAAATATAAAATTTTGAAAACTATATTATAGATACACACAACAAGTATGAATTTCAAGTAAATATCAAGTTTTCAAAAATAGTTTTTATAAAAATATTTATAATAATTTTTGAAAAAGTTTTTCAAAACTTTGTATTTTAATGTCCTTATCATCTCACACATTCTAAGTACCTCAATACATGGCATACAAGGGTTACCTTAAGAGTTATGTGAGATGAGTTGTCAATTTTATCTGTAGGATCAAATAAAGCACTAGAGGAGAGGTGAATAGTACTTTAGCATTTTCAATCAGTTTTTAAAGTTTGATTGCGAAAGTGTAAAATACGAGTGCAATAGCGGAAGACTTAGATTAAAATAGAGAACTATAAAAGAAAGAGAAATGGGATGCAAGGTTTTTTTACTTGGTTCACAGCCGAAGGCTGTTACTCCAAGGCCTACGGTCTTTGACCGTTTTCGACGGGCAATCCACTAGAAAACTTGTTCCTTACTGAAACAAGTTGAACAATACAAAGATATCTCGATAAACTTTATCGGATTTACAATATGCACTTAAAGAAAATGTTATCCAATAGCCGGAGAAGTCTTGATGTTTGATTGCGTGTGATTCCGACGTTATAGCAGCTTTAGGGTTGCTGCTGGTTGCTCAGGGTGCCATCGTCTCGACAGAGTTTGCTCGTGGAAGTATCGAAAAGTTGTGTGTCGAGCTCTGATCGAGGTTGCTTATATAAGATGCTTAGGTCGACTTTAGCCGATCTCAGGTCGACTCTAACTAGGCAGCGATCCTCTTTCTCCATGCTGACTTTGCCTTTAAGTCGACTCGAGTCCCTACTCAGGTTGACTCTAGTCCAATGTGGAGCTTGCCGATAAGTTTTGCCTTCCGCTGTATTATCTGGTGCTCAGGTCGACTGGAGTACCTACTCAGGTCCACCCTAGTCCGACGTGGAGCATTTTTGATATACGTCGACTTCCGCTATGGTTATCCAAGCTCAGGTCGACTTGACTATCACTCTGGTAGACTCCAACACCTGAACTTTGGATAACTTAACCCGGAGTCTAAGTACTTAACTTCTCCAACCTGCACTAAAAGTTAGCTCCAAAAATATGCAAAGTAAGGTTGGAGAGTCAGTTCCTAGAACTGTCTCTTGGTCTTAAGTTTAGGTCTCCAGTGAGACCTTGGGTTAGATCGAAGCCTAATGTTCCTCTTAGGAACGCGTCCTAACCCACTCCTCTCAGGAGAGTTTACATAATGCCAACCAAGTCTTCCATACTTGTTGGACTTTTGCTCGACTCTGTCCTCGGCCCCCAGGGTTTGCTGCTATGACTCGGTCCTCTAGACTGCCCAGACTTCACCACGTCCTCTGGTCATCCTGACCGTACACGACTGGATTTGAGCCATGCTTCCCGGTCCTCCTGACATTGCATGGACTTACACCTGGTGCTCTTGACTCTGCCAAGTTTTCTGCCTGATCCTCCACATCAAGACTTGTCCGTGCCTAGCCTCCAGCTAGGACTTAGTCCATTTCCTAGCCTTAACTACGACTTTACCAGTGCTCCCTACACACTTAGATCAACAATGTCAATCTAACACACACTTAACTTGAACCTAGTGCCATTATCAAAACTAAGGTCCGATCATCTGGTGCTTCCCGCATCAACAATCTCTCCCTTTTTGATTATGGCAACTCAAATTTCAAGTTAAGTTAAAAATAATATTAACTTAAAGCAGTAAGTTAACAGATAACTTCATAAAGAAAAACTTTATAATAGAAAAGAGTTTTAACAATATGTGATGCATGAAAGTGCAAGTGTCACTCAAATTTTCCCTGCTTCAGAACTCCCCCTGAATTTATACTTAGTTTAAAACAAGGAAGTTTGAAAGATAGTGTTTTTCTAGTTCTCTCCCCCTGAACTTGGTATTGCTTAGTTTAAACAAACTTAGCAAAATTTTCCAAGTCCTTTAAGTAAAGCTTTAAGTTTTGAGAACTTCTTTTGAACTTTCCAAAGAATTTAGATTTAGAACTTAGGTTCAAAACATTACTTAATTTTCAAAACATGTTATTTTCAAGTTCTTGAAAAATATCTAAGTTAAAGTTTTGAACTCAAAAATATTTTTGAAAATATTTTCCTTGAATACAATTGAATTTGAAAAATTTTGAATACTTAACTTTGAAAAACAACTTGAAACTCACAATCTCTACCCCTTTGACATAATCAAAACTGTAATCTTAGGGTTTTGAATCCAAGCTTTTAATAGAAAAATAGTTAGACAAAAAAATAATCCATGGGGCGCGTGTCCAACTTGGGTTTTAGCTAACTACTAGAAAGTAGTAGCTTAACCCAGTTAGCCAAGTTTAAGTGTATCATCCCATTAAATTTTTAGACTTAGGGACACTTAACTTGATCACTATGATTTAAAGCCTAAGTAAAGTTCGATGCATTGATTTAAAGCATCTTGTACTTAGGCTAGAATCTTATACATCTCACACCGATCTATGTTTCACAAACACAAGCAAGATATCTAGTATGCTTTGTAAGATGTCCACCTAAATCTATAGGTATATACTTTCTAGGGGATTGATTCTAGTCTAAGGCTAAAACATCAATTCCTTACTTTTAAAAAAAATAAAAATTTTGAAAATAGTTTTTTCAAAATAAAGAAATAAAGTTTTTAAAACATTTTGAAAAACTATTTAATAATAGATTTAAATCAAAAAAATGTGAATTTTGAAAACTTTGATTTTACTAGTCTAGCAAAGAAAGTTTTAACTGTGATTGCATATAGATAAACAAATAAAGAGAAATAGAACTGATATATGCATAATAAGAACTATACATGCATGCCCATAGTATGTGTTGAAATAAGTTCAAGTCAAATCTAAGTCAAGTCCAATTACAATAAAAGTAATCTACTGTGGTGGTGGTGATGGATGTCCCATAGCTCTAACTAGCTGTAATATCTTTGATATGCTAGCGTCCTGACTGTCCAGCCGACCTATCACTGTCTACTAGAAGCTATGTAGAGTCTCCTCCATGTTGGTCAGTCTCTGATCAGTAGTAAGTGGAGGAGGAGGAGTAGGTATATCGAGCAGCTCCTCTAACTCACTATCTTTTTGAACGTTCGTTCGAAGGCGGAGAAATCCGTCTTATAGTCCAATAAAGATAATAATGAAAGACAAAATAAGATAAGTATAGAAACAATAAACCAAACATTTGGTTGTCGATCTGGAAGTCCTGAGTGTCAGGCACTCCTCCTCGATCTTCTCCGGTTGCAAGAGTATGGCCCCGTTCATATTCAGAATCACCACTAGGAGAAGGAGATGGCTTGTAATTGATGCATCTGGTTGTGCACGTCTACCCTCCTTTTATAGCACCCTCCGGTCGACTAGAATGCCTATTCAGGTCGACCCCACCTACATCGCGATCCACTTTCTCCGTGGCTGACTCGGCCTTCAAGTCAACTGGAACCACCATTCAGATCGACTCTAATCAGACATTAAGTATTTGAATAGACTTCGGCTTTCACAGTGTTTATCCACTTCCAACTGCCTGGAATCAACATTCCGATCGACTAGAACTAGTTGACTCAGATTTGATCGGAGTTGACCCCCGGCTTGGTTCAGCTGCCTTTGTTTGCTTCACCTCTGCTTTCTCCATCTTGCTTTCAGCTCCTGATTCCTGCAAGACAAGCATATAAACAAATAAAACAACCTAAATCTTATGTGGGTCTTCTTTGAATTTCTACTGAAATCCTGGGTTAGTCTAACACCTACTGTTCCACTCCGGGAACGTGCCCTTACCCACTCCACTCGGAAGAAGTTTTGCCAACAAGTTCGGACTTGTTGGACTTCCCTCTTAGCCATGGTCCTCGGCCCCTAGAAATTTACTGCTATGACTTGGTCCTCCATACCACCCAGACTTCACCAACCCTCTAGTCCTCCTGACCGTACCTGATTGGATTTTGGTCATGCTTCTCGGTCCTCCGACACTGCATGGACTTGCACCTGGTGCACTTGACCTTGCTAAAACTTCTGTCTGATCTTTCAAACTAGTACTTGCCTTTGCTTAGCCTACAATTAGGACTTTCCCTTGCTTAGCCTACAACTAGGATTTTCTCTTGCCCAATCTTCAGATCAGGACTTCCACTGCCTAGTCTAACCGACTAGGACTTCTTGCAAGTCATCTAGTCAAACTGACTTGACTAGACTTCTCGCTCACATCTAAATATCAGGTCATATTTGGATCAACCCTTGGTCAAACTGACCAGACCTAAGTGTATTGTCAAATATCAAAACTTTAAGCAAGATCTAGTGCTTCTTGCACCAACAGGGAAAACTTATCTTGATGTTCAGGCAATCCTTGGAAAGTCTTCTTGTTCTGAAGTAGGATAGATCAGCGAAGATGGATAGGCGAAGACAGATTGGCGAACGAGAAGCGTTCAAGGCCTCCCTCGGAGAGGGGAGGCGCCGCTCCCTAGGAAGAAAATTTCCAAGTAGGTAGACTAAGACGATCACTTGTGCGATTCACCTCTGGATCCAAGTATCTGGATATGATGCTTGGGTCACAAAAGGCTGGATACAATTGATCGGGCATTAGATATTCAGTTAAATACAAATCATTCATGTCATTAACACATAGAACATGTAATCGAACTAGAGTCCAAGTATGGGTTCCTAAGTCTAACCTGGTTAATCCAGTTGGACTGAACCAATTTTGAGTCCCTAAGGATCAGGTCTACTTGATCCGACCCATCAAGGGACACGATCTTGGGGGATCCAAATCACATTGTTTGATTACATGTTTAACTTAGTTTTTATTTTCCAGCAATAGAAAATTTAGGCTAGAATAAGGACTAACTATTTAATTAACTCTTGCTAACCTAGTACCAGGGTGGGGCGAGATGATAGTACGTTAGAGAGGTTTGGGTTAAGTGGTCAAGAAGAGTAAGGAGTACCTAACTTGATTCATAAACTAGCTGAAGCTACCTCGCCACATCCTAGACTAGTTAGACCAAAGTTTATCAATAAATTGGTTAAGTTCATAATTTTTTAAATTAGTTTTGTCTTAGAATGTGGTCGTTGCTCCGATAACCAAGAAGGCCTCTGTGCCTCGCCACTGTCTGGAAACTAATTTTTAAAATGTGAACTTAATTAATTGATGGTTAAACCTGAATTTAACTCAAGGTTAATCAAATATAGATACCTCAAACAATAAACAAAGATAAAATTAGTAAAATCATCTCACAACACCGATAGGATCAACTGTTTGTTCACTTAGACTCATGTGAGATGAGTTAGGTAATAATTTTCTAAAGCAACTCAACAAACCAAAGTAATATTACTTAATTAATAAATCTTAATACTTTAATTAATTTCTAAAAATCTTAATATTTTAATTAATTTTTCAAATCTTAATATTTTAATTAATTTTTTAAATCTTAATACTTCAATTAATTTTTAAAATTAAATATTTTTAAAATTAAATATTTTTAAAATTAAATATTTTCAAAACTTAATTAATTTTTAAAACTTAAATATTTTTCAAAACTTAAATAATATTTTCAAAACTTAAATAATTTTTCAAAACTTAATATTTTCAAAACTTAAATAATTTTTTCAAAACTTAATATTTTTCAAACTTAATAATTTCAAAACTTAATAATTTCAAAACTTAATTATTTTTCAAAACTTAAATAATTATTTTTTAAACTTAAATATTTTTCAAAACTTAAATAATTTTTTTTAAACTTAATATTTTTCAAACTTAAATAATTTTTATAAAAATTAATAATTTTCAAACTTATTAATTTCAAAAATTAATGATTTTAAAACTTAAATATTTTTAAAACTTAAATATTTTCAATATTTTCAAAACCTAAGTAGTATTTTAAAATTTAAAACTGTAGAAAGATTTTCTTTAAATGTTAATTGAGATTGAGATTAAATTAATCAAAAACCCTAACAAAACTGTCGTTAAAAGGTAGAATAATCAACTCAAGTTGACTCAAACGAACAGTTGAGTCGACTTAACCAACCCTAAAAACGGCGTCAAAACTTCTCGTGAAAACGTCGTTTCGTTGGCTCAAGTCGACTTGACCTAAGGGTCAGTCGACTCCCACCGTCTACTCAAGTCGACCTGAGTTGCTCGAGTCGACTTGAGCGGGTTTATAAAATAGTCGCATGGTCCCACCATTTTATCTATTTTTTCTTGAGTCTCGCGCCGCGTGGAGCATGCTAGGACAACAGGAATACACTTTTAGCGTCAAAATGCCCAAGTAAACGCTAAACTTTTCCCAAGTTATTAGTTTTATAGTTTATGTCTATTAAAACATTAAAATTCTATATTTAGACGGTATAAGAGAGGACGTGAGGCTGGACCATCCAGGACCCCCCTCTACTGACCTTAGGTTTCCTACCGATGAGTTGAGACTTAGATTTGAGAAGCTATCTTACCTACTATTACCCTGTCGGTTGTTAAATAGAGGATTTTTCTTACGTTCATGCACATTAGTTATGCAGATCATTGATCACTATCATCTAGGTAAACTGGTTTATTGTACGACCCCGGCCAACACTACTTTGTGTGCCAAGTTGTACAATAATCTGGTCTAGCTCGATGATCATTCATTCACCACCCGTGTCGGACAGAGGGACATCACCATCACACCATCCATGATTAGCACATTTGTAGGGTTTCGTCCCTCACAGTCCACCTTCATAGTCTATCCTCCCACGGATCTACCTTTTGGAGATCCTTATTCTAACATTACCCTAGATGTCATGCATACCTATTTCTTCTAGAAAGATCAAGCTCCTGGATTAGTGTCATTTCATTCTGGCAAGCTTAGGATACAGGACTATGTCCTGTATAGAGTTGTTGTAAATTGCATTCTGCCACTTGCCACTAGAGATCTCACCAGGATGAGGTCATATCATTCATTTTTTGTCACGCCCCGAGAAGGCCGTCCAAAAAATTTCGACAGCATCTCCCCAATAACTATGACAATTCCCTAAATACATGCACAAATACACGACCACAGGCGGTCGGAAATAGGACTACACGTCCAATAGACACACACCAATGCAAACAAATATAGAATAAGGCTCACACGGCCACACAACAGTTAACACATGCATACTACTCAACATAATCAAATTCTACGAAACAGAAACATCGTAAATCCAATAAAACGAATAACTACAACGTAAATCCGACATGACTACTGTAATATGACAAATCCAACCAAGACTACAATTCAAACCAAAAATACATGTTCTCAGAGTACGAAACATAACTGAAAGAAAACAACTATACTACTACCAACAACCTCCTGATGTGAGACAGCAACAAGAACATAAACAAAAATGAAAATAAACTTCAGAAAGCAAAATGAAATTTTGCCAGTAATAAACAAAACGATCTCGATCTTGTCGATTACACAACTGGTATTAGTTTTAGAACAGCAAATGAACCCAGTTGATGATTCAAACTGCATGAGTTTTTGTTGCAATATCTAACAAAAACACAATGGAAACATCAAAATCGGTATTGTAAAAATTCATGATGAACTAAATCCCTATGTACATTTCCTGAGTTCAATATCACAGCGCAATTAGTGTTTCTGGCTAGTAAAACATGACAGCAGATAATGGATACAGCACTTCTCAAATCTAAGAAGATGAACTTATAAATCTTTCTGATCGGTACCATGAAATCGCCGTCCAGCCTCAACAGCTTCCCTGAAAGAAAACAGGAGATTGAATAAATGAACAAGGCGGCCATGCAGTTAATGATACTATATATAATAATTTACTACATAGATTTGTGTAAAAGTTTATTGAATTTATTTCAGGAGCATATTAAGAGATAGACTTGAACTTGAATGGATTGAATTTCTTCGTAAAGCAGACTGATGCGATAAGCAGACTTTCCTCCACTTCTAAAATCTGGGCAAATCCATTTTGGAGGAGATAGAGAGCCAAGAGGATACTCTTTCAACTCATGCTTCTCCCATCTCATCCATTAAAATATAGAAAGATGCATTTTTTTCCCCCTCTTCGTTCATTCCTACCCCTCCAGCTTTTTATTCCTAACTTTTACTCAGGAAAAAGGTCCAACAAGCTTTTGACAAACAGAAAGCTGAAAGACTATTTACAAATTTGAAGATCTGGAAGAGCAGCACTCAAAAAGGATATATGGAATGTATGTGTTCAGTTTAATATTTTTTTTTTTTTGTTAATCTGGGTATCCATCAATCCAACTAATCCTAAAGATGGACGGCCTTTTCCCCAATTCACCCACTGGATAAATCCGGAAGCACGTGGTTCCTGATGCAGCGGCCCAACATCATCAATAGTTTGAGCATTACAGGCATATGATATGCCCTGCGAGAGAATCAAACTTTTGTTGCATGGGTTAACCATCATGCCTCTTACCACTACGCTGTGCCCGGGCACTCCAGGCGCACACTTGAAAGGACATTAGGATGCTCAAATAAGAGATGCAAATATATTATTTAGTGCCAAACAAGAAACCAAGCACCATTTTTATCCTTCAACCTAAACTCATATAAGATGACAAAGGAATCATCAATTTCAATAATATTATACCTGAAAGCCTCCACAAGCTCCTTGTTCTCAGGGTCAAGTTTTACACCCTCATAAAAGACACTTGCTGCTTCATCGAACCTCTGATAAAAATAGAAAGAGCTAGTTCATGACACATGTATTACAAAGGAACCCAGGCAAGTGAACAACAACAAATTTATAAGCCATACTTGTAATAAGCGTAGCGCTGCACCTTCCCTGTAGCATGCTTTAGGCCAGTCTGGCTTGAGAGCTCTACAAGCCTTTGCATCAGCCAAAGCCTGCTCACCTTGTCCTAGGCGAATCCAGCAGAGACTTCTATTTGATAACAAAGTAGCTTCATTTGGGTCAAGATCTATGGCCTGGTAATTGTTTGAAAAGATTCAGTCATGATGCTATTTCCTTTAAAAATCTCAGTCAAAGCTCACATTCTGATACCACCAATCTCAATCATAGCCAAGGCCAAAAGCCAAACACTTTAAAAAATATATAATAAATTGAAAAAAAACTGCACCAACATTGAAGTTACTATCCATTCAAGTCAAACTGATAAAATACACCAAACATAAGAAATGAAAATGACAACTAAAGCAACAGGAATTTTGATTCCAAAGAACTTCGTATTGACAGGAGACTAGGAAGCCCCAACTACGACAGGTATACTTGTCAGCCATATAAAAATAAGACCACTGTAGTTTCTTTCCAGTTAATGATAAATTCATGGTTTAAGCTGTGACTTGCCATTTTGATTACAACAAAAGTTCCAGCTAACTTGGGAACGGATAGAATTTATCTCACCACTGAACTCCATGTCAGACTATTTTTGCCATTTTAATTACACAACGAATTATTTAACACAAGGTTTCACTAACCAAAGAGGTGACAAGAGCTTAAATGTCACAATGGACAACTTTCTTGCAGCACTAATGTATATACCAACTAAGGCCTTGGCGAATAGGAATTCGTACATGTTTCACCTTAAATAATGTGTGAATCCAATTCCTGAAATTGTAAGCCAACATCTTTAAAGAATCCAATACATTAAAATAATTACCTGTGTATATGCATCTACCGCCATCAGATAGTCTTTTTTCCTGAAGGCATCGTCACCTCGTGACTTTGCTTCTAAGGATCTCTTTTTAGCTTCAGGTGTCACCTGCATAAGGTGGAAGTAATTTAACAAGAGTTGACATGAGCTTGAATATTAGATAAAGGGTGACCCGGTGCACGAAGCTCCCACCAATGCGGGATCCCGAGGAAGGGTCTATTGTACGCAGTTTTACCCTGCTTTGCAAGAGGATGTTTCTGAGACTCGAAACCTTGGCCTCTAGGCCACATGACAATAACTTTACCGTTGTGCCAAGACTCCCCATCATTTTACATTATATAATGAATCTAAAAAAAATAGTTGTGTCCTGAATACTAGATCAAGAATTTATTTTTCTTGCATCCCTATTTTGGTAAATCCAATTAAATAGCCGTCTTCAACTAGATGGGATTATTTTTCAGCAATTAATCATTATAGATACGCATAGTTTAACAAGAAAGATGTGTCTTGATAGGAGAGAGCAAATATAACAATAACCACCAAACCTTTTTCTCACTAAGTAGAGTCGATTATATGAATCCTTCTATATTATTGGACTTGATCCTCTATTTTATCATCATCATTCATCCATGAATTTTATTCTGATTTATTGTTGCTAACCAGTCTTTGTTTTCTTTGATTGATGTGTATTTGTCATGATCTTACATAACAAAACACAAAATTCACATCAGACTTATTTAATAAAATATCGACTTGGAAGTCCCATCAGCATATCATGCTAGATAATAACTACCATACTGTGACAACTATACAGTCATAGGTTGATGAATAAGGTACAAACATAACATCCACAACAATCAAAATATAGCCAAAGGTAATCTAGGAACCAGAATGCCACCTCAACAATATCTGGCTTTTGTAAACTGGCACCTTCTGTAGAGTCAATTTCCTTCTTACGGGTCTGCACAGAGAACAAAGTGTTTAAAGCTACATGCAAACACCAAATGTGAGAATTCAACAGCTAAAAACTTGCCAATGTTTTAGAAATTGCCAATCATCATGCCTATCATTTGCACAAACATGTGCAGGATAGAATTTATCTTATTGCAAGCATGCAATTTCAATGCAAGAACACTAGGACTTTTCTAATTCATAAACCTGCTGTGAGTTTGCATCAGATTGCATAAATTCAATAACTCCATCAATGCTCCAGTTGGAAATCTTTGGAATTGGGGATGTCAATGGCAAAAGAACTTCAATAGCATCACGATTTCCTCTCAGAGCAGCAATTTCTATTGGCTTTAAACCATCCTGCCAGATGTAGTAGATATGTACATTGAATATGCTTCCATATAACACTAAGTTAATAAAACCTTTCTATCAAATAAAATCTACCTGAATTATTTAGTAAATTAAACAAGCCTTTCACACAATTAAGTTCGAGTACAATCCAGAAGAGATGTCAGAAACAATGATAAAATCATGTCATCACAACCCTTACCAATCCAGGTTCCTCGTCACTCTTAAATATTTCAACTATAGCTGCTTAATCCTAGTTCTTGTAAGATGTATTATGTGTATTATACTAGATCCCATTTTTTTGTTTGTTTTGCACATTTTGCTTCTGTTGATATAATGAACTTAATTGTAGTTGATGCCAACACAATGGCCGTCAATTTCTTAGCACTTTTTCTAATTCTAGTAATGTGTCGGATTCAACATTATCAGTCCAAATAATGGATCCTACTCAAGCTCAATTTAGATTGCTGACATTGCATCCAACAATCACATGCAATGAACGTAAACATCATCTCATCGTATCCTAATATATCAGATCTAATTTGATTTCTCTTTCAAACCTGGTACAAAGATATCAGATCTTATCTGAAGGGATTGACTTAATCCGATATATTTTCCCAATTGTCTATAAATAAAAACATTCGAACATGCCATTTATCATCATAAGACAAATCAACCTTCATTTTTTTTCTTTTTTCTACCTTGGTGTTGAAAGGAAGTTTGTGATTGCCTACATGATTGTGCCCACAAGAAGGCGGACATAGGATTGATCAATTATTCTGCATGAGGGCAAACAATTTTTACCTTAGGAAAACATTTACATGCCTCTGGTTCAATTCCTTTAGCTCAATTCTCTTTTATTTAATGTCTAAAAACAATTTTTACAAACTGTTATTTTGAATAAATAGCTCTTATTTAAAAAAAAACAGTTTTTTTTGGTTATTTTGTATGTGTGTGTATAAACAGCTATTATTAGTTTGATAAAGCAGTTTCTTATATAAAAACAATACTGTGTGTGTGTAAAGCAATTTATAATACAGTTTATATAACCAAAACCAATAAAATATTTTGCAGGAAAAAACAATTATTTATTAAAAAATATTGTTCATTTTAATAAAAAATTGTCATTTTCTTCAGTAGAGACAGATTTTTTTTTTTTTAGTTACCAACAATCTATTAACAAGTAGAGGTATTAATTGGGTCTACCTCGACATGGCATGAAATGTGTTGTGCTGTCCAGCTTTCATAACATCCTTTATCCAAAATTGGCCAACTTCTACAATCCTGGCCGTGATTCATATCCTCTGTATTGCAAACGCCATAAGGATTATGCAGCAAAGAGGATATTCATTGTTGTAATTGGTAGTTGTCCAACCACATTGAATCCTCAAACAACTGCCACCTAACCTCCATTTCTCCATGTCGACTTGCTGGGTTTTGAGAGTGAGGAGGGCCTACCTTGGTCAATTGGGAGTGAGTGGCTACCTCTTGCTCTAAGTACTACCTTAACATGCATATGAAATTGGTATTCTGCGATTAAATTATTGTATAATACATGTTGCAGAGCTTGAACCAGGGATCAGGTTGTGTCTGACCCAGGTGCAACTCATTGTTTAGTTTATTTGCAAGCAGTTAATTAATGATGAAAACAGTATAATTTCATGATGCAAGCAATAATCACTATTTGATTAGGATTCAAGGAATAATTTGACTTACAATGTTACTACGACGGTTTCAATCAAATAGTTTAAAAGAGAATTGAGATAGAAAGAATTGAACCAGAAGCATGTGAACACTATCCTATGGCAAATTGCTTGCTCTTGTATGAGATGGCCGAATAATGCTGCATCAGGCCTGAGCCTGGATTGGGCTTGGGTTAAGGCTTACACAGCTGACACAAGCACAACTCAGAAGGAGCCTAACAGGCTTACTCAACTTAATTGAGTCAAACCCAATGGGCCAAGGATCAGGTTGTGCCTGGCCTAGGCACAACTCATTGATTAGCCTATTTAGGTGCAGTAAATTAAATCGTGCTTCAATATAAAACCGGCATATCCACCTTCCTATGAGAACGATTGTGGGTGTTATGATAAAATTTGAGCAACAAAAAGTAAGAAATGAAGATTGACTTTCTTGATCATCTGAATTATTTGGATGCTTATTTATAGCCATCTAGTAAAATAGATCGGTTCAAACTTGAACAATTCAAATTAGAGTTGATATACTAGGATTTGATGATGAAAGATGTTGCATGCAACATCATCAATCCAAATTGTTTTACCTTTTCTAACATAAGTGATATAAGAGGCTTTAAAATTTATCATTACACGTTGAAGAACAGCAATTAGCCATTAGTGTAAACATCCATGATTAAAGCAAATAAAAATGCACCTAAAACAGATCACATAGATCAACCACACTAAAACAACATAGATCAACCACAGTAAAATATATATCGTTATCTCTGAACCCACAAAAAAACACATTGATATTTAATATGTCTATATTGATAAGCAAAATTTTACTCTGATATATAATCACAATAAACCATACCTCATCACAAAGATTAGGATTTCCTCCAGATTTTATTAAACAATTGATAATTTGCCTGTTTCCATTATCAGCAGCAATGTGCAATGGAGTTGCTCCACCTGCACTAACATTTGGATCAGCACCTGCCTATAAAGATAAAAGAAATAAATTAAACAATTCAAATATATTAGACAGTACTTATAATGACTATGAAACCAAAGCAAGCAAAAAAGTGAGTTGTGAATATGACATTGAGTGAAATTGAACACAGAAGAGATTGTGCCAACTTACCGCAAATAGGATATAATGTAATAAATGCCATGGCAGTTACTTCTGTAATATGTGCTAAAAGTGGTAACAGTGTGCAGATTTCTGGTGTAATATTCTTGAGGTTTAATTAAGAAGTTGGAAAATATATGTCTCAAGGATATCTAATGTTAAATATACAATATTTATAGTCTTTGTTAGACTTTATGATGTAATCTTTGTACCACAAAGTGCTAATCAAATTTGGCTTAGTTTTATTAGCATGGATCAGGATACTGACATATTAACCAGTAATATCGGCATGAAGAGACATGAAACAGCATTTAACTAGTTTAGTAGCAGTCATATTGAGAAAATAATTCATGAAGGTTAACTAATGCTGAAACTAACACTGTCATCTCTGCCCTATGCAATCAAAAATCATCTACAACCACAAATAATGTTCTATCTGCCCTTAATTCTCTACTGTTTCTGCTATTCACAAGTCTCAATAGTGTCAAAATGTGGGATAGAACCCCACATAAATTAAACTGAAACAATGGTGTAAATATCTTCCAGTTTCTTCGACATTGGCATGGTTTGGTACTTCCATCCTGGCAGACCTAGTTTTGGCAAATTGCAGCCATACTGAAACATTGCCTTAACCAAAGATCATTACGCAATGCAGTTACTTAGCACCATGTATTTCATCCCCTTAAAATCCACAAATCATCTAATCTTATTCTGTACCTTGTCAATTTTTCACTAGTTCACATATCACAGCAACAGGTATGCTGTAATTTACTTTGTATCACCTTTTAAAGAAGTCATGTAAGATCATTGTATCACACTAATTGCACTTCACAAGCCACCACAATTAAGAAGAATTTGTAGCACAAGTAGTAACCCACTCTGCCCTTCAGACCTTCCCACAATCCTCAGAATAAGAATAAATCCATAACATTACTTCAAAGCAAACATTTTTTGTCTCGAATGAAGATGCATTTAGTTTGAATGGATATTTCATAGCGCTTGAAATAATTAAGATATTGGAAAGAACTTGAGTGTTAAAAGCAATGTAGCCATACTAGAAGTCTAGAACCACGTTCCATATATTCAACCTCAACAGCTTGTATAGTTCAGGACTATAGTTATGAACGAATTAATGAGACATGTGAATGGTTCAATTTAGCAAAAGCAACAAAGTAAAGCAATGACAAGAGGGATGTCAAGTAGACTCTATGAGAAAAGTCAGAAAATTACAGCTGACCAATATTTATCTTCGATAAACAACATATAGTCACACAACTTGCCACTTTGAGAAAATTTCATAATCAGATATGTAAAGAATTATACCTCAAGTAGCAACTCCAAGCATGGAAGTGATTCAGCTGCAACAGCAGATAACAATGGAGTGATATTGTCATCGGTTTCAGCATTTGCCTGTAGAATTTTACATTATATATCAGCACATTTTATTATTACACAAACGCCAGTCATCCAATCAAAAGTTAGAATGCATGAGTATTGAGACGAAACAAGAAAGCCAAGGATGTGGTATGTCTTTTCTTCGTAAGGAAACAGTAATCTCCTTTGTATTAAAACACAATGACTAATTGAGCTATAATGGAGCATATAGGTAATAATGCATTATAAGATGTGTTAAAAATATGTTTTTATATCTTCCATATAATATATCAGATTAATCAACCTAACAATCAAAATAGATAATACTTACATCTATCACATACCAATAAATTTAATCATCTTAAGCAAACTATAAAGCCAGAGCTAACTTTTTGTGTATGAATCTAAGCAATATATATCAGAACAAAAGTTGTTCAACAATGCATGTTAACACCCACCCAACATGATATATATAAAACAAAATTTACATATTTACCTAAAAAATACATAAAATTCACTTCTTGTTTGTTATTTAGCAAATTTGTTCAATTGCATATCAATATCCAGCAGTTAATGACTCAGTCAGTATCATCCTCACACAGTGAAAACTGCAAGCAAGCATATGTGCTTCTTCACCGCATAAGACTAGAGAAGTATAAAGAACTTATGCGGACACTATAAAAAACATAATGTGCTAGACCAAAATCACAATTAATTCATGGAGTTAAAATGGAGCTATTTAATGCGCACGTGCACACGTGCGCGCACACACACACACACACACACACACATATAAATCCTACATAAGTAACTGCCATGGCCTCTCCAAGGTGCACCAATGAAATGATAAAAGGAGAAAATCTGCCATTTTGCTTTACCAAAAAGAACAGTTTCAAGAAATAATAAACATCAACAGAAATGGACATGATTTGGTGCGCCAATTTTTCAAATCATGGTTCGAATACAAAAGATGACAGAAATTTATTAAATGAAATACAATGCTCAAATATCTACCAAAGCATAAAGTTTGGAAATACTTGGGAAGAATACCTTAGCATGGTGTTCTAACAAAAATTTAACTGCGTCTGGCTGCGCATGACCAGCAGCCCATATCAAAGGAGTACCAGCATCACTTTGTGATTCAATGTCAACACCTTTTGAAAGTACGATCTTCATAAGTTCAAGGTTTCCTGCACATATCCAGGAATATTAGATGATAAATCTGGCAAACCAGAAGAAAAAATGTGTTAAAGAAGTCATAAAGGGCAGTCTGGTGCACAAAGGTTCCGCCATTACGGAGTTCCAGGGAAGGATCGGATCACATTGGGTCTTTTGTACACAGCCTTACCTTACATTTGACAAGACTATTTCCACGACTCAAACTTATAACTTCAAGGTTAGACACATTATGTGTTAAAGAAGCCATAATCAAGAAAAAATATCAAAAACATTTAATGTCAATGATATTTATTTTTTGTCAGATTCACTCAAATATGAAATGTAGTTTAAACAATAACAAAAGAAAGGGATAAATAAGTTGGATAGAATGATAAAGAATAATAAGAAACAATGTAATTAAAAATATAATTAACCACTAGTAACATTGAACTTTGTTTCGTCCTATCGTCAGGTCATGAGAAAATGCAGGATCTCACTTTTATGAGTTCTAGACGAGGAAAAATAGAAATGGCCTTGAAATTTTTAGCTCAATACATAATCCAAATTGTGTTCTTCAATTGACATAAACAAAAGATGTTCTTATAAATGCTACATACAGGAGAAGAAACAAATGAATGGTACTTCCAATTTCACAATCTTGCTGCAATTGATATGCTATATGACCTTCCAAGTCTTTAATTAAGTAAAAGTTTCTCCATGTACATTGTATATAATCTACTAAGATGCTATATTCTAAGCAACAGTTTATCAGAGAAATAATAACATGGCTTTCTAGCATATATAATATAAGTAGACTTATTATAGTGCGGTGCAACAATAATGTCTCCTTATTAACAGAACTGTTCATGTTAAGTGCTAATAGACCTCTGACCATAATTAAGAGAAATGTACTAACATAGAAGAAGAGTAGACCTATTCCAGCAGCATGGTGAAGAGCAGTTGCTCCTAAATCACTAGAAGCAGAAGGGTCTGCCCCTTGTTCGAGAAGATACTTTGCTGTTATATATTGTCCTTGACGAGAAGCATGAATAAGAGGTGTCTCACCTGCAAGGAAACGAAAGTAGTTCTAACTCCTGCTCTCATTCTGTTCGTTATAGATAAATATATAAAGCATCAAGGGCAGAACGTCGTGGACTTCACAAAATGCAAAGTTGAAAGGGTAAAAGATAAGACTATCTAACAAAACTTTCTGCATTCTCTTTCAATGTCAAGTACACAATCAAAAACTTTATCAGAATTTGTCGCCAATTTATGCAGATATATATGAATCAAACCCGTACCATCATCATCCTTCACATCGACATCGAGCTTCAACTCCTCCAGCAAGTACTGGCACACCTCAGTCCTCCCTTCTCTGGCCGCAAAATGAAGCGCTGTCCGATTGTTGGCGTCCTTCACATCAGCAGCGGTTGCGGCAGCGCCATTCCCCTCGTCCAGCGCCTTCGCCAACTCTGCGGGCGCCCCAAAAAGCATCACAAGGCAATGCAAAAGAAAATTCACAGAAAGATCGTCGGCAAAGGAACTAACTCTTGAAGAGATCGAGATTCCCTGTGCGAGCCGCATTAAGAAAGTTCTGAACTGTTTGTCGCACTGGATGGAAGAAGAAGAAGAGCAGCGAGAAGAAATCAATACAACAGAACAAAGAAAGATCGAAGAACAAACAAAAAGAAGGAAGAAACGATTTGTTTTCTTCTCGATTGTAAGGGAGAAACGTGTACCTGAGAGTGCTGCGGAAGCATCACGGGCCATTGTTCGATCTGAAGGAACTTTTCGCTTTCGAGGTTTGGGGGCTGAAGGGTTTCACTACACAGTCGAACCTTCCAGATCCGCTTGAGGAGGCAACTAGAACCTTCTTCTTTTGGTCTTAAGGGTTACAGTGCAGAGATTTATTGAGAAAATATCATTTAGCCCATGCGTTTTTTTAGATTTTTTTTTTATAATTTAAATATTATTTTATATATTTCTCATAAATATTAATTTTTGATTAAATCAAAAAACACAGATAAAATGAATTATAATAGATGATCATTTTTAAATCATCACAATAATTTAAAAAAATAAAAAAACTCTAATTACAGTAGGTATAGACCAACTGTTATAATAATATATAAAAATAAATTAATTTAATTTAATTAAAAATTTTGTATATAGAATTTTTTATTATTATTTGTTTTATTAATTTTGTTGATCGCTTCAACATTGTCAAGTTTACCATGAAACTTTTATAACAATGATTATGCTATTACAATAGTGTAGCAACGATTAATTAATTACTATATTGATATAATAATTAATTAATAGTTGCTATAATATTTTCATAGTAAATTTTGGTCTGGCATCTTTTTACCTTGCACCAAAAATTTAAACTTTAATGGGAAAAATCAAAAGACTATTTCTTTTTATAAAAAGATACTTCGTATTAAAAATATATTCAAAAAACATCACTTTAAATTTCTTCCCCTTCTACATAGAGGTGAAATTCGTCACCTTAGCGGCCCCACACGATCGATTTCATGACCATCTATAAAGAGGTAAATCGAGAAACTACAGTTGATCACAACGCAGGAGGATGTTGCCTGACTTCGCCAATATTTAATGGATCCTAAAATTACCTTTAGTTGTTACATAATATAAATTTAATCAAATGTAAATGTTATATGACATTTTACACTTTTAAGATTTAATAAATACAACTTAATGCTTTCGAGCACATAGTGTTCAAATTACTCAGATTGTTAAATTTATTTGATGGATGAATCTTAAAATTAATTGATGTAAATAAATAAAATTTTGATGATTGATAAAAAAAATTTATGGAGAATTGAATTAAATAAATTTAAAAAATAATTAAGAGAGAATAAGTAGGAATAAAGTATATATATTTTTTGATATTTTTTTAAAATATAAAACTTTTTTACATAATGAAAAAGGGTGTTGTTTTCCCTCTGTCGCTTTAATAATTGATTATTTTTTTTATAGCTTTCTTTTCTTTTTTTAGTAGGCCATTTTCTTTGCTCCGCAGCGAGCAGGACCGAGTGCCGGCCACCGACGCCGCTGCCCGGCACCCGCCCGCCGCCCCTCCGTAATCCTCCTCTCCTTCTTCCCTCTCTTCCCTTCTAACCCTCTATATGAGTTTTCTAGATTCCTCTCCCGCAGCACGCAGCGGCCCCTGCTGCCCAACCGTCGCCGCCCGCCAGCTGACCCTCCCACTGCTCTCCTCCCTTCTCACCCTCCATCTCCTTCCTGTTTCTCTGTACCGAATCCGCTGCAGATTCTTTAAGCCCGTTGCAGATTTTGCAGATCATGTATTCTGTCACAGCTGTTGCTCCTAAATACAGTAAGTTCTATGTCCAGTATAGAAGGCTTACTTAGAAACTGTTTTTTCATATTCTTCTTCTTAATTGTTGCTCCTAAATGTAATAAGTTCCTCGGAGAACATAAAGGCTTCTTCTTCTTCTTCTAGTCCATTTCTTTATACACTGCAAGTATGTATCATAAATAGAAAATCAGTGAAAAACAATTAAATAAGTAATTTTTTCTATCCCTTTCACCCCAACAAGAGGATGGTCTAACAAAATTCTCTCGTATAGTTATTCAATTCCTTCTATATTTATTTTGTTCCAAATGTTCTTTCTTTGAATTGGTGCAGCGCTTATTGGTCAAGGATACAAGATGCATAGAAGTGGCAACAAGACATATATGGTAAAGTGGCAGTTTCATTCATATTATTCATTTAAATATGATGATAATATATGTTATATATCAAATAAGTTTCAAATTTATTGTAGTGCCTGGATGGATCAATTGAAAGAATCAGTATGCAATTCCAGAAGATCCAACTTTCAGCTTCATCTTATGACACTGCATGGGTAGCTATGGTTCCTTCTCCAACTTCTTCTAGCCATCCATGCTTTCCACAATGCCTTGATTGGATAATAAAGCATCAACATTCTGATGGATCATGGGGGCTTGATCATTTCCAACCCTTTCTTATTAAAGACTACCTGTCTTCGACATTAGCTTGTATAATTGCCCTAGAATGCTGGAAAGTTGGTCAGGAACAAGTCAGGAAGGGTATGTGATAATAAACAGTGTTATAGCATTTGGCCCTGTGTTACATGATTAGTCATGTTGTTATTGCAGGTCTCAACTTTATTGGGAGTAATTTTTCATCCATTTTGGATGAGCGCTTGCAGTCACCTATTGGTTTCGATATTATATTTCCAGGCATGCTTGAATATGCCATCAACATTGGTTTAGATGTTCCTATAGAACATCATGAGATAGATAACATACTTTGCCAGCGAAATGCAGAACTACAGAGGTTGGAATTGTTTTGACCAAGTTGTAATTTAGAGCAGAAGCTATTCCTATTTTCTGTTTGTAATTTCTTTTATACAAATGTTGTGCATGATGGTTCAATGCGGTAAGTGAAATGCATGAACTACCAGTTTTTTCATGGGTTGCATCAATTGCATGTAGCTAAAAAACAATTAGAATACCAGATGTTATGTGAGCATGCTAAGAATGTTATACACATGTTTTTTCCCTTGATGCAGATGGCGTAGACTATGCGTTTGTCATCTCAATATACCTTCTTTCTGTCAGTTCAAATGTAGAACTTTGCCTTGTGCATCTTCGAATTTGATGATTTACTTTACATCAAGGACATGTTTATTGTGAAGTTATCCATCTAACATTATACTTCTTGGTTCAGGTCAAAGGATCCATTGATCATAGTACAGCATCATAACCATTGTTTTTGTATCCTGGCTTTGTTGCATAAGAACCAAATGTGCTTCTTCATTTTTTTAACGTTTATGTTGAACCAAGACTATGGGTTTGAGAAAGTCTGGATATGTTGTGCCATAAATAAAATAAGGGCTATCTACATGATTCCTAAATTGAGAGGATATGGTAACTTCCTATTGAAAAATCACTGTTTAACTATGCTCCTTGATATACATCTAAAAACTATGTTTATTTACTTATGATGAAACAAATGGCAAGCAAGATTGTGATACTTCACAGTCTTTCTTTTTATTATTCATGCTATTATGTCTTTCTTTCTTCACAACTATATATAAAAATTAATTGCTCATTTGTTGAACTTATATTTATAAAAATTCTTGAATACAACTGAATGTACAATTATGCTGTATTTGCCATTTGTAACTCTTTTTTCTTCCTAAATGTTCTTTGAGATTACTGAAACAGACATGTTTGTAACATGTAAGAGAACAAGGAAGTTGCAACGCAAGAGAAACCTACTTAGCATATGTTGCCGAAGGATTAGGGAATGCACATGACTGGAAGGAAACTATGAAATATCAGAGGAAAAATGGATCATTGTTTAACTCACCTGCCACAACTGCTGCTGCAATGATGCATCATTATGATTCTAAGGCACATAAATACTTGCAATCTCTTCTATTGAAATTTGATGGTTCAGGTGATCGAATTCCCACATTTTATGAATGATGGAAGTGAGTTTACTAATATTACATATTTATTACTTTAAATATACTTATTGCTTCTTGACAGTTCCAACATTATATCCCATTGATGTGCATACACATCTTCATCTGATTGACATTATTGAAAAGTTGGGAATAGCCGAGCACTTCAGACATGAGATAAAAAGCATTTTGGATAAAACATATAGGTGCGCTGCTAAATAATAATTCTTGCAATTGATTGTGATTCGCTTTAAACAAAGCTTCCTTTTGACTTATGCAGAAGCTGGTTACTCGAAGAGGAAGAAATCCATTCAGATATAGCTACATGTGCCATGGCATTTCGCCTTCTTCGATTGAATGGATACAATGTATCGTCAGGTGATTATTATATGTCTATCATGAATCAAATGCATGATACTTATTGGTGACAATGATGGTGGTTTGATGTGGTGTAGATTGCTTAAGTCGGCTTGGTGATGTGCACTATTTTAACAATACATTGCAAGGATATCTGAAGGATGTGAACACTGTATTGGAACTGTACAAGGCATCACAAATCAAAATATTTCCCAATGAGCTAAGTTTAGATAGATTAGCCTCCTGGTCAAGAATGTTTCTCAAAGAAGCATTAATCACCAACCAAAATCTCGGACACCAGATTGGTTTACAACAGGTAAATGGTTGATCACCTTCTGTTGATACAAAGTTGATACTTGCAAAGCTTGAAGCTGATTATTCAGGGGGAAAAAAGTGTGAACATTCATAGTCATAGATTTGGAATTTATTTTCTGAATCTAGTCTTTTCTGTTTCAGGTGGATTATGAACTGAAAGTTTCCGATTTGGTCCAGTTTGGAACGTTTAGAGCATAAAAATACCATTGAGAACTTCACTCTTGACAATTTACAAGTACTCAAAACTTCCTACGAGTAAGATTTGAATACGATGTGTGATAAAGGCAAAAATGATTACTTCAGCTTTCTGAATTATGCTACTGTTTTTTTTTTTAACCTATAAATAGGCGTTATAGCATAAAGGATGACGATCTAGTGAGATTGGCATTGGATTGCTTCCAAACTTCTCAGCGCACATATCAAGAAGAACTCCAAATGCTTGACAAGTATTTTCACTGTTCTATTGTGTATATGGCTAGATAGTTTAATCCACCTTTTTTTTCATTCAATGATCATATTTTTTGAATTTAATAGTTGGGTGAAAGATAACAAACTAGATCAACTGGAATTTGCCCGGCAAAAGCAGACTTATTGCTATTTTTCTGCTGCTGCAACACTTTTCTCTCCTGAAATGAGTGATGCTCGCATATCTTGGGCCAAAAACAGTATCCTCACCACTGTGGTTGATGACTTCTTCGACATTGGAGGATCTAGAGAGGAGCTTCACGATCTTATTTCGTTGGTCGAGAAGTTTGTGTTGTTTCCTGTTATTTGATCTTGTATTATATTGTTCTCTAAAAGATTTGCAAGCAAAATTTCCTTTTGCTATTGATAATAGGTGGGATGCAAATTGGGAAAAGGAGACGCATTCTGAACAAGTTAAGATCATTTTTTCTGCTTTGTTCGATACTATCGATGAGCTTGGGACCAAGGCATCAGCATTGCAGAAACGAACTGTCACCCACCATTTAGTTGAGATAGTAAGATCTGAAAACTTTTTTTGTTCTTTCTTTTCCATTTCCTTCTTTTATTTTTTAGCGCAATCAAGATTGTGACGAATGATCGCATCATTAGTGGCTTAGGTTGATGAAGTCCATGATGCAAGAAGCTGACTGGCTGCTAACCAAGAAAGTTCCTTCACTGGATGAGTACATGAAGAATGGGTTTGTGTCTTTTGCTCTAGGGCCAATTATTCTCCCAGCACTCTATTTTGTTGGACAAGAACTCCCGGAAAGTGCTGTTAGGCATTCAGAATACGAGAATTTGTTCCGACTAGTAAGCACATGTGGGCGTCTCCTCAATGACATGCAAGGTTTTCAAGTAAGGGAAACATATCATCCTTAAAAATCACTATATGCCGTCTGTGAATTGCATAAAACCTTAGAAACTACATCTCACATTGCTGTGGATTTTGTGTTCTAATTCTATTGGTATCTTGAAATTAGACTATACACACAGCATACCATTCACACTGCTTATCTGTCTTGTGAACATCTGCACCTGGCTTTATCGACTTGATAGCAACTAGCATTTGTTTCAAAATAAAAGGAAAATGCATTTTATATGTGATGCCACATCCTGTTTCTAGTTCTTGTCATACATTTTTCTTTTACTTGTATTAGAAAATTTGTTTCCCGCAGAGAGAAGGTAAAGAAGGGAAGCTAAATGGTGTATCGCTACGATTCCACCACAGTCGCTGTTCGATATCTGAAGAAGATGTGAAGCAGGAGATGCAGCAGGAAATGGAGTCTGCCAGGACAGAGCTCTTGAGAATGGTGGTGCAACAAGATGGGAGTGTTGTCCCCAGGCCCTGCAAGGATCTGTTCTGGAAGATGTGCAAAATACTGCACCTCTTCTACATGAACAACGACGGGTTTACGTCGCCGAAAGAGATGGTGAGTGCTGTCAACGCAGTCATTCATGAACCCATAAAAGCCAAGCTCATATAACAGTGACCTCTCTGTCTCAGAGATGCAGCATTGGTTTGTTTGCTTTTTGATGGTTCTTCTTCCAGAATTTAATCATCAAAACACTATTATTATTTCAATCGATCGAACTGATGTTTTCATCCGAAATCGACTTTGATTGTTGTTGTTTGTCAAGTCTCACATTTTTTGGGTGCATAAATATAGAAAGTTCTTCATGTTCTGAAGTTCGATTCCCCCGAAATGTGAATTTTCATTAAAATCCATTTATTTCAGTTTGTTTACATCTGAGATGATCATGTTAAGAGTGGTCACTTCAGTTATGCAATAAATATAAGAACATTTAATACTAATAAATATTTTGGAGCATTTTAAAAAATGTTGATAAGACCACGCCTATATATATACGCACCCGCCTTCCCGCTCCTAGGGTTTAAGACTGTGCATCTTCGGGAGTCATCGTTGAGCGATGGCTCGGTACCAGAAGGTGGAGAAACCTCGGCCGGAGTCGATGGCAATCGACGACAACGAGATCCGCATCACGTCGCAGGGACTGATCCGTACTTATGTCAACTACGCCACCAGCCTCCTTCAGGTATCCGCTTCTGCTTCTCCCTTGCGGTTCCCTTCTTTGGTCGGATGCATTTGTACGTGTCATTCTTGTATGTCATTTCCTGACCTTGGAATTGTATCAGAAATCTTAACGATTTGTTTTTGAGATCGAATCTGGGGCTTGTTCAGGATGAGTTTGGACTTTCGCGTATCCTTCGTAGTTTCTACTTTGCAAACTTATCTTCTGAAAACCAAAAGTGAAATTGGGATCTTAAAATACTCTAGATGAGGTTTGCTCTGGAGAAGGTAGGACAGGTGACAATTAACGGAGTAAACGAAATGTTAACTTTTTGCATTTGATCTTTCTTCAGTGAGAAACTAGCAAGAATAACCTGGTGTACTTTTTGGGATGAACTACCGATACCATCAACAGTGACGACCATGTAATTGTGTTCCCATCTTCTGTGCCTGTCAATGTGTTAATTTGCACATTAGTTATTATAACAACTACGTTTAAGCTGAAATATGAATCCACATATTAATTTGGTTTTACCTGACTGCTATAGCTATCATAATCCCTCTGCAAACCTGTCTTGTAAATTTTTACCTGTGAAATGAAGAAAGTAGGAATTCATAAAACAGAATAGATCTAAAAAGTTGCTGATTACAAGTTAGTAATTCTTAGAACATATTGATTATTAAGGTAGCTTCAACATTGAAGAATTTTACTTCGTTTAATTCTTTTTTGTTTTTACAGTAAGATTCTATTTAAGATTGTGAAGCATACTGTAGCCACTTGCCAGGGAGCTTTCAGTCTAGACTGTTCCTCCAAAATGAGGAAACGTTTACCATCCTTATCTTGTGTTCATCAAACTGGAATTATTTTGATATACACTATCTCATTTGATTTTAATAGCCTAATACATTCTCCTTATGATGTTCAAATGCTCTCTCTTGCTAATTTAAAAAGTCATGGTGTTTCTATCAATATTAAAACTATGGTGCTGTAAAATACTTTCTAAAATGTGATATCAAGATTTTGCCAGCTAAATAATGCTTATTTTTTGCTAGGTATTGTAGGAAGTTCTCTATTTATTTTTGTTTTTTCATCCATCTCAAACGTTGATATCTTTTTAATTTTTGTTAGTAATTAATGTGAGTTTCCATTCAGGAAAGAAGTTTGAGGGTGATTGTGTTGAAGGCTATGGGACAGGCAATCAGCAAAGCAGTGGCTGCTACTGAGATTATCAAGGTTGTAATTTTACTTATTTGTCTTTTTGTTAGTAGATTTCTCAATTTAGATTTTCCTGATTAATATATTTAGCACAGAAATGGAATCCTCATTTACATCAAGATATCTCAACAAGTTCTGTCAGTATCACCGATGTTTGGGAGCCTATTGAAGAGGGTTTGGTCCCGTGAGTCATTTGGTGAACTTTTTTCCTCGATAGAATGAGTCTTTTCAGTAGGTTCGTTGGTAATATATCCTTGCTTAGTATTGTTACAGGTTGGAGACAAAACGTCTTGTGTCAGTGATCTCTGTAACTCTGTCAACTGGAGAGCCTAAAAAGAAGACCACAGGGTACTAACATTTAATACTTGCCATCTTAAACATAATTCTAGAATTGACTGTACTAGGAAATATGTGTATAAGCTTGAATTTGCTCGATTCTTAGTTATCAAGCGCCAGCTCAAATTGAGCAGCCAAAGCGTCAACAGAAGTTCCAACAATTCCAACAGCAACAACAACATCGACAAACATTAGGCCAGCTTAATCAAGGTACTGAGTTTGGAGAAAACAAAACATTGGTAAACAATGAAGATCTAGTTATAACTATGGATTCCAAATGTAATTTGTTTTACTTGTAAAAGATTCATATGGACGGGGATGCGGTAGGGGCAGTGGAAGAGGAAGGGGCTGGACAAGAGGTGGATATAACAACAATTAGGGTGGGTATTTTGGATACCGCAGCAATCGAGGCGGGTACAACTGTGGACATGATGACTGCTGAAGCAATCGAGGTATTCTAATTTTTTGAAACCTTGTACATGCCTCACTATTTGATACTTCAGCCTAGTGTCGTACTATTATGAGTTTGACATATACTTTAACTTCTATTTCATTTCATTTGTTCGATCTTTTTTCAATACACTTTTTTTCATGATAGAAAATGGTGGATGGAATGGAAATTGGAGCAGAGGTGGTGGGCCGGGTAGAGGTTGGAATTCTTATGGTAATCTCATAATGATTCATTTTGTCATACATTTATTCAGAGTGTGTTTCAGAACAATTTTAAAGTATAGGACTAACCAAATTAGCTAATATGATTAGAAAAATTCTAGAATTTACTAAAAAGTCAATTGGTACTGAATGAATGAAGTATTCAGAACATGTATAGATTGAAATAGATGTAACTTGCTAGTAGTTAAGCAGATATTACAATCTATAATAGTCTTATCATTGCCAGAAGGTTCTACAGGCACTGAAATAGGCTAATAATAACTTTTAATAACTTTTATATCAACTATTCAATTGACTTTCTAGAAAACATGCATGTAAAACATGTGGATTAATAAAAATTTCTGTCATAAAACATGCTATTGCTCCTAAATTAATTAAAGAGTGCAGTAAGTTGTATGGAGAGCATATATATATATATATATCTAGGTTCTTTGGAAATGCAAACTATTTATTATCAATCTTTGATCTATATTTCTCCTCCTTTGAATGAGGCCTTGGAGGAGATACACATCGTTCATTTAGATACTATCTACTTGAGTTGAGGTGGGCATATATATATCTAGATTCTCCAATGAGTCCGTTGCAGATCATGCATTCTGTCATAGCTGTTGCTCCGAAATGCAGTAAGTTCAATGCTTGCCATATATATAAGGCTTACTTAAAAATTGTTTCTTTTTTTTTCTTCATTGTTGCTCTTTAACAATGTTTTTCATGCGTCATCTTTGTCTTTGTCTTTGTCTTTTTCTTTTTCTTTTTCTTTTTCTTCATTTGCATATATGACTTAGAAACGGTTTGAAATTGACGATTCGAAACTACCAATTAACTGTTCTAAGAATGTTGATCTTTAACATCAACCTTCCAAGGCAATTATGATTAATGGTTCAAAATCGTCATTATAGTTCAATTCATGATTCGTAATGATTCAAAATTATTATTATTTTAATTTAAAAATATTTTAAATATTATATATATATATTGTAATTTGTTAGTTATTTCGATATTAAAATATTCTATTTCATCCTTTAAAGTAATATTTTTTTATTTTTTTTATAACTTTCGTTTAATCATTGATGTTTGAGCTTTCAAAAAATTAAAAGCAAAGTAGATCGTCAAAAATACTATACTAAATGCTTAATTATTTTTATTTTTTGATGCTAATAATTTTTTTATATGACATTAATCACAAGTTTTATCTTTTTGATTAATCATATATGTTTCAGGATAATCTTCACTATATATAAAATATTTTTGTTAAATAAATTATATTTCTTAATAAATTTATTATTAAATATATCATATATGTCAACTAATTTTTATAAATTCAAAATTAAATGAATAAAATGATAAAAAAGATTAATGAGTAATTAATAAAATTAAATGACATTAATAAATTTAATGAGTTAAAAGTATAATAATCTCACATCAAAGAATTCAAATTTGTAAATGAACTTTAATAAAAAAAATAAAATAATTTTATATTAAAAAATTCAATATAAATTGATTGAAAAATTAGTATTACTGTTGACTGAAACCAACAGTTGAATTGTCGATTCGCCGATTAATTAGGGATCCAACTCATAACTAGTTCGTCTCTAGACAGATCGATTAAGGGTCGGACCCCTTGAACCAGATCAATGGATAATTGATCCGTTGATCCGATTTAGGTTCTGGGCCGGATTTGATTTGGACCCGATCTATGAGCAGGTCTATTGCAAGGATCTATCATAAATAGAAAAGGATGGATGTTTCTAACAAAATTCTCTCATATAATAATCCTTGTATTCCTGCTAATTGGTGCAGCACTTGTTGATCTAGGACACAAGATGCATAGCAGTGGCAGCAAAACACGTATGGTAAGTGTCAGTTTTGTTCATATTTATTGATCGTCTAAATATGATGGTGATCTTTGTTGTATATCAAATAATTAAGTTTCAAATTTATTCTAGTGCCAGGGAGGATCAATTGAAAGAAGAATCAGTATGCAATTCGAGAAGATCCAACTATCAGCTTCATCTTATGACACTGCATGGGTAGCAATGGTCCCTTCTCCAACTTCTCCTACCCATCCATGCTTTCCACAATGCCTTGATTGGATACTAAAGCATCAACATTCTGATGGATCTTGGGGACTCGATCACTTCCAACCTTTTCTTGTTAAAGACTACCTGTCTTCGACATTAGCTTGTGTAATTGCCCTCCAACGCTGGAAAGTTGGTCAGGAACAAGTCAGGAAGGGTAAGTGCTGATGATAAACAGTGTTGAATGATCTGTAGATGCTAAATGATTAGTCATGTTGTTACTGCAGGTCTGGATTTTATTGGGAGTAATTCTGCATCCATTTTGGATGAGCACTTGCAGTCGCCAATTGGCTTCGATATTGTATTTCCAGGCATGTTTGAATATGCCATCAACATCGGTTTAGATGTTCCTATAGAACATCATCAGATAGGTAGCATGCTTGGCCGACGAAATGCACAACTAATCAGGTTAGAATTGTACTTAGACTAATTTGTCGTTTAGAACAGAAACTGTTCCTATTTTCTGTTTGTAAGCATAAATTGCATCACAAATGATGGCAGCTAAAAACCAATTAGAGTACCGTATTATGTTTTTCTTTCTTCACAACTATATACAAAAATTGTTGGTCTTTTGTTGAACTCATATTTATAAAAATCTTGCCATTATTTGTAACTCTTTTTTCTTCTTAAATGTTCTTTGAGATTACTGAAACAGACTTGTTTGTAACATGTAAGAGAACAAGGAAGTTGCAACGCAAGAGAAACCTACTTAGCTTATGTTGCCGAAGGATTAGGGAATGCACATGACTGGAAGGAAACTATGAAATATCAGAGGAAAAATGGATCATTGTTTAATTCACCTGCCACAACTGCTGCTGCAATGATGCATCATTATGATTCTAAGGCACATGAATACTTGCATTCTCTTCTATTGAAGTTTGACGACGGTTCAGGTGATCGAATTCCCACATTTTATGAATGATGGAAGTGAGTTTACTAATTTTTACACATTTATTACTTTCAATCTGCTTGTGGTTCTTCACAGTTCCTACATTATATCCTGTGGATGTGCATACACATCTTCATCTGATTGACAGTATTGAAAAGTTGGGAATAGCCGAGCACTTCAGACTTGAGATAAAGAGCATCTTGGATAAAACATATAGGTGCACTGCTAAATATTAATTCTTGCAAATAATTGTGATTTTTTTTAAACAAAGCTTCCTTTTGACATATGCAGAAGCTGGTTACTCGAAGGAGGAAGAAATCCATTCAGATATAGCTACATGTGCCATGGCATTTCGCCTTCTTCGATTGAATGGATACAATGTATCTTCAGGTGATTATTATATGTCTATCATGAATCAAATGTATGATACTTATTGGTGACAATGATGGTGGTTTGATGTGGTGCAGATTGCTTAAGTCAGCTCGGTGATGATGAGCACTATTTTAACAATACATTGCCAGGATATCTGAAGGATGTGAACACTGTATTGGAATTGTACAAGGCATCACAGATCAAAATATTTCCCAACGAGCAAGGTTTAGACAAATTAGCCTCCTGGTCAAGAATGTTTCTGAAAGAAGCATTAATCCACCAACCGAAATCCGAGACACCAGATTGGTTTACAAGAGGTAAATGGTCGATTTGCCTTTTGATGACAAAAAGTTGTTACTTACTTGCAAAGAAAAACCATGTCTGAACATTCACAAATTTGGAGTTTTGTTCAGGTGGATTATGCTCTAAAGTTTCCAATTTGGTCCAATGTGGAACGTTTAGAGCATAAAAATACCATTGAGAACTTCACTCTTGACAACTTACAAGTTCTCAAGACTTCATACAAGTAAGATTTGAATATGAATGAAAGGCAAAAATGATACCTTCATCAGCTTTCTGTATTATGCTACTGATTTTTTTTTTTAATTTTTGAACCTGTAAATAGGCGTTATAGCATAAAGGATAGTGATCTAGTGAAATTGGCATTGGGTTCCTTCGAAACTTCTCAGCGTAGATATCAGGAAGAACTCCAAATGCTTGACAAGTATTCTCACTGTTCTATTGTGTACATGACTAGATAGCTCTTTTGCTCTTTTAGTGATCATATTTCTTGAATTTGATAGTTGGGTGAAAGATAACAAACTAGATCAACTGGAATTTGCCCGGCAAAGGCATATTTTTTGCTATTTTGCTGCTGCTGCAATACTTTTCTCTTCTCAAATGAGTGATGCTCGCATATCATATGCCAAAAGCAGTGTCCTTACCACTGTGGTCGATGACTTCTTTGACATTGGGGAATCTATAGAGGAGCTTCAAGATCTTATTTCGTTGGTGGAGAAGTCTGTGCTGTTTCCTGTTATTTGATCTTCTCTAATTAAAAGGTTCACAAGCTAAATTTCCTTTTGCTATTGATAATAGATGGGATGCCAATTGGGAAAAGGAGACGCATTCTGAACAAGTTAACATCATTTTTTCTGCTTTGTTCAACACAATCAATGAGCTTGGGACCAAGGCATCAGCATTGCAGAAGCGAGCTATCACCCACCATTTAGTTGAGGCAGTAAGATCTGAAGACTTCAATTTTTTTTTTCCTTTTCTTTAATTAAGATTGTGACAGATGATCGTATCGTTAGTGGCTTAGGTCGATGAATTCCACGATGAAAGAGGCCGAGTGGCGGATAACCAAGGAAGTTCCTTCACTGGATGAGTACATGAAGAATGGGTTTGTGTCCTTTCTCCTCGAACCAATTATTCTCGCAACGCTCTATTTTCTTGTTCCAGAACTTCCTGAAGCTGACGTCATAGATACAGAATACGAGAATTTGTTCCGATTAGTGAGCATATGTGGGCGACTGCTCAACGACATGCAAAGTTTCCAAGTAAGAGAAGCAATTTGTTCTTAAAAACCAGTTAGCTAGTATAGATCTATCATTCGTCTGTTAATTGCATGAAACCTCAGAAACGACTACATCACACATTGCTAGCTGTTCATAAAGTTAGATTATTTTTTCGGCAGAGAGAAAGTAAAGAAGGGAAGCTGAATAGCGTATCACTACGCGTTCTCCACAGTGGCGGTTTGACGTCCGAAGAAGAAGCAAAGCAGCAGATACAAGGGGAAATAGAGTCTGCCAGGATCGAGCTCTTGAGAATGGTGGTGCAACAAGATGGGGGCGTTGTTCCCAGGCCTTGCAAGGATCTCTTCTGGAAGACATGCAAAATACAGCACCTCTTCTACATGAACAACGACGCGTTTACGTCTCCGAAAGAGATGGTGAGCGCTGTCAACGCAGTCATTCATGAACCCATAAAAGCCAAGCTCATATAACAGTGCATGTTCTCTCTGTCTCATGGCATTGTATCAACGAGAGATCGATCGATGCAGCTAGCTAGCATTGGTTTGTTTGGTGTTTGATGGTTCTTCTTTCAGTTCTTGATCGTACGTTTAGATTCTGATCGATCGGACAGATGTTTGAAACCCTCTTATTAATCCTAGCAATACTATCCACTGTGTTACATTAATGCATCAGTTCTGTGTGTGAAAAAGGATGAAGTCCTAACTGGTAGGAATTAGAAACTATTACAACGTTGTTTAAATGTTATGATGAAATCGTAACGATTACAACAATGATACTTATATGTCTATTATAGATTCAGGATGTTCAAACATTCGAAGGAGAATTGAACCGATACTAAAGTTTAAATTCTAAATAATAACACGAGAAAAAAACTTATATATAATAAATGAAGGCAGCTAAATTAAAAAATTTTGTCCTTAATTTCGTCGCTATTTCATGATTTTCTTGTGGTGTGTATAGATTAAAATAGATGTAACTTGCAAGTAGTTAAGCAGATATTGCAATAATCGATTATAGTCTTACCATTGCCAGAAGGTTCTACAGGCACTGAAATCGGCTAATCATAATGGAAGAGGTTCTTATAGTCATTATAGTTGAACCTGTTTTCAGTTTCTACATTTGCTTTTCTTGTTAAGTTCAATACAGATATGAGAGGCTCACAATAACTTCAGATCTTGATTGCCTGCTTATAGCTCTGTCATTTATCTTCTTTGCTTAAAATTTTTCACTCAAATTCTTCTATGTTGATTCAATCTCTTGATGCAATAGGCGCAGTTCCTGTCTATGGAGGAGGATACGGAGGTGGCCCAGGTGGTGGCGGAAGGAACGGCGGCGGCGGCAGAGGTTATGGTCGTGCACGAGGACGGATGGGTGTCCGTGGGAGAGGAGGAAACTAGCTCTCCTCGTTGGTATCCATCTTGTGGTCTACTATCCACCCCCATTGGAGTATCCAATTGTTTTTTCAGCCCCATCAACTTTTCAGTTGAGTTCCTACAAGAACATGCGCTGATAATATCCAGCATTTTTATCCATTTACTCGATTGGACCCAATCTTGTTTCTGGCTGTGTTGTTTGTTCTTGATGTATTTTTGTGAACTCTATGCATACTCGTGGGGGACATTAATTAATCTGAACTCCACCATCCCTCAAAGCTCCATATATAAAGTTCCCGTCCCGGGGCAATGGTGCAACGGTAGAACATCCGAATTGTAACTCAGGGACCCGCGGTTCGATCTCCAGCTACGGCGTATTTACAAGAATTTTTCTCCAAATGGGGAACACAATCAAAGGATGCTGGGCATCTGGATTGACCGCCGTATGCGCTTCCCGATTTACCCTGGTGTTCTGTGAGAAATTTCCGTGGGACCGGACCGGTCACCCCCAGAGATGTGGCTACTGGGATTATCATTTTTTTTCCATATATAAAGTTCCCTCCAAATGGGAAACACAATCAAAGGATGTTGGACATCTGGATTAGCCGCCGTATGTGCTTCCCGATTTATCTTGGTGGTCGATAGGAAACTTTCGTGGGACCAGACTGGTCACCCTAAAAATTAAGTCTATGAGATTGACTGAGATTTATCATTTTTTTTTCATATATAAAGTTCGGTTGGGTACATTTTCACGATGAGACCTATTCTCCATGGGATGCTACGTGTCATTTTCTATCCTTGATAATTCTGCTGCAATTTTCAGGGATAAACCTCTATCTATGTCAAAATAAATTATGAGCAAAGTACTAAATAATTACTGATTATGAATCTGTACGTGCTGTGTTAGTTCCTTTAATTAAGGTGTTGCAAGAATTCATTATTATTTCACTTTTGTGTCTATATATGCATGCATGTGTTTTCTTATATTGTTATGGTCGTAATGAGTGGGGCGCGGTTAGTCAAGCCCGAAAGAGGTTGTCAAGTTCGACGGCACATGTCATAGATCCCGAATCGAGCTGAATCCTCCGAAACCTCTGAAATCTCCTCCTCAAGTCGAGGTGTGCAAATCGAGTCGGGGAAAGCGGATCCGGACCTGACGGAAGGCGTCCACCACGACCCCTAATTCTCTTGAGAAGGCTCTCTGTCCTCGACTCGACCGAGCCGACTCCCCACCCTCGTGTGAGGTCGAGTCAAATCTCATCCTTTCGAACACCCGCCGAACCCCTCGAGTCGGCGCGGGGACCTAGCCAGATCCGCAAGGAAGCAAGCTCCTTCAGGCGAACTCGACCCCATACGGACATATTCTCCCGAGATGGTCTGGATCCTCCGGCATCTCTATCCTGAGCCGAATTGACCCAATCGGGCGAGGGATATGCCAACTGCCCGATTATGCCTTGGCTCGATATCAGTTTGTCCCCTTTTCCCAAGGACCACTCCACTATCATGCGGTTGTGAATGTCCCCCTGCCGCTCCTACAACTCATCATGGCAACGCTCTGACAGATATGCGTAACATGACCACCAAACACAAGTTAGCGATGGGACACGTGCGCTAATTATACCATACCCTCTGACACATTCATAACGATGATGTGACTTCAGTTACATCCATAATGTGACCTAACACCTTCGGCTCATATAAAAGGTTGTCTCTGTACTGAAGGGAGGTATGTAATCTCACAAACTCTCTCTTTTCACTCTCATTTTCTCCCTTCTCCTTCAACAGAGGCTAACTTAAGTATCGGAGTGGTCGCGCCGGGGTAACCCTTGACCCTCCCTCTCACGATGTTTGTGCGTGTAGGTTCCAAAAGCTACACACCTTTATCTCCATCTAAGTCCGCTCTAGTGAGGTGTTGAAGAAGCTGTGCACCACCAGAAGCATATATAAATATTTTCGATAGGAACTGACAGTGAGTAGTTGGGTAATTATCAGCTATTTCTACTTCATAAGAAGCCTAATTAATGCTACCGTTGGAAGACTGGTACCTGAGAAATGGTGTTTCACACATGCATGCAATAAGCTTGAGGTTTAAAGGTGAAGACTATTAGAATCCGTACGTGCAATTACTATTGTGTATTGTGACCTCAAATAATAATTTTGAACTTCAAATTGACAGTATTTGATATCCGTACGTGCAGCAATTAATCTTGAGGTTGAAAGGTCACGACTATTGTCTATTGTGACCACAAGCAATAACTGAGTTTTAAATTAGGTGACAGTAATTGATATCCGTGCAACAACCTTGAGGTTGAAAGGCGACGACTATTAATTATATTGTCTATTGTAACCCAACCAACAAGTTTGAGCTTTAAAGGTGACAGTAATTGATATCCGTATATATAGCAACCTTGAGGTTAAACTATTCAATTGACTTTAATTTCTAAAAAAACATGTAGGTAAAACATGTGGATTAATGATAATTTCTGTCATAAAACATGTAAAACATGTGGATTAATGACAATTTCTGTCATAAAACATGCTATTGCTCCTAAATTAAAGCGTGCAGTAAGTTGTATGGAGAGCATATATCTATATATAGCTAGGTTACGTTCTTTGGAAATGTAAACTCTTTATTATATAATTATATCAATATCTCTGATCCATATTTCTCCTCCTTTGAATGAGGCCTTGAAAGCAGGAGATACTCATAGTTCATTTAGATACTTAATTTCTACTTGAGTTGAGATCATGCATTCTGTCATAGCTCTTGCTCCGAAATGCAGTAAGTTCAATGCTTGGCATATATATAATTAGGCTTACTTAGAAATTGTTTTCCGTCTTTTTCTTCCTATTCTTCTTCATTGTTGCTCTTTAACAATGTTTTTCGTCGTCTTCTTTTTCATTTTCTTCTTCTTCTTCTTCTTCTTCTTCATTTGCATATATGACTTATTTAGAAACGGTTTGAAATCGACCAATTAAGAGTTACAATTAAGAATATTGATCTTTAACATTAACCTTCCAAAATAATTATGATTCACGATTCAAAATTATTATTATTTTATTTAAAAATATTTTTGTGATTCGTTAATTATTTTAGTATTAAAATATTCTATTTCATCCTTTGAAAATTATATATTTTTTATTTTTTTATAACTTTCGTTCAATCAATAGTATTTGACTTCCAAAAAATTGAAAGCAAATAGATCGTGAAAAATACTATACTAAATCCTTAATTATTTTTGTTTTTTTGATACTAATAATTTTTTTATCTGACATTAATCATATATTTAATCTTTTAATTAATCTTATATGTTTCACGATAATCTTCATAAAATATTTTTATTAAATAAATTATATTTCTTAATAAATTTATTATTGAATATATCATAAAAGTCAACTAATTTTTATAAACTCAATATTAAATAAATAAAATGATAAAAAAACTAATGAATAATTAACAAAGTTAAATGATATTAATAAATTTAATAAGTTAAAAAGTACAATAGTCTCGATCAAAGAATTTAAGGTTGTAAATTAGCTTTAATAAAAAAATAGAATAATCTTACATTAAAGAATTCAATATAAATTGATTGAAAAATTAGTATTACTAAAATATTATAAAATTATTGGATGACTCAATCAGCAGTTGAATTGTCGATTCGCTAATTAATTAGAGAGTCCAATCCTTAACTGGTTCGTCTCTAGATAGATCGATTACGGGTCTAACCCGTTAAACTAGATCAACAGATAACCGACCCGTTGATCCAGATTTTGGCCAAGTTTGAGTTGGACCCGGTCTATGGGCAGGTCTATTGCAAGGATCTATCATAAATAGAAAACCACTTAAAATCTTTCACCAGTAAAAGTAAAAGGATGGATGTTTCTAACAAAATTCTCTCGTAATAATCCTTGTATTCCTGCTAATTGGTGCAGCACTTGATCTAGGACACAAGATGCATAGCAGTGGCAGCAAAACACGTATGGTAAGTGGCAGTTTTGTTCATATTTATCGATCGTCTAAGTATGATGGTGATCTTTGTTGTATATCAAATAAGTTTCAAATTTATTCTAGTGCCAGCAGGGAGGATCAATTGAAAGAAGAATCAGTATGCAATTCGAGAAGATCCAACTATCAGCTTCATCTTATGACACTGCGTGGGTAGCAATGGTCCCTTCTCCAACTTCTCCTACCCATCCATGCTTTCCACAATGCCTTGATTGGATACTAAAGCATCAACATTCTGATGGATCTTGGGGACTCGATCACTTCCAACCTTTTCTTGTTAAAGACTACCTGTCTTCGACATTAGCTTGTGTAATCGCCCTCCAACGCTGGAAAGTTGGTCAGGAACAAGTCAGGAAGGGTAAGTGCTGATGATAAACAGTGTTGAATGATCTGTAGATGCTAAATGATTAGTCATGTTGTTACTGCAGGTCTGGATTTTATTGGGAGTAATTCTGCATCCATTTTGGATGAGCACTTGCAGTCGCCAATTGGCTTCGATATTGTATTTCCAGGCATGTTTGAATATGCCATCAACATCGGTTTAGATGTTCCTATAGAACATCATCAGATAGGTAGCATGCTTGGCCGACGAAATGCACAACTAATCAGGTTGGAATTGTACTTAGACTAAGTTGTCGTTTAGAACACAAACTGTTCCTATTTTCTGTTTGTAAGCATATATAAATTGCATCACAAAAAATTGTTGGTCTTTTGTTGAACTCATATTTATAAAAATCTTGCCATTTGTAACTCTTTTTTCTTCTTAAATGTTCTTTGAGATTACTGAAACAGACTTGTTTGTAACATGTAAGAGAACAAGGAAGTTGCAACGCAAGAGAAACCTACTTAGCCTATGTTGCCGAAGGATTAGGGAATGCACATGACTGGAAGGAATCTATGAAATATCAGCGAAAAAATGGATCATTGTTCAATTCACCTGCCACAACTGCTGCTGCAATGATGCATCGTTATGATTCTAAGGCACATGAATACTTGCATTCTCTTCTATTGAAGTTTGACGACGGTTCAGGTGATCGAATTCCCACATTTTATGATGATGGAAGTGAGTTTACTAATTTTTACACATTTATTACTTTAAATCTGCTTGTGGTTCTTCACAGTTCCTACATTATATCCTGTGGATGTGCATACACATCTTCATCTGATTGACAGTATTGAAAAGTTGGGAATAGCCGAGCACTTCAGACTTGAGATAAAGAGCATCTTGGATAAAACATATAGGTGCACTGCTAAATATTAATTCTTGCAATTAATTGTGATTCGTTTTAAACAAAGCTTCCTTTTGACTTATGCAGAAGCTGGTTACTCGAAGAGGAAGAAATCCATTCAGATATAGCTACATGTGCCAAGGCATTTCGCCTTCTTCGATTGAATGGATACAATGTATCTTCAGGTGATTATTATATGTCTATCATGAATCAAATGTATGATACTTATTGGTGACAATGATGGTGGTTTGATGTGGTGCAGATTGCTTAAGTCAGCTCGGTGATGATGAGCACTATTTTAACAATACATTGGAAGGATATCTGAAGGATGTGAACACTGTATTGGAATTGTACAAGGCATCACAGATCAAAATATTTCCCAACGAGCAAGGTTTAGACAAATTAGCCTCCTGGTCAAGAGTGTTTCTGAAAGAAGCATTAACCACCAACCGAAATCCGAGAAACCAGATTGGTTTACAAGAGGTAAATGGTCGATTGCCTTTTGATTACTTACTTGCAAAGAAAAACCATGTCTGAACATTCAGAAATTTGAAGTTTTGTTCAGGTGGATTATGCTCTAAAATTTCCAATTTGGACGAATGTGGAACGTTTAGAGCATAAAAGTACCATTGAGAACTTCACTCTTGACAACTTACAAGTTCTCAAGACTTCATACAAGTAAGATTTGAATATGAATGAAAGGCAAAAATGATATATACCTTCATCAGTTTTCTGCATTATGCTACTGATTTTTTTTTTTTAACCTGTAAATAGGCGTTATAGCATAAAGGATAGTGATCTAGTGGAATTGGCATTGGGTTCCTTCGAAACTTCTCAGCGTAGATATCAGGAAGAACTCCAAATGCTTGACAAGTATGCTCACTAGTGTTCTATTGTGTACATGACTAGATAGTTTAATCCTCCTCTTTTGCTCTTTTAGTGATCATATTTCTTGAATTTGATAGTTGGGTGAAAGATAACAAACTAGATCAACTGGAATTTGGCCGGCAAAGGCATATTTTTTGCTATTTTGCTGCTGCTGCAATACTTTTCTCTCCTCAAATGAGTGATGCTCGCATATCTTGGGCCAAAAACAGTATCCTCAACACTGTGGTTGACGACTTCTTTGACACTGAGGGATCTATAGAGGAGCTTCGCGATCTTATTTCGTTGGTTGAGAAGTCTGTGCTGTTTCCCTGTTATTTGATCTTGCATTATATATATTGTTCTCTAAAAGGTTCACAAGCAAATTAATCTCCTTTTGCTATTGATATAGGTGGGATGAAAATTGGGAAAAGGAGATCCATTCTGAACAAGTTAACATCATTTTTTCTGCTTTGTTCAACACAATCAATGATCTTGGGACCAAGGCATCAGCATTGCAGAAGCGAGCTATCACCCACCATTTAGTTGAGGCAGTAAGATCTGAAGACTTCATTTCTTTTCCTTCTTTTTATGATTTTAGCACAATTAAGATTGTGACAGATGATCGTATATTCGTATATATCGTCAGTGGCTTAGGTTGATGAATGCCGCGATGAGAGAGGCCGAGTGGCGGATAACCAAGGAAGTCCCTTCGCTGGATGAGTACATGAAGAATGGGTTTGTGTCCTTTGGCATCGAAACAATTATTCTCCCAACACTCTATTTTCTTGTGCCAGAACTTCCTGAATCTGCCGTCAGAGATACAGAATGCGAGAATTTGTTCCGATTAGTGAACATATGTGGGCGACTGCTCAACGACATGCAAAGTTTCCAAGTAAGAGAAACAATTTGTTCTTAAAAACTTTAGCTCAGAAACTACATATCACACATTGCTGTGCGTAAAGTTGGATTTATTTTTTTTCGATCGGCAGAGAGAAGATAAAGAAGGGAAGATGAATGGCGTATCACTACGCGTTCTCCACAGTGGAGGTTTGACGTCCGAAGAAGAAGCAAAGCAGCAGATGCAAGGGGAAATAGAGTCCGCCAGGACCGAGCTCTTGAGAATGGTGGTGCAACAAGATGGGAGCGTTGTTCCCAGGCCTTGCAAGGATTTCTTCTGGAAGACGTGCAGAATACTGCACTTCTTCTACATGGACAACGACGCATTTACGTCTCCGAAAGAGATGATGAGGGCTGTCAACGCAGTCATTCATGAACCCATAAAAGCCAAGCTCATATAACAGTGCATGTTCTCTCTGTCTCATGGCATTGTATCAACGAGAGGTCGATCGATGCAGCTAGCTAGCTAGCATTGGTTTATGTAGCATCACTATTTCTTATATATGTGAGAGAATCTGTCTTAGAAAAGTTCAATGAACGAGCATTGTCAAGATCTTGAATCAGAAATATTCCTGGTTAAAAATATCTTGCCATTTGTAATTAACTCTTTTTTCTTCCTAAATGTTCTTCGAGATTACTGAAACAAACTTATTTGTAACATGTAAGAGAATATGAAAGTTGCAACGTAAGAAAAAACTACTTAGCATATGATGTGATGGAGATAATTTGGTTCCATGTGGCACAGCAAAGTTAAAAGTCAAGCTGAGCTGTATGTTAGAAGTCAGATAGAGTCAGACCTGATCAAGGTATAAAACTCGAGTCAAGACAAATCAAGCTTCTTCTCGATTAGACCGTTGACAATCTAGTTAGCTACCGGGGAGATCTCAAATCAAGAACTTTTGAGTCGCATTCAAGTTGAGCTAGACTCACGTTTAACCGACCGGATCCGATGCAGCGGCGACATGCACTACCACTCAACACTCGACTTTGACATCCATATCACTCAGCTCCCAATTCTCAATTTTGGATCCCCTGTTACATAACGCTCGACTTCGAGACCCCTACCACTCAACGCCCGAATAGGGAGGACAAGACCAATCAATAACATGATGAACATGAGGCACTACTATTAAACTAAAATGAGAAAGACGTGGGACAATGTGGGCCATGAAATGAGGAGGACGTGTGATTATGTGACGCTCTTAACTTCAACATGGAGAATTGAGGAGTCATGGGTGCCATCCATTTCACCAAGGACGTAGTATAAAAAGAGAACTATCTCGATCTCCATTCTAATTCTCTTTGATTACAGCAGAGATTCCTTGGAGCATCGAACCATCACAAACCACTAATTGATAGTTTCTTTATCCTTGATCTCAGATCGGATCAGTATATGTTGCCGAAAGGGATTTACATAGCTGGAAGGAAACTTTAATTTGCCGAAGGATTAGGTACTTTCCATATGTAATTTGGTTTGCTTGTAAAAGGATTCATATGGACGAGGACGCGACAGGGGCAGTGGAATAGGAAGGGGCTGGTACAGTTCAAAATTAAATTTAAGTTATAATCGATTTTTAAATAAATACAGTATCATTGTCATATCAACAAATAAATTATAATCTAGGAATGGAGGTTAATTAATTTAATAAATTTTAATTTAATATTTTAAATTTAAAAAATAAAATTTAAAAAATTATATTTATTAATTTAACAAATTATTTTATTAAAATATATATATTTATTTAAATTTTAAAAAATAAAATTAACAAATTATATTTATATATATTTAATAAATTATTTTTTTAATATATATAAATTTATTTTAAATTTTAAATAAATATAAATATATATTAAAAATTTGATTTATAAAGAGGTTAATTGAAAATTTATAATTGATCAGATGGAGGAAAGTATTATTTCAACTTCAAATCCTTACCTATTTCAATAATTCTGTTCCATCCTAATCAATTCAACTATGCCCCGGAACATTCATCAATCCATACAAGCCAATTGATCATTTAGATTCTAATCGGACAGATGTTTGAAACCCCTCTTATTATCTATCGAAACAGAAACAGAATCAATAAAGCGAAACAGAATGGCTCGCTTGTTTTTGCTTCTCTACCGTCGGAATCAATCATCAGTCCCTGGGGAATTACGTCTCCACAACGTGGATTCTGTCAGGCTGCAACGTGGATACTGTCAAAATTGCTCATTTATTTTATACGAACGAAGGAATTAAATAACATAATGTCGAAGTTCTTGGCTGTCCTAGTGATTGTTCCTAGACACTCATGCATAGATTTTGAGTCACACAAGGAACACGATTGTTCTTCCTGCACACTCGGAGACAAAACCAGCCACCTTGTTGTTTTAATACGCCTCCAATGGTGATCCTTCTGAGGCCTTTCCCTCTTTGAATTTGTTGCCCTCTCCGTCCAGCTATCAGCTTTAAATCCACTCCGGCGCAGTCTTCCGTCTCTTCAATCGATCGGTTTGGCTTCTCTCTCTTCTCTCCCTCTCGAATTCTGCATGGCTTCCGTCTCTCGTGCTCTGCACTGCGCTGCTAAATGCTGCTCCAGCAAGGAGAGCAGCGGCGGCGGCGGCGGCGGCGGATCTAACAAGAAGAGCTCCGTCGCAGTGAATGGAAGCGGCTCGCTCCACGGCCTCAAGGCAGCGGCCACCGAGGTGGCGTATCCACTCAGCGCCGTCGTCACCGACAAGGACGCGGCGATCGCGCGACAGAACATTCCGAGGGAGAAGCAGCTGGTGGACCCGTTCCGGCAGGGCGTGATCATCGACGGCGGCGTCAGGTACCGGCAGACGGTGGTGATCCGGTCCTACGAGATCGGGCCCGACAAAACCGCGACGCTGGAGACCATCCTCAATCTCCTCCAGGTGAATACTGAAACTGAAACTGAAGCTGAAGATGAAGATGATATGTTCATGGCGTGTTCTTGAGAGATTTGTCTGGATCAGGAAACGGCTCTGAATCATGTTTGGATGTCTGGTTTGCTGGGGGATGGATTCGGAGCTACTCATGGGATGATGAGGAACAACCTGATTTGGGTGGTGACGAGAATGCACGTCCTGGTCGACGAGTACCCAATTTGGTAAAGAGTTCATATATCTGTCTGATTATACCATTTTTTCTACAAAAAAGTGAAATTTACTATCCCAGCCGCTTCACACGGTCGGTCCCACGATCATTTGTGAGGAGTTAAATCGAGAAACTACAGTTAACCATGACAGAAGAGGGTATTGTCCGGCTTCGTCGAGATTCAAATCCTTACCCTCTATAACTCTGTTATCGTAACCAACTCAGTTATGCCCAGGGGGCTACTGTCTGATCATACCATGATTATATAGTTTCTTGCAGATCGAGCCATGTTCTTTCATCTTATTAATTTATTGACAGGGGAGAGGTGGTGGAGATCGACACTTGGGTCGGAGCATCAGGGAAGAATGGGATGAGAAGGGATTGGTTGATTCGAAGTCGTCTCACCGAACGAGTCTTTTGTCGAGCCACAAGGTATATAGGTTCAATTTTGGTTGGTTTTTCTTTCATAGGTCTTTTGATGGGTCGGGTCGGGTCGTAGCACTTGGGCGATGATGAACCAAGAAACTAGGCGGCTTTCGAAGATGCCCGAAGAGGTGAGGGATGAGATCTCTCCTTGGTTTGTCGAAACACGGTCGGTCCAAGAGGAGGCACTCGAGAAGATCGACAAGCTCTATGACAATGCAAAGTATGTGAACTCCAACTTGAAGGTGAGTGAGTGAGCGAGTGACTGAGTGATCGATAGTCTAAAATGGCATGAATTACTTTGATCTTTCGTACTAATTTTGTAGCCAAAATGGAGTGATTTGGACATGAACCACCACGTAAACAATGTGAAGTATGTGAGGTGGATGCTTGAGGTAAACAATTAAACATTTGATGAATCAAAACCTTAGAGATCGATGACTAACTTTGATGATTCATTTAATTTTACAGACTATTCCTGATCAATTCATGGAAAATCATCAACTCTCGAGCATTATCTTGGAGTACAGAAGAGAGTGCGACAGTTCAGATACGGTGGAATCTATTTGTGAACCAGATGAAGAATCCATCCCGTGCGACAAGAACATAAGAATCCTCACGGGATTCTCTCTCGCTCCTGAGATTCTTGATGGTAGTGGATTGTTGGGAACATTTGACAAATGGCCGACAAAGTATACACATCTCCTTCAAATCAAAGGGGAGAAAAAGGACGCAGAGATTGTGAGGGGGAAAACCATGTGGAAGAGGAAGACATCCAATTCTCAAAATTACGATTGATATTGTAATAATCAAATCTCAAATCCCCCCCCCTATTTTGTTATAAAATTACTCTACTAAACAATGTGGAAGAGGAAGACATCCAATTCTCAAAATTGATAGTGTGTTGTTATAATAATCAAATCTCCCCTATTTTGTTATAAAATTACTCAACATTTCCTCAAGCCACTCTCCTTTTCAATCTAACAAAATTGAGATTTCATTCATCTCAAATAGCTCAGTACATTGGTTCCACAATGAGATATAGACGGATAAATCAAGTACCGAGCATGCCCCTAGGTGGTAGGGCATTGCTATGATTGTCGACCCTACGAATCGCCCCATGTCCAATTCGACTATATCTTTCTCTTCAAGCTCACACTCAAAGTGAGTTTTGTAATAAAGTGCACTTGACATGAGCCACTGAAACTACTCAAAATGCTCAACCAAACTCAAAATGTCCACTGAAACTCATTTGATATGAGTCTCAAAGTGAGTTGTCCACTCTAATAACTTTGCTTCCATCATAATTAATTCAATTATGCTTTGGACCAATGTGACATACTCACCTAATTGATATGAGCCTGAAATACTTAAAAAATAAATTAAAATTTATAATTAAAATAGAAAGAACATGATTATACTTAATAGGATTTTTAAAATGTTATATTTTAATCAAAATTTATTAATGTAAATTTAGATTTAAAAAATTAAATATGAACAGAGTAAACTGTTATTGTTTAATAAATATATAAATCTTATAGGAGACTAAATAAAGTATGAAACTAATAGGACATGATTATATATAAAAAAGTTATAAAAATATATTAGCTCTACGGTAAAATATTTAAAAATAATAATAAAGAGATTAAAGTTTAAATTGAATATTTTAAAACTCAATTTTTAAATATTATATATTTATAAGTTATAGATGATTTATTTTTAAAAAAATATTTATTTGAAGAAAAAAATAACTATTTTATAGAACCAGTGGCAGGGTTGTAGTCAAAACCCTCCGCCTCCATTTCTAGGGTTTACTATCTACGACAGAGAGGCGAAAAGCATTCCTTTTGGTTTTTACCTGCAAATGTCTTCTTCCTCTTCCTTCTCTGCCTTCGCCTCCATTTCCAAGCGCCTGCTCGAGCGCTCTCCGGTACTTGGCCTCCGCCAGCAGCTCCTCCTCGGCGCCGCTTCTCGCCGCTCCTACTGCACTCCGCTATCTGCTGGAAACTGCTCTGATGCAGACCCCGAAGAGTCTTTTCCTCATCCGGACGACGCGGCCGCTGGGAACGAGAACCCCCAGCGGCGCGCCCCTTTCCAGCGCCCCCTCGAGAACGGCCTCGATCAAGGCGTCTATAAGGTATTGCTTTGCAGCGAGTCATTTCATAAATCTAAAATCTAAATACGGAGATCTGTTTGCCTCGCAGGCGATTCTCGTGGGGAAGGTTGGGCAGCAGCCGGTGCAGAAATATCTCAGGAGTGGACACTCTGTGGTGCTCTTTTCGCTGGGGACGGGCGGAATCCGGAATAATCGCCGCCCCCTTGACAACGAGGAGCCGAGAGACTACGCCAATCGATGCTCCGTTCAGTGGCACAGGGTCAGTGTGTACCCCGATCGGCTTGGCAACCTAGCTCTCAAGCACGTCAAGCCAGGGTTAGTTGAAGTTAATATTATCTGATAGTGTTCTGATTCTGTTGGAGTTTATTTGGTATTGTGAAGGAGTTCAAAAGCAAGAAAATTGATCCATATACAAACTTTGCCACTGCAATTTTGGTTTCACCATGTTGATAATCTTTAGATGTGGCATGCTTTAATGTGATAATATGTTTATGTTTGCTTTTTACTACAATAACTTTGAGCCGAACATAATTAGTTTTGAATGCTCTTTACAAAAATTTCCTCCGTCAAAGAAGCACATGATAGAAATTTGAGAATAGTCTCTTTGTGATTGTTTCACAAATTTATCCTTGTCAGTAGACACATACATGATTTGTGTATGGTTGTTCGAGAGTATCAGTTCCTGCATCAGCTAATGTGATATTTTTTTGAAGCTTGACCTTATTGTTTTCTTGAATTTCAAGTATAAGAACTAATCCTACCTCAGTAACTCAACTGTTTCAGTAGAACAACTTGAATATTGGGCTTGCAAAAGATGTAATGCAAGGTTTCAATGCTTAAAAACATGATGAATATGTAAGACAAGGTTTTACTACCTAATATCATGATTTGCCAATTGAAGTTCTGCACTAACCTTTAGCAAATATGACTGTCTACCCTCCTCAAAATCATAAAGAACTGTTGTTAGTCCATCCAAGTCAAGCCGTTTGAATTAACGGCGAGGACCATTTCAACATTTTCTGAAGCTGTTCTAGTATAATATTTCTGCTATGTAGTGTCAAAATTATGGCGTATGCTGCATTTATGCAGATCACATCATTTTTTGTGTGTGTCACATTGATTTGTTTTCATCTTATATCTGGCCAGTGTTTTCAAGGTAAAATTACTATTCAGTGGTGATTATCTATTGTTCTGTTTTAATGCAGATCAATCTTATATGTGGAGGGAAATCTTGAGACTAAAATTTTCACTGATCAAGTTACTGGTTTAGTTAGACGAATAAGAGAAATTGCTATTCGACGGGACGGTATCACTCTTTCCTTTTCTGTTGCTTTAGTTTTCGAGCATTGAGAAATTACTGTCCATTTTTAACCTATAAGTATAAACTTGTGCCACCAATTGTATGCTTATCATTCCGAAAGAAAAGGCCAGTAGCCTATTAGAACTACAGTTTAGAAATGATTTTAGCTTCTCAATCTGCAAACACATCATAGAGTTCTCTGACATCAAATATCCAACTGAAAATATGGGTGGATTTAACTGCCCTAGATTAAACGAGGAAGAACTTTTGGATTTGGAGTCTTCCTTAATTCATTCTCTATGCAAAATAACATTTTTTCTCTCCAGAAGTTATCTTCTGACATGGGCGATTGTGCTTAAAACTGATTAGTAGCATGCTTCTGATTGTTTTACTTTGCATTGATCTTTACTTGTAGAATGACACTGCTATCATCTTTCCAAACGGTTTCAGGTCGCCTTGTGTTCCTTGAGAATGGCAACGCAGCTGCTGAACCAGAAGTGCCGAAAAATGTGGGTTATTACTGAGAAGCATGATCTGGATTCACCACTCCAGATGCAATAAAGCATAGGACACTTTCTGTGAAAAAAAGGCATCATCTTTGCCATCTTGTTCTAAAAATTTCAACTGGACCAAACACTTGAATGGGATTCTGACCTTGGGACATTGTAGTATTCTTCCAGCAGGTGGTTGGGAAATGCCTGTCTCAACTTGGCTGACGATCTTTGTTCCAGGTATTTGAAGGGTGGCTGTTGGTTGATTTGATTTAAGCCAAAGTATTGTTGTTTGATATGACTCCTGAGCAATTTTAGTTGACGTTTCAATGACTTCGATTTGATCAGTGTTGAAAGTTACAGGGCTTGCAATACTCAGAGACCTGTTCATCATCTTCATAACGTAGTGTTTATAACTTAAAAATTCTTCGTCAAATTAGTTAAAATTATTAAATTTAATTAAAATTGCTTTAAATGTGGAGTAATTTGATTAAAGCTGGTCGTCACAGTTAAAATCACTTCAACTTTTATTAAAATTGTTTAAAAATATTATGGCAACTACGTTAATAACGTCGTAATAATCATATTTCCGGACGCTGGAATAAATATATTTTCGGAATAAAAAATACAATAATAAGGGGCGTTTTTAAATTAAAATGAAAAAACCATATGTAAAATATTGAATTAAAATTTGTTATTAAAAGTTTAGCATAACTTGGGCGTTTGGTCTAGTGGTATGATTCTCGCTTTGGGTGCGAGAGGCCGCGAGTTCGATTCTCGCAACGCCCCTTTTCATGTTAATTTTAACGTTTTTAGAAAAAAAAACTTTCTTTTTTTTTAACACAACATATTTAGTTTCCAAATAAAATCTTCTGACAACTTGATTTGGCGGTAGGGCAGCTTGTAATGGGAAAATATAATACGAAAAATAAATGTACCTTTTAAAAAACCATATGCTCAATATTGTACTAAAAAGTTTGTTAAAAGTTTAGAGTAATTCGGGCGTTTGGTCTAGTGGTATGATTCTCGCTTTGGGTGCGAGAGGCCGCGAGTTCGATTCTCGCAACGCCCCTTTTCATGTTAATTTTAATTTTTTTAGAAAAAAAAATCTCTTTTTTTTTTAACAAACATATTTAATTTCAAAAGAAAATCTTCTGACAACTTGATTTGGCGGTAGAGCAGCTTGTAATCGGAAAATATAATACGAAAAATAAATGTACCTTTTAGCAAAATTCAGACATCGATGTGACCGATTCGATTACTATTTTCCGCAACCAAATAAAAAGCGTTTGCGACAAGTCGGCAGAAATGACAAGGCAACGGCGGAGACAGTCACTGCGACGCCAGTGCGACAACAGCAAACGCGTCTGCATCAAGCAAGAGAGCGAGAGAGTCGCGGAGGAGAGGGCACATGGCGACGCTGCAGAGTTGGCGGAAGGCCGTCGGTGCGCTCAAAGACTCCACCACTGTCGGCCTCGCGAACCTCAACAGCGATTTCAAGGTGGCAGTCCGAATCCATCTTTCTTTTTTTCCTTTTCTCCTGGTGTGATCCCTGAACGTCGCCCCGTTTTTTCTTTTTCTTGATCGAAGGATTTGGATGTGGCCATTGTCAAGGCTACCAATCACGTTGAGCGCCCGCCCAAGGAGCGCCATCTGAGGAGTCAGTTCTTTACTTTTTCCGCCTCCCCCGATATTTTTCCTTCTGTTTTTCCTATCATCAGTTTCTTGTTTGGACTGCAATGAGTTGCAGAGATCTTGGCGGCCACTTCGATCACCCTCCCTCGCGCAGATGTAACCTATTGCATCCACGCCCTTGCACGGAGGCTCGCCAAGACGCGCAATTGGACGGTACCACCCATCTCTCCCTTCTTCTGTTTACTTGGATTGTCTTGCCCCTTCTTTTTCTTCATCCCCCCTTGTAGATGATTGAGTCTGGATTCTGGTGTTATGTTCGGCTTGGTAGTAAATTAGATTTTTGTTAAACAGATGCATAGGGCATTACGAACTTCGAAGAAAGAACTTTTCCTGCTCTTTTGGAAATAAGATTTTGAGAAATTAGAATTCTATTTCTATACCGACTATTGTAAGAAAAAAATGGGAATTAAAATTCTGTTGTTCTGAAATTTTGATAGGATAATTAATTGCAGCAGGCATATCATGCGAAGCTGTAGCCAGATAGTGGTAGAAAGCTGGAACTAGACACAACGAAAACATCTGCTCTAGTTTGTCTGATGTGTCCATCAGTAGCTTTTTATGGAGTTGAAGTTTGAGATTTGCTCTTGAAGAAAATTTACATTTGATGCGGGATTCAAGTTAGATAAGATCCCCTAATCTTATGCTCGGCTGATTGACTTTTTCCAGTTGAGATGAATTTCAAGGACTTCCATGGTTGCATCACCACATTTCATCTATTGCAGAACATTCATGTGGTCAATGTTAGCAGATACAACTAGTTATGATCATAGCAAAGAATAATAATATTCCTGGACTATGGTGCAGTCAATGTTAGAAGATAAAACTAGAATCCTAGATCACCCTAGAATTATAATTATATAATCGTTATGAATTGTGGTGCTTTTTAATGCTTTATCTCAAATTTTATATGGTATGAATTCAGATAGATTTCTGTAACTAACAAAGATGTTTGAGAGGCTACCCAAGCATCTTTTAGAAACAGTACAGGTGGCATACCACATTAATTTGCTAGATTCAAACTATGTGTTCAGTGTTTCACCTAGTTCCATTTTAAGTGTCAGCTCTACTATTTTCTATTGTTATTATTCACTACTTGCCCAAATAAATGGTTCCATGCAGGTGGCATTGAAGACGCTTATAGTAATCCATAGGGCTGTCAGGGATGGTGACCCAACATTCCGAGAAGAGCTGCTAAATTTCCCACAAAGGGTCCGAATTCTTCAATTATCAAATTTCAAGGATGATTCAAGTCCTATTGGTATTTTCTTATACCTTCATAAATGAGAACAAATAGAGAACTTATGTTTCAGTGCTGGATCTTGTAACTAGTTTTCTTATATTATTGGGGGAAATTTTATTTATTTGAACAATTGGCAGCTTGGGATTGCTCTGCATGGGTGCGTGCTTATGCTTTGTTTTTGGAGGAAAGACTTGAATGTTTCAAGGTCTTGAAGTATGATGTTGAAGCCGAGCGTTTGGTACGACCTGATCCAGGTTCTGAAAAGGTCTAGACAATTATCTGAACATGCAAATGTGTGATTATATGCAGGGGAATTTTACTTCAAATGCTGAATTGTTCTACTCATCTAACATATTTTCTGACAGGGGCATAGTAAAACCAGAGAGCTGGAAAGTGAAGATTTATTGGAGCAGTTGCCTGCGTTACAACAGTTATTATACCGCCTCGTTGGATGTCGTGTAATCATCGCTGGAGCCAATAGAGAAATATAACTTATATTTATGTTGTGCACAAATGCGTCGATAAGATTCATGAGATTTTATTTTTTTCTACTTCTATTTAATGGATATTCACACTAGCTTCTGGTGGCTGTGCAGCCAGAAGGGGCAGCTGTTAGCAACTATGTTATTCAATATGCGCTAGCTTTGGTGAGCCACTTGCTTCTGTAAAATCTGATTGCTATTTTTCTCTCTCTCACCAAGTAGTACATTCTTATGGACATACTACATGTATTAACTTTTTCTTGGAAGGGCTATCATAGAGTTCTGTCTAGTCAAATTCAACCAAGTTCTTTGATGGTCTATAGTGTTCTGTGACTGCAAGAAAAAATCTGCTGTCATTCTGTTGAGGTCAGAAAACTGTCTTTACTTGGAGACACGTCGTTGGACTAGATTGAGTTGCTTCTTTAATAGCTCATTGTTTTGGTTATCTAGAATGAAAGATAGATGGATTTATCTATAATTGTTCTTGGTACCGGAAACTGCTTTCCTTTTCCTACACGTGCCATTGTGCTGTTATTTTTCAACCATTTATTTGTTCATATTTTCTATTTCTCTATAATGGAGAGTGAATTTTCCTCTTTCAATTTTTCTCTCTCTCTTCATATGGTAACAGGTACTGAAAGAGAGCTTCAAAATCTATTGTGCTATAAATGATGGTATCATCAACCTTGTTGACAAGGTATTGTCCTGAACTTCTCTTCTTGGTGGGGTTTGCACATGCAACTTCTTGAAAAAGGTCAATCATGCCTCTATTTTGACTTAGATGTCTAGTTTTGTCTCTATTGCAGTTCTTTGAGATGCCAAGACATGAAGCAATTAAAGCCCTTGAAATCTACAGAAGGGCTGGCCAACAGGTCTCTGCTATTTCAATTATCAAATCCTCTGCCACTTAATTTCATAGTTTCTGCTTGTGACTGCGTTGCTGTTGGTTGTATAATCATGTTCAAGATGACTTGAAGCAGCATAATGCTCTCTCTTTATTTTGGCTTCTAAGGAAGGCTTTTTTTTTTCTTTTCAGGCTGCAAGTCTTTCAGAATTTTATGAAGTTTCTCGTGGACTGGAACTCACTAGAAATTTCCAGTTTCCAAACTTGAGGGAGGTAGTTGGTTTCAAGTGTTGTCTAGCATTTTTTACGTTAATAATATGGATTAATTGAATATTTTTCTAATATATTAGCCTCCACAATCATTTCTTGCAACTATGGAAGAATATATTAGAGAGGCTCCACGTGTGGTTTCCGTCCCGAGAGAACCATTGGTAAGTAACTATCTTGAGTAATACCTTTTTTCCACTTGGGTTGTTACTTCTTGTCTTGCGTGCTCTAATCGATATATTCAAGCACAGTTTGTTGTTTCCAAATTTTGCTCTTTGCAAATATGCTTCATATGCCCTGAAATTTTACTGAATGTATTTTTTTCCTTTTGATAAAAATATGTTTTTCCCTTTTATTGTGTGCAACTTTGATGTGTAAATGGCCATGATCACTGGACTTTACCTTCAGCTGAAAAATAGGAAATGGATGTTTTAAGTGGTAGGTCTGTTTATGTTTAAGCACCGTCTCTGGTTATGTTCTTTGGAAACTTCCATCCTGCCACTTCTCTTTTTCGTGTTTGGTTTATTGAGCTAAGCATTTTTGTTTACTAGAGCCTTGAGATAAGATGGATGGTACAACAGTTGTTTTGTGTTTATACACAGTGTTGAAGTTTAGACTTTCTAAAATTGTTGTTAGTAAACTGACACAAAAAGGTAATATAAAGATAAGAAATCAAGTGATACCTATGGATAATGAAACAATTGTTCTTTCTGAATGTTAGTTATCGATGATGGGAAAATTGCTTTTAATCTATCAGCATCTGAATCCTACAAAAGGTTTGTTCAATCTGTTGGCTTGGAACCTCCTGTTTCATTACATTAAATATGATAAATTAAACAGTGAAAGATTATGTTAACACTCTTAATACATCATACAATCATATATCCTCATATTAACGTCGTGGAATTTTATTTAATAAAGTAACTGTTAATCTTTCTTGCAATAGGACCTCCCAGAGAGACTCCAACTAACGTACAAAGTAGAAGCAGTTCCTGTCACAGTTGAAGAAGATCAGCCATCTCTTGAAACCAAATCAGCAACACCCATCACTGAAGTTGCATCACCTGCTGCATCCCCCAAGGCAGACAGTTCGGCGACTGTAGATCTTCTTGTAAGGTTTTTACTGTAATAATTCATTTGGATTTGCTATTCATACCTGATCGCAAACATTCTCTCGGTGTCACAGGGACTAAATGAAGAAAATCCAAATGTATCTGCACTAGAAGAAAGTAATGCATTAGCCTTGGCAATTGCCCCAGCCAGTAAGCATATGAACTTCCTTGAACTCATAATTTTCTATTGTTAGATTCAATGCTGAAGTGCCTGCAGGTATTGCAACCGAATCTGTCAGTATTCAGGATAAAGGATTTGATCCAACAGGATGGGAACTTGCCCTGGTGAATACTCCAAGCGACAATAGTGCTGCTGTCACGGAATGCAAACTGGCTAGTCTTTCTGACTTTTCCTTTTCTAAATTAAATTTAGTTCATTATATATATAAAAAGATGATCTTGTCGTTAATCTTTTGGCAATGACTCGCAGGCAGGTGGCTTTGATAAGCTCACACTGGACAGCCTATACGAAGAAGCAGTGTACAGGCAGCAACCACCTCCAAATCCTTTCATGGTGGCTGGTTCATTTGCGATGTCAAACCAATTTGCCGCTCCTGCCCAGCAGCCGCAACAGATGCCCCCCATGTACATGATGCAACCTAATCCCTTCGGCCAGCCTCCTCCTCTCTATCAGCAGCAGCAGGAGGTGGTGGGCTTGGGGATTGCACTAAATCCCTTCGGGGACGATGGCTTCAGAGCCCTCCCAGGAAATCCTTTTGGAAATCCCCAGCTGATCTAGTGGTATATCATGAATTCTTTTGAGAAAAGAAATTCCATTTTAATTTCTCTCTGCAGGTCAACCTGGTGTTCTGTTGTCTTTTGTCACCGTCACGCCCTACTTTTTAATTATTCGACCGTTAGAAGATGCCAAGCGGCGATAAATGAGTCTCCACTGGTCCCACCACCGCCCATGCGTCGCGACTTCGAAGCCTTCCCTTGCCGACACTTCGCCACCCGTCTGCTGTCTACATCCCGTCACTCTCTCTTTCTCTCTTTCTCCACGTTTTTTTTTTGTTGCAGAAAAAAGTCTTCGAAAGGGCCGAGTGATTTCGTCTGCACTGATGCCGACATCGAAGACATATCCTATTTATGGCATGATTTTTAACAGGAATTAATGATTTAATGACTACAGATTTCGAATGGAAACGGCTAATTGATGGTTCCTGGCTGGCTGGAAAATAAAAAGCGTTCACATGTATTGACGGCGTTAAATATCCGTTTCCCTTCTCTCTCTCTTTCTCTCTCTCTCCGATCTTCCAACTCGTCGACTTCCGGCGGAACTCTACGATTTCTGCTTTGCTGATTTCATACTCTCTTTTTCGTCGAACCCAACTCCACTGGACGCTGGTTCTGGGGCGCCGTCGTCGTCGGGGGAACGACTTAGTGGCGGAGGAAGAACACATCGCGGCAGGATTGGAAGGTGGTAGATAGTGTGTGTTCTGCGCGTCCGATCTGCGGATCCTTTGCGTACGCCGTGCGTCTTGTTTTATCGCTCTCTGTATTTTTCTTTGCAGTCTCAACAGTGGGGGAAAAAATGAAAAGAGAAGAAATCGACCATTTTTTGATGTTTTGAATGTGCGTTTTTCTTTGCTAGCGTTGAAGTTTTCTTTTCGGGATTTGTTGCTTTGATGATGATATAATGGCATGTTTTATAATATTTGGCGTTCCAGTTTCTGGAAGTTCTTCGGCTACGCAGAACGTCTTAAAGATTTGTTTGTTGTTACAGACATAATTGTAGGATGGTAGAACTAACAGTTGAGACTGTGACAAGATGACTTTCGTATAGGTGTTTGGCTAAAATGGTCGAGGTTCTTGACAGGCTGTGGTAATTGGTTTAGGTTTTGAAAAACTAACTCAGTTCCCCTCCTTGGAGTTGGATTTTGTCTGAGTGAGTGAATAAGCAAGTCTGCTATGAGGCTATACTAACCAGTATCCACGCCACATGAATTATACATGGAATACAGGAAGAGATAATGCACGTGAGAGACTGGCTTGTGTCATATTGGTAAGAGTGATATTTGGTAATTATTTGCCACCATTCATATCATTAGCTATCTTCACCTAATTTGAATTTAGCAGTGAATTTTGTCAACCATGGTCCTTTACTATCCATGCAACTACATTCCTGCCTGCATCCAGTTTATGGTTCGAAGTTCTTATTAAAAGGTTTAATCTGTTTGAATTGATTCAGAAATTAAAAGGTTTAATCTGTTTAAACTGATTCAGAAGTTTTGACCTGAACCTTTTTCCATTATAAAACACAGTTGATGTCAATTGTAGGTATTGTGGGGTTGTGAAGTGTGAATACTTTTGGTAGTCTCATCCACAGAATGTTGCTTTAAGTTAATTTATTTTTTTATTTAATGCAAAAGAGACTGTTTACTTTGCTTTCAACAGAACATCAGTAGCTAAACTAAAAATCATATGTTGATACTGACACACCAAAAGTCCTATTGTTTATTATTCAAAGGGATATTGTTTGTGGCTGAATAATTATATTGTAAGATTTGTTTATATAGTGAATAAAATGCATTCTAATTTAACTTCAAATGACATACGTTCACAGGGAATAAGTCTTGTTGGAGGTAGTTATGGCCACAATTGCTGACATAGGGCTTGCAGCAGCCATTAACTTACTCACTGCCTTGGCATTCCTCGTGGCATTTGCTGTTCTAAGGCTCCAGCCAGTAAATGACAGAGTTTATTTTTCAAAATGGTATCTTAAAGGTACACGAAGCAGTCCAACTCATGGCGGAGTATTTGTGCAAAAGTTTGTCAATTTAAATTGGAGGTCATACTTGCGATTTTTGGAATGGGTGCCGGATGCTCTCAAGATGCCTGAACCAGAGCTTATAAACCATGCAGGACTTGACTCTGTGGTCTTCTTGCGAATATACTTGATTGGGTATTCTACCTAAGTTTTGGATTTTATTTCATTTGTTATTGCTGGTTATCATTATTACACTGATACAGTAATATCAGGAGCAGTTAGGTGTGATACGTTGAGAATAAATATGCAATCTAATACGACATAGATCATACAATTGCACAAAATGAATCAATTAGAGTTACTCTAAAGGTATTTGACTCTATTTGAAGCTACAAAAGACTATCTATTTGTTCAATTATATCCAAATACAACTTTTCACTAAAAATTGTTTTTTTTGTTGAGTAAAGAGGACTTATGTTTCCTATTGCGTAGAAGATTCTACAATCTTCTTTTGCCTTCTTTTCTCCTTCTGCTAGGAGAAGTCAAAAGAATTTGTTTTTTGTACAATTCTTTGGCCTAGGTTTTGAGTTCGCCCAAATGGCTGGCTTGTCTAAATCATGCCTTATGGACCATATTCCTACTGGGTTCACCATTGTCTTCGAACCCTAGAAGACATTTTGTTCATGCAACATAAATTGTCAAAGGGAATCACAGTTTCAGGCATGTTGTTTCATTAATTAAATTGTTGTAGATAAGATTAGAACATTTTGTTCACATGAGAATCTACCATACAATAAAGATTTTCACAGTAGGTTGATGAAGGTGCATTCTTGGCATAGCTCCTTTGTATTTTCAGATTTTCAGTACTTCTGATGCTTTGTGATGTACTATTTAACTAGTTTTCACACAATTGTTTACCAATTGTAGTATTTATTAGCTCATTTTGTCACAAATCCCTTGAGTTCTCATCTGGTTTTCCTTTTCTCCATTGCAGACTTAAAATCTTTATTCCCATTGCAATCCTGGCATTTGGTGTTCTTGTGCCTGTAAACTGGACTAGTAATGAACTAAAAGATTCGAAGAGTTTAGAATACAGTGACATTGACAAACTATCAGTATCCAATATCTCTTCTGGGTCACAGAGGTGAGTAATTATGCTTCTATCAATAGATCAGTTAAATTTACTGATCGTGTATGCCTTGCTTTTGCAGTGTTTAAAAGAATCCAGAGGAAAATAATAAATTAATTCAATAGAAATAGAAAAGGAAATTTTGCACAGGCGCACACACTTCTTCTTTATAGGTTTCATCTGCTTTGACTTGAGAGAGAGTTTTTGATTTGAATACATAGTTGAGTCCCTACAAAAGGTTAGCATATTTTATGAAACCTATGAGGGTATGATAACTTGCTCTTCAATAGAATGTAGCTTTTGAAGGTATCACACGATTAAAAACTTTGCAACGATGAAGAATAACTTTGTAGCATTACAAAACAGAAACTAGATTATTAATGAGACTCCACTGCTTTAATGTTCATATAGATTGAAAGCTTGCTCCATATTATTATGTGAAACAAGGTTCAAAGTCTCGAGCCATGTATTGAAATGACGTATGATGTTGTGGTGAATTGGAGGTGAAAAGAGAAAGCAAATGAAGAAGAAAAAGAAGCATAGAAGATAACTATATACCTAAGTTCGGACTATGTGTTCCATTTGCAATGATACAATTTTAACATTATATTATATGCGCACATGCTAAAAAAAATAAAAAATAAAATGTTAATTAATCTTGGTGCATGTTGTAGCATGCCAAGGAGTGTTAAGCATTAGCATGACACAATATTCATCGACACAATGACACTGGTGAAGTTATGTATGTAAATTTTGATAATTTATTGGAATAATATGTTTCAACTATGCCACTAGATCATGGATGGAAATATAATTAATATGATCATAATACAAATCATGTTTTGAATCTCATGTGCCTCCAACACGGTCAAACTATACACTTCTAGTAAATTATCAAAATCTGACACAATATTCATTGACACAATGACACGGGAGAAATTATATATGTAAATTTTGATAATTTATTGAAATAATATGTTTCGACTATGCCACTAGATCGTTGATGGAAATATAATTAATATGATCATAATACAAATCATGTTTTGAATCTCATGTGCCTCCAACACTGTCAAACTATACACTTCTAGTAAATTATCAAAACCTGAAACTATGATGTGTAACCTATTTTGATTATGTCTATGACTATTGTACTGTGCCTTCACTTGACATGACACATTAAGATGAATTCATCTAAAGTTTGTTCAATCGATTATCTAATTGCTACAGTCTTACTTGTAGAAGGAAACAAGTTAAAAAAAGATTGTAGTGGTAAAATTTATTTGAATTCATTTCAACATACACTGAATAAAAAATGAGTAAAAGATATTTTTATTCAACAATCTAATTTATACAAAGTTATTAAAAATAGAAAATTAAAGTGAAAGAAGATTAATTGAGTAAAATCTAGCTAAGTTCATTTTGATACATTGTATCATATGCTGAAGCACGATAAGTATCATATAATAAATAAAATTGTAATTTAATTGACTATCCAATTGTTGCATTGTTATTTTCAGAAGTAAATAAAGTGAATGGATATAGCAGCAAAATTCATATCAATTCATCTCGACATGCATTTAAAATAAAAAATGAGTAAAAGACATTTTTAATTCAACAATCTAACTAATACAACCTTATTAAAAATAGAAAATCAAAGTGAAAGAAGATTAATTGTGTAAAATCTATCTAAGTTCATTTTGGCATGCTTTATCACATGTTGGAGCAACCGAATTTTAATGTAATTGACTATCTGATTATTTTAGTGTTATTTTCAGAAGTAAATAAAGTGAATGGATACTTATGTAGAAATAATCTAAACTTCATCTTCATATGCTTTGATGCTTGTCAAAGTGTGTCAAGTGTCAACACAACACAATGTTGTACTAGCTTAGTTAGAGCATGAAACTCTGGCATGGAACAATATTTTAAACCTTATACTAATTAGAACATTAATAAAAAGATACTTATTTGAATGTATGAAATGCAGTCAAATTTTGATCCCGCCTAGTGGGATAAGACTTGATTATTGTTGTTGTATGAAATACAGTCAACTTCAGGCCAATTGACAACACATTATGTTAATCACAAGTTTGAGACGCAAAAAAATTTTGCATGTACCCTTGGGAAACTCACTCTAGCCTTGATGGCAAACCAGATAAGCTTTTGCTGCAACATCAACTTCCAACAAAAGTGCTAACATGAAGCTGGTAGAACTACATCACAAGTGCTGCCAACTCTTTGTACTTGTTTATAATTAGTCAAATTTTCTTCCTTCTTGTTACAATGCATACCTTCTTGTTTATAATTAGCCTTGATGACATACCTTTATTACTTATCTCCTAAATACTTTACAATGCATTTTTTGCTTATAGAAACAGCCTGTATGTTGTTTGCCTCACCTTTGAGTTGACAAAGCTTACTTTGTCGATAGGTTTTGGACCCATTTGGTCATGGCATATGCCTTTACCTTTTGGACATGTTATGTTTTGCGCAAGGAGTATGACATTATTGCATCAATGAGGTTACATTTTCTCATGTCATCGAAACGCCGTCCTGATCAGTTCACTGTAAGCACATTTATGGTTTCTTAAAATTGCTTTATATGCAATTGTCTTGAGTATTGAGATTGTAGAGAATGTTCTCCCTTTATCTCTGTTTTTTAGCATTGGCTAGTCTTAATGAACTATATCACTTGTCATCTTTCCAGTACATTGGCATATAGTTCTGTTATTTCTCCTTTGTTCAAGCATGCACTTATTGAAAGCTGATAAGAAAATATAAAAAATATAAATGAATAAACTGGTCTCTTTCTTGCCTCTTAAGCTTTGGGAATAAGTGGTCTTGTGTTTGATTGTTGTCAATGTATAGTGTTTTACAGCTGTGTTGAGTCAGTCCACTTGTTGGGTTTGATCAGGTCAATATCCATAATTATATAGTTTGTGTTATTCATGTTTAAAATTGGGCTCTGCTTTTCTGAAGTTGGTTCAATCTCTAATAATATTTGAAGGTTTTTTTATTGTGTTTCGAAAACCTGACTAGAGGGTTGAGCCATCAACTTCCTGGGTCATGATCTTCCTGGATGAATGAGTCACAATTCCATTTCATAAGGATGTTTTCTAATGCTTCAACCGGCCAGTTCAGTCAGTCTTTAAGACATTGTTTTATCAGATAAAGATGACTAAGATCATTCTAGTGGTACATATTGGTTTATCATACATTTTATCGCAAGATATTTGAGGGTATCTCGAGTGCATTAATATATTAAGTTGGGTTGGCTATGTGTTGTGACAGTACATGTATCATCATTTGTTCTACTACCTAACTTTGCCATTCATGAACATTAGATAGTGTGCCACACTAGATAATGTGCCTCATGTCATGAGCATGTATATATATATATATATATATATATATATATATATATATATATATATATATATATATATATATATATATATATATATATATATATAAATGTCCATTCCAAGTACTGCAACGACATTTATGGATATTGATGTATGTTTAGACCAAAAGCAAAAAAATTCATTAGTGTGAGTTCCAAAGTTCCTTTTTTTTCTCTTATTTAGAAGCTGACTTTAGAATTAAACATTTCAGGTCCTCGTTCGGAATGTGCCACCTGATCCAGATGAGTCAGTTGATGAGCTTGTTGAACATTTTTTCCTTGTCAATCATCCTGATCAATATTTAACTCACCAGGTATTCCTAATAATAATCCTTTTATGAATATGGATGAGCACTATCATCATTTTGTAGTACACAACTTTATATAGCAAATAATGCTTGTAAAACCATTGAAGTGTTTCTTGTTCAATCTTATCATATCATTATATGCATCAATATATGTCTTAGAATATTGGTTTGAGTAAACAGTTTGGGGTTTTGCCATTGCATGTCTATGGCCAGCTGGACACTGTTATATGAGTCTTTGATCCATAATTAAGAACTAAGTAGTGAACCTATGGTATTGCCAATTTTGAGTTGGGTGCTTTAATCATCACCATTGCTGCTCAAAAGCTTGTTCTAAGTGATTATAGCTTTGATCATTTGATGTGTTTGTTTTAATGATCTTCTTGGTTGCATTTCCTTTAAACTGTTTAATCCTTGTTGAGGAGGGTAGCTCTAGATGTTCTGGTTATGTATCAAGCTATATGTGGTATAATGATGATAGTATCAATTCAAAAGTTGCATATGCCAAATTTGTTTTAAAAATAGTCATTACAATTCAAAAGTGCAAATTTTGATGAAATATACATTTGATGTTGCTTCTCAGCTATCTGGAATAATAGTGAAATTTTTATTAAATTAAAAAGTTTAGTTTCTTTTGAAAATAATTGAAATAAGGTAGAGAAATAGTTTCTTAGAGGCTTTCTTTGGTTATATCACTGTTAATTATTCTTCTGCTAAAAATTTGCTCATCTTTTCATCCTTATTTTCCTTTTTCAGAGATTTTGTTCTCTTACATCTTAGTTTCGTTTGCCCTTAGCTTTCTCCTTATTGTTATTTTGTTAAAATATATCAGTTAATTCCTAAATTAGTTGCACAGGTGAAATCCTTTCTAAATGTCACCACAAAGTAAAAAAAAAAAAAAGGACCTGCAAATAATCACTGAGGGGAATGCATGCTTGTAGGATGAACTTAGGTGCCCAATTTCATCCTGTTCCACTCTGATAAATTGTTGCTAATTAATGGCTCATGTCTAAATATTTCAACCTATGGTCCCCCCAATAAAGACACTAATTAGGATTCATCTTGTTACAACAAGTATAACATTCCACTTCCACTTAAATTTAGCACTATGGAGATATTCACCTTGGTTCATTAGAAATCAACAGCAGTGCCGTATATTATACTTGATACAAATATGGTAAAGGAAGACGAGTGCATCTACCATAAGGATTGGTGAGAGAATTACATGAAACTATTTCGCCCTCGAAAGGTTTTTGAATTTTCTATCTCACTGTTTTGTATGTATAGGTTGTGTATAATGCAGACACACTTGCTAAGCTGGTTAAAGAGAAGAAAAAAATGGTGAGCTGGCGAGATTTCTATCAATTGAGATATGAACGTAATCCATCAGCAAGACCTACTCGCAAGGTTATTTGGAGGATAATTTCACTCCTTTCTTTCAAATAAATTCCAATTTTTGTTTTTTAGCTGTCTGTGTTAGACATATCTATCCAGAATTTGTTGGATCATTGATGCTGTATTTGCTCTAATTTTAACAGACTGGTTTTTTGGGACTGTGTGGTGACAAGGTGGATGCAATCGAATACTACACATCTAAGATTGATAAGCTTTCTGAGGAAGTAAGTGATACTAATTGGATCCTTTATTGGATGGTTATTGCGCATTATAGTACTTTTGCTTAATAATGATATCGTACCATGAACCAATTTTTTTTTTTTTGGTTTAGTTTTTGGATAATAGTCATAAAAAATTAAAGTGTAAGTTATCTGGTTGCTGTAGTCTAAAGTTTGACATATTGATTATTCCATATTTCAATTGAATGTAAATTTATATCCAAGTTCATACTCTATCTTGAAGTCAAGGTGCTTCATGCACATAGTCCCTTGTCAACAAATGGCAATGGTCCCTTGTTGTGCTTATATTGAGGGGTGCAACCTTGCCTTGTTTAGAACTTAGTCCCTATAAGTAGACTAGTTAGAGTGCCATAAGCACACTAAAAACGCTATTGGCAGCATCTTTCAGCTGTTGGCTCTGAAGGACCAGGGATAGGAAAAAGATGGAGGAAGAAAGATGAGAACTCATTTTATACAATTTTGAATGACATTTTCTCTTTATCAACCATTTGAGAAACTCCACAAACCACAAGAAGTGGGTGGAAACTATTAAGGGGGTGGATAATGAGATGTGGTTTGTAGATGTTGCCCAGACCAGTCACATGATATCATGCAAAGGCCAGTTTAAGGAGATCACAGAACATTGTCTTTGAAGCTTCAAGTCGACATATTTCCCTGCTTACTATTGGCACAAGTGAAGTCACCAGAATCTCCTGACAATAACCAGACACATGAAGCATTAGAGTATTGATGCTTCCCTCACAACCTGATGTTGGTACTCAGCAGACTGGTAGTTACATTGGCCAACTTGATACTCTGAATGTGACTCCAAAATACGAGAGCATGTAGAGTCTAGAGTTGAAAATTCAAGCTGTCAAACAGAGACTTAGGCAAGGGAGTAGGATACGTGGCCCATAACCCATTTCATGGCGTCTTTCTCTGGGCAGCTATGATTCTGTCAAAAATTTGTGGGAGCATGCACCCTTGGGATAAACCATACCTTTGAGTCAGCATCCCCCAAATCCATCTGTAAACTTGACTTTAGCAATAAGATCATGGATTCTCTCACTTATGTTATTGTATCTGTCATGCAAGCAAAGCTATTAATATCAGTGTAAATTAAGATCATGGATTGTCCCCATGTTTGATGCATTGGCAATCTGCAGGCTTCCCTGACAAATCATGCATCCAAATCGGCTAGCTTGTCTCTCATAAGTGCCTAATGTCCATCTGGTGCATCTGGTTAGATAGAGACCCACATTGTGTTTTTCACAACAGTCTGTGGTAACTTTTGTTGCTCGTTTCTGACTTTGCAGTCTACGTTCTCTCACTTGACATTCAATGTTGTAGATATATGTTGGTGGATCTTTCATTGCAGATTAAATGCATATTTCCTTCTGTAGTTTTTTCCTGATTTTAAGATTTTGCACTTTAAGCACTCCCAAGGGGAAATTGAATAAAATATTAGTTTGTAATTGTTTGGACCAATGTGGATGAGATTGATAGTGTACCAAGAACCAGCAAATGTTACATGCTGGTGGATTCTATTCTATCATCTAAAAATATATTATATGGCTTTTTATTGAATTAAGTTTTCTTCAATAGAATATTTGCTGTTTCATATTTAATTAACTTTTCCAATTTTTCTGTTAAACATATTTTCAGGAAGCTACTGAACGTGAGAAGATAGTAAAGAATCCCAAGTTTGTCATGCCAGCAGCATTTGTTTCCTTCCGAACACAATGGGGAGCAGCTGTTTGTGCACAGACACAACAAACTAGAAACCCCACGTTGTGGTTGACTGAATGGGCTCCAGAACCACGTGATGTTTATTGGCATAACCTAGCCATTCCTTTTGTTCACATTGCAATCAGACGATTGATAGTGGCTGTTGCTTTCTTCTTTCTGACATTCTTCTTTATGATCCCAATAACATTTGTTCAGACCCTCGCAAACATTGAGGGAATTGAGAAGGCAGCTCCATTTTTGAAGCCATTAATTGAAGTGTGCGTATATTTCACTGTTTTGCTTTCATGCTATTTGATAAGTATGGTTACCATTTAACTATATTTCACTAGATTGTATCTGTTCATTATACTCCATATTAATTATGAAAGAACCTGAGCCATGTAATTCCATTAGAAAAAATACAATAGGAGATCTCCTAGAATTGGTGGTGGTCATCATTTTGTTGAACCATTTGAAACTTAAGTTTGAGGCATGAACATCATAATTTCCAAACCATAAACTTCTAGATCTGTTCATGAAACTTCTTTTCCTACAATGTATTATTAACAGAAGTTTAACTCAGAAGTACAAGTTCCTTTCTTATGATTTCTAATCTATATTTGTGATTGCTTAAACTGAAAGAAATTTTAAATTTTAGAACTTCAGTTGCTGAAATCAATCAGAGCTTTCTATATATGATTTCTAATCTATATTTGTGATTGCTTAAACTGGAAAGAAATTTTAAATTTTAGAACTTCAGTTGCTGAAATCAATCAGAGCTTTCTCCATCAGTGCAAAACATCAATAGACTAAACATTAACACTATTGCAGAACATTGTATCAGCAATGTTTACTTTGACTTAAATGATTAAATTTCAGATTATTTGGGAGGCATAGTCGAGAGTTTTATGGATTACTCCTGATATACTAGCCATAAATTTGTATTCTTTCAGTTTGTAGGTTTGACATAAATTCCTATGAATTTAAAGGCATTTCCATTGAAATTATCCTTGTTGTTTGTTAGAACTCTAAATATTAAATTCTGCAACCATATTGTCATGAATGTAACTTTTTTTGATGGAATACTTTCCCATATGAAGATTACAACATAAATGGAAGAAGGAATTAGCTTGGGGAGTAAATTCCTGTGGAATTATGCCTTTTTGTCTTTACTTCCTACTTACATGCAGTTGCATATTACACAGGCGTGTCATTAAATCATTCATCCAAGGTTTTCTCCCAGGAATTGCTCTGAAGATATTTCTTATATTTCTGCCAACAATATTGATGATTATGTCAAAGTTTGAAGGACTTGTATCCCTGTCTTCCCTTCAGCGACAATCTGCATCTAAATATTACGTCTTTCTGCTAGTGAATGTATTCTTAGGGAGTATTATTCTTGGAACAGCATTTCAGCAGCTAGATAGTTTTATTCATCAGTCAGCAACTGAGTATGTTCTTCACTTTCCTTCTATTTATAACCAACTTAATGATGCTTCTGCAGAGCTATACTTTTAGTTTGCATTTTTCTTTTCATATTGACAGAAGCAGTACTTTAAACTTGAATTTGCATGCCATCGGCTCATTATTGAGCCTATACATTTATATCAGCAATTTATTACTGAAATTTCAATTTATATAATGATTTTCTACACATTTCAGTTCATGAAGAAAATACATAAAATTTCTTTTGCTGACAAGGATGTAGTGCTATCTCTCTCATATGAAGTACACTTCAATTCTGTGAAACTGAAGTTTCTTCAGAGTGCCCTGGAGCCTTTTGAACATGTTAGGAAGTCCCAAAAATTCAATATACTATGGTTCCCAAAAACTCTGATAAATGATGATCTTAACTCATATATTTGAATAATTTCTCAAATACTTTTGGACATGTGGATTTGGAAAATAATGGATGGTTGAAACAAAGAGAGTTTTGTATGCCCCTTTGGTTAAAAGGAAAATATTAGATCTGTCATATTTGATATATAGGCTGTCATATTTAATAGATCGGTGTTGGGCAATTAGGAAGCACCATGTACAAGTGTACATAATATAGTTAACATGGATGTATCGCTAAATGGTAAAAATGGAAAAACTAATATTCATTAGAAATTAGATGTGTACCTCCAACACATGACAAAATGAGAGAAAATAGGTTGAGATGGTAGAACACTCGAAAGGAAACTCACTAATATAATAAAATATGGTTTAATTAATTTCACTGTTATTACTATATAGTTTTTATAGAGTTTAGTGTAGGGATGAGATTCAATGGAGGGGTTTCAAATTGAACCTTGGCCTGCTGAAACTGTAATAGTGATTTTCCTTTGTTAAGAATTGCAGTATTGAGTCTCACAGAATTAAGGTGTGTTACAATCAATCTTGAATGCAATATACATGATGCCTGACATTAATTGGTGAATATGTGGTAGATTCTGAAATCTGTCCATTCTGCAATTTAGTCCACTAGGTCTTCTTGTATCAGCCAACTTTTGGAGATCTAAACTCATTCTTTTTTTTTCCTTCAAATATAAGTTGAAGCATGCTTTGCTATGCAGAATCCCGAAGACTATAGGTGTATCCATACCACAGAAAGCAACTTTCTTCATCACTTTTATCATGGTTGATGGTTGGGCTGGAGTTGCTGGGGAGATTCTTAGATTGAAGCCTCTAATAATCTTCCACTTGAAGAATTTCTTTCTGGTAAAGACCGAAAAGGACAGAGAAGAGGCAATGGATCCAGGAAGCATCGAGTTTTCTACATCTGAGCCTCAGATACAGCTGTATTTCTTGCTTGGTCTTGTGTACTCAGCTATCACACCCTTTTTACTTCCATTCATACTAGTATTTTTTGCTCTGGCATATGTTGTCTTTCGCCATCAGGTGAGCAATTGTGAAATTCATGTCATTGCACTTATAATTTGCAATCGTATCAAATATTATGGTCGACTTGAATATTTTATGTCAGTTAACTAGACATTTTCCTTAGTTTCTTTACATCATAAATAATTATAATAAGTTTGGAGCCATGAACTTGAGATAATAGGTCTTTCCTTCAGCAATGAACAATCAGTATCCATCTTCAGCACAATATACTTGGTAGCTGCTGACGATTATGTTGCTTTATTTCCTTTAGGAGATAAGGATGCATAAGCAAACAGAGATGATAAAATGGGTACGGAGTAGTAACAGCTGAATATAGTATTCAGACAAAGATCTCAATGACCTTCCTAGGATGTCCTTTCCACGTAGGTAGCCCAAAGATCAACATCAACTCCTGCTAATCCTGCATACTTGGGGTTAGCTACATGCATTTTATCCTTCATTGAACTTTATGCAATTCTGTATCACTTGGATTAAACTTTTAAATCATTATTTATTATATGAACTTTTTTTTTTGTGTGTCCCGCTCCCCCTCACAGGCTCACATACTTTAAAAACTTGTCAAGCTATAAATTCTATTGATCATCGTACTATCTTACCTTAAACATGTTCATACAAAATCTATTCTGATGTATATTGTTCTTGCCATCTAGATTATTAATGTGTATAACCAAGAATACGAGAGTGCAGCAGCATTTTGGCCAGATGTTCATGGCCGCATTATCTCTGCACTGGTCATATCTCAGATTCTTCTACTTGGACTCTTAAGCACAAAGAAAGCTGCTGAATCAACACCTTTCCTCATTGCACTTCCTATATTGACTATATGGTTTCATAGATATTGCAAGAATCGTTATGAACCTGCTTTTGTTAAATATCCACTTCAGGTATCTCTTCTACTGCAGTTTTTTTTATTTGTATCACTTCAATTACTATTTACTGTAAATTTATGTTTTTTTATTAGCAAGTTTGTACTTCCATAAATTTACCAACAGGAACTTTCTTCTACCAATTAAACTTTCATGCTCACCTAAATACACGAGAAATTGCATATTATGATAGATCATCTTGCTATGTTTTCCCAAGCAAGGGTACGCGTGCTTTATCGAGTCATGCTGAAAAGTCTTGGAAGCGTAGTGCATTGAGTAGAAGAAAAAAAGGAGGAAAGATGCTGCATAAGAACTACAAAGCTACCCATTTATTTTAGATTTTCAAATGCATCCCTCAAAAAGAGGTATTCCTTTTATTGGGCTGTGTAGATCTGCTTTGCTCATTAAGAAGGGACAAGAATTATTAAAGAAGTCAACTTTATAGGACATGCTTGCATGTTATTATGATCAAGGTTTTAAGTTTGGCAGCATCCTTATTGCTACAGAAGCATGCACTGAGCTGCCATTGCATCTGCTGAATTAAGAGGAGCCCATTTCATCCCAAAAGAATCAGTCATTTAGGAGCGTGTATCCTCTTAATACATAGACAATTCTTTTGTCAAAACTGGTGTTCAAATTTTCTTCATGATGATGCCTTATAAATTTAAAAATGAAACTAAGAAAGGCTCCTTTTCCTTTTGGATTTCATGTCTTGAATGTTACTATTCAGTGTTCACAATGTGGCAAGGATCTTTAGCGTTGTTCTAACAAGAAAAGTTCGTGTTTATTCATTTCTTTTTCTTTCAGGAAGCGATGATGAAAGATACGTTAGAACATGCTCGGGAGCCGAATCTAAACTTGAAAGCATACTTATCAAATGCATACCTGCATCCAGTGTTCAAAGAAGATGAGGAGAATGAGGAAATCTTTGCATCCGACGAAGAGAAAGACTACGATAAGGTACTGGTACCAACTAAGCGCCAGTCTCGTCTGAACACCCCAATCCCCAGCAAACATGGCCGATCATCGCCACCTTCTGAAATTGATATCATCCCATTACAATTGTAGGTGGCTGTTCTATCTTTTCTAGTGAAAAATGTGTGGTGATTGGGTTGAAAGATTGAGCCAATACTTTATTTGTTAAAAGTTGGCTTACAATTTTCTATCATCTGTGCTGACAATTAGTATCAGTTTCACTTCTTAGATAGACTTTATGGAGTTTGTTGCACGATAGCAAATAAGGAAATATGTACATTTGAGCTTCATTAGTTCTGTAAGGCACTAGCGTTTATAATATTCATGTAAATTAATTAATTAGTCATGTAATATTGTAGACAGAAACAGTGTTGGCATTTGAACATTAACTCTTTGGAAAAGTATTCTCTTCTTTTTAGCATAATCAGATTGCAATTGAATAGACTAATTAAATTTTGTTTTTTTTACAAGTCATACGATATTTGATAATCAGTAATGTCTTATGTTTCATGTAATGTTAGACCAGAAAATACTTTCAATAATCGATAAATATAGATTTATATATTTTTGAAAATCTTCTCACTCTCTAATTATTCATCAAAGATATAACTGTTTCTAACTTTCCATACAAAATATAACAAAGTTGAATTGCAAGATGTTTGGCTTTAGTTAAAAGACAACCTATTTTGAAGAAATGTTCAAAGACTCATAGCAACTGTTGGTAGGTATAAATCTCATGTTCCATATATAATCACTCTCAAATCCTCTATCATAAGATTGCTACATGAGGACATTCAAAGAACAAGTGCTTTTGCATCTCCATCTCTCGCCTACAGAAGACATAACACCAATCCTCCAAATAGTCCAGTCTATCTCTGGTGGGAAGTCGTCTCTGAGCTAGCATCTAAAGCGTAACTGCATGGCTAGGTTGGATGTAGAGCTTCCACACTGTCTACACCCAGGGCTTTTTAGGATTGGGATGCTTAAAGAAATCATAAACCCTGGCCACACCTCCATCCTGTTCAAACTAATTTGCCTATAACACGTACTTATCGATGACCCAGTAACCATAAGGATAAGGTCATGGATCTGCAACAACCACTTGAACAATAGGGAGTCTGTGCACCGCCTCCCAAAAGTCCATATGTCCGCTTGTCTCAAGTAGGTATGATACACCCACTTGATCCAAAGAGCATCCTCCTTTGCCTATATCCGCCAAAGTACCTTGGCCAATAAGACAAGGTTCCAAGCTTTTAAGTCATGATCTTCCCAATCCTCCTTCTATGAACCTGCACATATCTGCTCAAGATATCGAGTGGTGTTTGGACGTCCACATAAAAGACCTACAGATGCTATAAATGCGGTTAATAATTCAAAGGGGAATAAATAATATAGAGAGTCAAAAGCACTCCACTCCCTGAAGCACCGAAGTAATGAACTGTACCTTTACCGTATATATGAAAGTGTCTTCTTTGACCAACAATTAATCCATCATACTGAGGAATCAAGGAGTGGTTTGTAGTCCAAAATTTATATACACTCAATGGCAAGTGGTATCTCCAAATATCGAAAAGGTATAGTCCCCTCTTGGAAGCCCGTGAAAGAAAGAAGTCGCAACCGTTTCGATTAATTTACTTTTGCTAGATAAATATTTGACTTTTGGTGATTAAACTACTGAAGTCCTAAAGTCGCCTCAAACATCTGCAAATAAGAAGATAAAGCTCTTATTGATACCTCATCCCTCGACTGAATAATAATAAGTCTTGCATATGTCAAGTGCACCAATCTAAGATGATCGACCACATGAGGATGGAATTTGAAATCAGTTTTATCCGTCCAAAAATCTCTAAAAAATACCGAATAAGTAGGAAGAGAGAGAGTCTTCCTATCATAGTCCTCTAACCCTCCGAAGAATCCAAAATGGTTTGATTATATTAAAGTTATAGCCGAAGCTAAGCTAAGCTAAGCTCAGTAATTATTAAATTTATGAGCAATTAAAAGATTTCTCGATCGTCATATAGCTCTGCATACTGTAATTAATTAATATCTTAGTTAAAAGTAAAAGAATGAGATTAGGGCACCAAATACAAATTGCTTGGTGCTTTTGATCTCTGTCTCGGCCATGGATATACATATATATATCTAGCTATCTAGCTAGCTTTGGGTGCCAGGACCTAACCCTAGAAAGCTTTGTGGTAGAGCTCATGGATCCTCTTCCATGACTCCTCCCTCTGCATCTTGAGCTGCATGTAGAAGTTACCAATGAAAGCTTCTGCCTTAGCAAACAGCTCTTGCTTGCTTATCTCCCCCATCTCGGAGCTCTCACCCTTCTCTTCCTCCTGCCGGCTGCAGTTCTCCGGCCCCTCGAACCCGCCGATGAAGAAGAGGCTCGGCCTCGACGAGCAACGCCTCAGAGCTCCATGATCTCTCGGTGCACCCATGGAGGCCTTTTGCACCAGTACCGGCTTTACATGATGTTGCCAGCTCTCTGCTGCCTTGCTTGCCATATCGTTATTAGTTGCAGCACTACTCCCACTGGCAGCAGCAGCTCCTTCTCTCACCACCACCAGAGTCGTCGACTTCTTCTTCTCCTCCTGAGGCCTGGCCATGGCCATGGCCTCCAGGAGTCCAGCCTCGGCGCCGAGTGCGACGATGAGGATGTTCAGAAGGACGTAGAGGTAAGAGCTCCTCAGCGAAGAGGACACGAAAGGGATGAAGAAGACTAGAACAAGGAGGAACACTCCTTTAACTACTTGAGACCTAGCCAACCTCTCCATGGCCAGCTGATAGATAAATAGATAGATAATACGTCAACAGTGGTAGTAACATATATAGAGCACAACCATGGCACAATTTATAGATAGCTAGATAGATCGATATATATTCAGATAAGATTAAACAATCAGACAGAATTCGAGAGATATATGGATACATGCATGTTGCAAAGAGGATAAGGTCGGTGAAAATATTCTAAACCACTTTAAGTGTAACTTTTATATATCTGTAGTTTTCTTGGACCATGAAAGAAAGATCTTAATTTCTCTCCCTTCTTCACCTGCATCATGTTCAATCATCTTCGACCATGCATCATCGAGGCTACCAGATGGAATAAAGAGAGGCGAGGAGATAAAGGAGGAGGTCAGCAAGGAGGTGCGGAGCAATTCAATTCCATGGAAAGAGAGGCGAGAAAGGAATGACAGTGAAGGGGGAATGGCATATATATATCCTTCCTTTTACTGCTAGGGTTTGTGGGATTGCTGATGCATGCAAGAATATCCCATGCATGTCCTCATAAAGCAATTGTTTTTTCTCTTTACTTTTTGTTTTTTGTTTTTGCTTTTATATATATAGATATATCTCGTTTGGATTTATCAGTATGAGGATCACAAGGAATACTCCTGTTCAATCTTTTCCAGGATTCTAGGGTTCCTGCTTACTGATCAGTGTGTGTACTTATGGGTCCCCAGGGTTGCACCAACTCAACTGTTAACCATGCAGAATATTCTTCAGTTGGAGACAGTTAGTTTACAGAATCTCAAATTAAAACACTGTTGAAAATAAACAATTATATTAAGAGTTGAGTGATTCCTTTGGCCATCTACTCATTTACGTCTGTTTCATATTTTTTCATTAATTTTCATTAGGGTTTTCATATATATGTGTTTGCCATGTATATATATATATTAAAAGAACATTATAAGTGTTCCGGGAATAACCCATGGGGGCCCCTGGTTTGACTCGAGTCCGATCCTGATCCCTCCCGCAAGTCCGGTCAGCCACAACCACAATCTCGATTGACCCGGTTCCATTCGGCCACACAGCAGCTCAGCTCAGCTCACTCGGCCACGGCAGCTCAGCACTGCCATTCGGCCCCCATTCGGCCACATCTCTTGCCGAATCCTCATTCGGCCGTAGCCGAGGAAGGGTCCGGCGGGGGCTAGGGCCGAATGAGGATTCGGCGGAGGCTGTGAGAAGCTATGGCCGAATGAGGATTCGGCGGGGCCCGTGGCTGAATGGCCGAATAGCAAGTGGCCGGATGGCCAGATGGCCGGATGGCCGGATGGCCGGATGGCCGACATTCGGCCGCAGCCCTCAGCCGAATCCTCACTCGGCCCTATCCTAAGCCGAATCCCCACTCGGCCCTATCCTAAGCCCATCCGGCCATTCGGCCATTCGGCCATCCGGCCATCCGGCCATTCGGCCATCCGGCCATCCGGCCATCCGGCCAAATTATGATCCGGTTGAGAACTGCTCCTGGACACGTCACCGGACCTCCTCTTAGATGGCTCTGAACAGTAGCAGGTGATGGAGAGGATGAGAGTGCCACAGTCGCCGAAGACTTCGCCGGAGCAGACGATGACCAGCAAGAAAGCTCGTCGTGGATCGGAACAGAAGAAGGAGGGGAGGAGACGAATGGGGCGAGGAGAGCGAGGACCTCCGGACCTGCGAACAGAGAGAACGTCAGTAGGAAGGCCGGGTGTTGCCCCGGCGCGACCACTCCGACGCTCAAGTCAGTGGAGAAAACGGAGAGGAAGAAGATGAACAGTAGTAGCAGCAGACTCTTCCTCAGGCCGAATCCGAGTCCTCAGCAGACTCGCCTTACAGTGCCCCGGCATGTCCCATCATGTTCTCTGACAAGCCCACACCCCGTCTAATTAATGCTATCTCTCTGCGGCTTGCCCCGCTGCACACTTAGATAGTGACAAGACATTACTTTACCGGGGATGGGAAGGAACTCGATTGTTTCTGCCACCTCATTAATCACGATGGGATGTCCCTTAATGATTAATGATGACGTGACCTGTGCGCACGCTCATCCCCTCTCTTAAAAGACCACTCCCTCGGCAGGTAAAAGGCTCTCCAAACTCTTACTCTCTTGACACGCTCAAGTTCTCCTTCTACTACTGTTCATCTTCTTCCTCTCCATTTTCTCCACTGACTTGAGCGTCGGAGTGGTCGCGCCGGGGCAACACCCAGCCTTCCTACTGACGTTCTCTCTGTTCGCAGGTCCGGAGGTCCTCGCTCTCCTCGCCCCCTTCGTCTCCTCCCCTCCTTCTTCTGTTCCGATCCATGGCGAGCTTTCTTGCTGGTCATCGTCTGCTCCGGCGAAGTCTTCGGCGACTGTGGCACTCTCATCCTCTCCATCACCTGCTACTGTTCAGAGCCATCTAAGAGGAGGTCCGATGACGTGTCCAGGAGCAGTTCTCAACCGGAACAATAAGACAAATAATTTTAGTTTTGATGAGATAAAAAAATAAAGTTGAACATTTGTGGATAATTTTAATAGCATAAAATAATAAAATCTAAATTTAAATTTTAGCAGAAAACATTGAAAGTATATGTTTTAAGCTTAGTAAAATAAAGATAAGATATTTGAGATTTAAGTTTAGTAGTAATAGTTAAGATCAATTGTAATTTTAAAAAATTAAAATTAAAAAGTTGTTACAATCAAAACCAGGCCTACAATCATTAACAAGTGATTCGGTTAACAAACCCTCTATGTACTAACTTAATTAATTTGTATCTGATTAATAGAAATATTACACATATTTCTCTATTTTATTTTATGAATATAATGATTTTTCATTCTCATTCTTCAAGAATAAATAAATGTAACAAAATCAATACATTTATATTGAAATATGAATATATATTTTTCCAAAAGAAGCTAGTTCGGAAAGAATAGGCCATCTTCCCCTCATCAATATATGCAATTCATTTTTACATTTATAAATTATTACAAATGAAAGAAAAAAAATTAATGTTAAAACATTCATTTATATTTTCTGTAACGAATTACAAATTACAGTTGCATTGAAATTAATAAGTTTTAATTTGAAATGTTATTAATCTTTTTTGCAATTAAATTAATTAATGTAGCATGTGGCACTGTATGTATATTCGTGTCGTACACTCGTTAATTTCATGCAATTGAATTGGAGTTATTAATCTTTTATTAACATGTACTAATTTTATATGTATATATATATATATAGTTTTGCATATTATCTTTGATTTTTAATATTATAAAAAATTGTAGATAGAAATTAGTTAAGGAAATTAAAACCAACACATTTTAAATAACTGCAGATAGAAATATCAATCAGAAACGCATTCAAATGTATTTTTTTCTTCAAAAGATAGAACAGTCAAATTATTAAAATAAATAAATGAATAGATTTTTTTTTGTACAATTTAAAACGTTTCTAAAAAATTAGTACAGAAGGAAGGAAGGAAGGAAGGAAGGAAGATTAACAGAAACTACACAAATTAGTTTTGTGATAGCAAGAAATTAATGAATCAAACTCATTACTCTAAATTAAACTGAAATTAAAGCAGAGAGGAGAAGAAGGAGATTCGTCGGCGGCGAACTTTCATCGGCTGGTTAAGGTCGATGCTTAATCCCTTCTTCTTCGGCGAGCACTCAGAACTGAAGTCTATGGCATCGCTATTACGGTGTCGCTGCTAAAAATTCACTGGGCTTGGCGCTGGGCGTTTCCGGTGGTGGCTGCTTTTGTCAATGATCAGGGCGCACGACCCAAGAAAAATCATTTTCCGCATTCTAGAACACTTGTAGCAGCGCATGCAGATCATCCGTCGAAGCACTCGTCGAAGTCTATGGCATCGCTACTCCTTCCGCAGCTGACGTGTTTCACGGCTCCGGCAGCATTAAAACAGAGACTGCTCGCAGATAGGGCAGAGGCGAACGATCGGGGAGGAAGCACCGGATGTTGCTTTGGAGCTGGCAGAGGCGGAACCCCGCGGTGAAGGACGAGCGGGGCACGCGACAGCATGAGAAGGTGCAGTCCTCCTCATTAGACGTCGAAGGAGCAGGAGGCGGAGGAAGTGGCTGGTTCTGTTGCTTCACCGCCGGCGGCGAAGGGAGCTGCGTTGCTATTCTGTTGTGATAGCGCAGGCGCCGAGACGGCCTCGGCCCGCATCGTGAATGATACGTACGGCGCTTTGTTAATTTGCTGCCGCTCACTCATCCGTCCGTAAGGCCGGCGGCGACGGCAGACATTGGAAGTCGCCGGAGAAGGCCATGCTCCGTACGTCGTCTCCTGCCATATAGAAGAGGAAGACGAAGAAGGAGATTGGAATAATATCTAATTAAGTGTGAAGACTCGATCGATCGAATACTCATATCTTTTTGTTTCATCCTGAAAATTAATCAATCAATCAAGAAACAATCAGGGAAAAAACTTGGACGAACTGATTAATATGAAAATTTCCAGAATAAAGCAAGTAATTAAATACCTTTAATTTTTAAATTGTTCATGAGATTCAGCAGCTGCTCATTGCAGTACTGAACATTCAAACATATATGTTTGAATCGGGTGAGATTCATATAGTCGATTCTAATGAAGTCTGACTCCCAGGCTACGTTTGATAAGACGTAATGTAATTAATTTTGTAATGTAATGTAATGTAATCAATTGTTCACGGGATTTTCCGCCGGTGAATCAAATAGGTAAGCCCGTTGATCTGGTTTCTGTTATCTGATTCGGATTCGATCCGATCTAACATGGTCCCACCACTAAAGTATTAATTAATTCTCTCATTTTCCATGTATAAATAAATACTCTTTCACTGTTCATTCGTCATCCTTCATCGTACTCCTTGTTTAGAGATAGACAGACAAAGACGATTTCCAATGGCCGCCAGATTTCTCCATTGCTCGCTGTCAGTCTTCTGGGCCAGAAAGCGCCCGCGAACGGAGCGCCGTCGTTCTTCGCCGCCACCGTTTCCTGTCCTCAGTACTCAAGACGAGGAGGACTGCATCCTCGGCCTCCTCATGTTGTCGCGTGCCCCGCTCGTCCTTCACCGCTCTGTTCCGCCGCTGCCAGCCGCAAAGCAAGAGCCTGCGATCGTCGCCTCCGCTGACGATGGAGGAGCAGCAGCGTTATCCAATCTCGTTCCTTGGGCTAATGCCGGCGCCGGAGCAAGAGCAGTCTCTGCTTTTGTCCTCGGCGCTGAAACACCAACGGCGGAAGGAGCCGCTTCCCCCTCCGACGGATGATCTGCGCCGCTACAAGTGTTCAGAATGCGGCAAAGGATTCTCTTTGTACCAGGCCCTCGGTGGTCACAAAAGCAGCCACCACTGGAAACGCCCAGCGCCAAGCCCCCAGCCAGAAAAGCAGCGGTACGTGAAGGCGAGAAAGCAATAGCAATGCCATAGACTTCACTGACGGATCGGAGTGCTCGCCGAAGAAGAAGGGATTAAATCGACCATCAACTAGCCGGTGATAGTTGGCCGCCGATGAATCTCCTTCCTCTTCTATCTAGTTTCATTTCAGTTTCCAGTAATGAGTTTGATTCATTAATTTCTTGTTACCACGAAACTAATTTTTTTTAGTTTCTGAATTAAATTAATCAAACTCATGAATAAATAGTTTGATAAGCGTTTGTTATTGTCTCCAGGACATAGCTGAGTTGGTTACGACACAACAGACTTGTAGAATAGGGCAAGTTTGAATCCTGGCGAAGTCAGGCAATACCTTTCTGCGTAGTGACCAACTGCAATTTCTCGATTTACTTCCTCACAGATAGTCATGGAGACCGTGTGGGACCGCTAAGGTGGCGGATCCACTTTTTTTACAGAAGATAAGTGTTCATTATTCAATCCATCTAATATCAATTAATTAAATTAAATAAATAAACTTGAATAATATAAATTTAATTTATAAATAATATTCATAACTTATATTTATCAATATAATTTTTATTAATATATATTAAATAAATAAATAAATTTATATTATCAAATTCAATAATAATTTTAAATTAAGAACTTCATAATATATAAATGAATAGCAAGCTAGATAGATCAAATTAAATTTAAATAATTATTTTAACTATTTAATTAATTTAGACTCAGTTTAATTTAGACTTATATTTATTTAAATAAATATCAACGCTGTAAAACTGGACTTTAATTGCTCCATTTACTGCTCAAAGAAACGTTGTAAATAAAAAAAAAATTATCTTTTACTTTTTAAAATAATCTTTCTGTAAAGAAAAAAAAAACATTTGAATGCGTTTATGATTGACAGTTTTATCTGCAGATATTTAAAATGTGTTGGTTTTGGTTTCCTATTACTATTTTCTCCATAGTTTTCTTGTAGCTAATTTCTATCTACAATTTTTTATAATATTAAAAATGAAAGATAAATATGCAAAACAATATATTGGTAATAAAATATAAATATAATAAAATTAGTACATGTTAATAAAAGATTAATAACTCCAATTCAATTGCGTGAAATTAGGGCCTACGACACATTAACAGTGCGACATGCTACATTAATTAATTTAATTCGTTACAGACAATATAAATGAATGCCTTAACATTAATTTTTTTTCTTTCGTTTATAATAAGTTTTAAATATAAAAATGAATTGCATATTGATGTGGGAAAGGTGGCCTATTCTTTCCGAACTAGCTTCTTTTGGAAAAAAAGAAGAATATTTATATTTCAACAGTCATAAGAATAAAGATAAGGATTATAAATGCTTGATTACGAAATGTATTGATTTTGTGACATTTATTCGTGAGGAATAAGAATGAAAAATTATTATATATATATATATATATATAAGATTGCTATCCTGCGCGACAAACTCGTGTGCGACCTGTGCGCGACTCCTTGACCCATCGTCGCTGTCGCCGCCCTCACCGCGCCGTCTGGCCACCGCCGACCGTCGCCCCGGGCGCGATTGACGCGCCACTCGTCGGCGCTCCTTCCAGCAGTAGATTCCGATCGGATAGTGGTTGGAATTCGATAAATTTGCCCGAAAACGCGACCCCTGCTCGCTCACAGCCATTGCCGATCGCAATTTGGTTGAAATACGCCGTCTGACACTGCCGGCCAAATCGTTGTCGGATTCAGGCCAAATCGCGGCCGGAGACCGACGGAGGAAGGACCGACTTGTGACGTCGGTCCTTCCTCAGTCGATCTCCGACCGTGATTTGGCCGGCAGTGGCGGTGAGCAGGCAGGGGTCGCGCTTCCGATCAAATTCGTCGGATTCCGATTACTATCTGGTCGGAATCCACCGCCGGAAGGAGCGCCGGCAAGTGGCGCGTCGATCGCGCCCAGGGCGGCGGCCGACATTGGTCGGACGACGCGGCGAGGGCAGCAACAACGACGATGTTTATATACAACAACAACAACAACAACAACCAAGCCTTATCCCACTAAGTGGGGTCGGCTATATGGATCCTTTTACGCCATTGAACTCTATCTCCTATTATATCATCATTTATATTTAAATAAATTTTATCTTGTTTTATTGTTGCTAACCAAGTCTTTTTTGGTCTACCTCGCCCTCGTTTGATATGCGTATTTGTCATAGTTTCACACCGCCTAACTGGAGCATTTATCGGTCGTCTAAGTACATGTCCGTACCACCTTAAACGTGTCTCACGGAGTTTTTCCTCAATAGATGCAACTCCAACTTTCTCTCTAATGCTCTCATTTCTTATTCTGTCCATCTTCGTATGTCCACACATCCATCTTAACATCCTCATCTCCGCAACTCTCATCTTTTGCTCATGTGCTCGAGTCATAGCCCAACATTCAGCGCCATATAACATGGCAGGTCTAACTGTCGTTTTATAGAACTTTCCTTTAAGTTTTAGAGGCACTTTACGATCACATAAAACACTTGATGCTCTCCTCCACTTCAACCATCCTGTTTGTATTCTATGTAAGACATCTCTCTCAATCCCTCCATCGGCTTGCAAAAATGATCCTAAATATTTAAAACTCTCAGTTCCAGACAACTCATCATCTCCTATTTTAATACTTGTCTCATTACGTTCAATATTGCTAAACTTAAATTCCATATATTCTGTCTTTACTCTACTAAGCCTAAAACCTTTCTCTTCTAGTGTTTCTCGCCAAGATTCTAATTTAGCATTTACTCCCTCACGTGTCTCATCTACCAATACAATATCATCTGCAAACAACATGCACCATGGTACGGTATCTTGAATGTGTCCAGTAAGTTCATCCATGATTAGTGTAAAAAGATAAGGACTTAGAGCTGACCCTTGATGTAACCCTATCTTTATTGGAAATGCTTCAGTTAATCCGCCTGAAGTCTTCACTCTAGTCGTTACTTCCTCATACATATCCTTAATTAGGTCAATATATACTACGCTAACACCCCTCTTTTCTAGAATTCTCCATATAATTTCCCTTGGGACTCTATCATAAGCTTTTTCTAAATCAACAAATATCATATGTAGATCTTGCTTTTGCCCCCGATACTTTTCAATTAGTTGCCTGAGAAGATGTATAGCTTCTATTGTCGACCTACCAGGCATAAACCCAAATTGATTTTCGGTGACCATAGTCTCTTTCCTTAATCATTTTTCTATTACTCTTTCCCAAAGTTTCATGGTATGACTCATTAATTTAATGCCCCTATAATTTGCACAATTTTGTACGTCCCCCTTATTCTTATATAAGGGAATTAGAGTACTTACTCTCCATTGATCTGGCATTTTCTTTGTTTTCAATATCATGTTAAATAATTTTGTAAGTCATTCAATACCTTGTTTCCCTAGGCACTTCCATACCTCTATCGGGATATCATCTGGTCCAACGGCTTTTCCATTTTTCATTCCGTTTAAAGCTTGTTCTACTTCTGAAATTTGAATTCTACGGTAAAAATTTAAATTTCTATACTCATTTGACCTGCTTAAATTACCTAAGTTAAGTTGATCACCTACACCTTCATTAAAAAGTTGATGAAAATACCTCTTCCACCGCTCTTTTATTTCTCCATCATTTACTAATACCCTATTGCATTCATCTTTAATACATCTTATTTGGCTAATATCTTTTGTCTTCCTCTCTCTCACTTTAGCTATTTTATAAATGTCTTTTTCTCCTTCTTTTGTATCCAATTTTCGATATAACTGCTCAAAAGTTGTATTTTTAGCTTCATTCACTGCTTTTTTAGCCTCTTTCTTAGCTAATGTATATTTTTTTAAATTTTCTTCATTCTTGCAAATATATAATTTCTTATAGGCTATTCGTTTTTCCTTCACTTTTTCCTGTACTTTCTCATTCCACCACCAAGATTCTTTACTTGGTGGTACATGCCCCTTTGACTCGCCGAGTATACTCTTGGCTATTATTTTCAACTTTGATACCATTTTATCCCATGTTGTAGTAGGGTCACCGTATACTTCACCTAATACTTGTCCTTCTACCTTCTCCTTAAATATGTTTTGTTTCTCATCCTTCAACTTCCACCACTTAATTCTAGGAGTAGTGGATATTTTCTTTTTATGGATATTATGCTTAAGACGTATATCCAATACTACTAACCTATGTTAGGTAGTTAAACTTTCTCCAGGAATGACCTTACAATCTTTACAAATCTTTCTATCCCTCTTCCTAACCATAAGAAAGTCAATTTGCGATTTATTATTCCCGCTTTTAAATGTGATCAAGTGTTCTTCTCTTTTCTTAAAAAACGTATTAGCTAGTATAAGATCATATGCTATCGTAAAATCCAGTATAGTTTTACCTTCCTCATTTCTTGTTCCAAATCCATAATCCCCATGCACCCTCTCATATTCCTCATTTTTCACTCCAACATGTCTATTTAGATCACTTCCTATTAAAATCATTTCATTTGATGGAATATTTTGTAATACTTCATCTAGGTCATCCCAAAACCTTGATTTGATATTTTCATCTAATCCTGCTTGAGGTGCATATACACTAATTACATTTATAGTGTCTTTCTCCACTACTATTTTGAGAGCTATAATTCTATCCCCCTTTCTATTTACTCCTACAACTTCATCCTTTAACGAACTATCTACAATAACACCAACTCCATTTCTTGTTTTACTCTTCCCTGTGTACCATAACTTATAACCCGAGTTCTCTATCAACTTTGCCTTTTCGCCTACCCATTTTGTCTCTTGTACACATAAAATATTAATTCTTCTCCTAATCATCGTATCTACTACTTCCATTGTTTTACCAGTAAGGGTTCCTATATTCTATGTTCCAAATCTTAGACTATTAATTTTCCTATAATTTTTATTCTTACCCAACCTATGGTGTGAGAACTTTTGCTCATTTAACACTACACCCAAGTTCTCATGGAGATGTAGCGGTCCTTGCCGAGACGTTACAGTCGGACCCTGCAACGCGTTCCTTCCGGGGAACATCCTAGCATTAACACAATAGTTTAGTGGATCCATTCATGAGTGTTTGCTTTAGTTTAACGCTGGCTGGCAATCTAACGCAACCCTCCTCCTTTAACCGGGCTTGGTACCGGCAATGATAAGGTAAACTTATCACAGGCGGAGTTGCATAGCATTTATATATATATATATATATATATATATATATATATATATATATATATATATATATATATATATATATATAATGAGGTTAGATTTTTCAAATGTACAGTCAAAAGATTAGCATCATAGCCCAGATAACACTAGCTGTTGAGCACACATGACCCATCACACAAGAAACTACATCAAATTCATGACACTACCAACACCAAGACACCATAGCCCTATATGTCCATACATCATAACACTTGCATGCTCATTTACGGATCATACAAAGCACCACAGACTACAAAATCAATCTCATCTCAAGAACAGAGCCACCGGCAGCTTGGATGCTACCGTGGTTTGAGATCTACAAACTAATACATATGGATCTGCACATTGCAAAAAATCTAATCAAAATCCGGGATAATGCCTTGATAACGCCTTCGATTTCCTGCCTCCCATATATAGTATATCAAGCTAGAGATGCCGAGGTAGCACGCCTTGATTTTCCATCACTCATTCTTATAATGCTGCCCAAGAACCTATTGCATCTCCTCAAAAGAAGTAAAATTTCAATGTTTGATCTTGCCCCATACCTCACAAACCTTGGGGCATTCAAAAAAACAAGTGATGATTGATTTATTCATGAAGTTGGCATAACTCAAAATTTTAAAACATTTACTTTTAATATTTTATATTAAAATTAAAATTAAAATTTTATTATTTTATTCTATTAAAATTATTCACAAATGTTCAACTTTATTTTTTTTTATCCCGTCTAATCTAAAAATATTGTTTCATAATGTTCAATTTTAATATATATAGGATAAAAATACCTAGTACACTTTCTCACATGTGACACACGCCTATGATTGAATACACACCATATCATAATTATATATATATAACATAATTTAATCGAGATTAATGATGAATTTTTTCCATTCAAAATCCATTTGGTAGGTAAACATTTAGAATTATCGGTTAAAAAATAATCTTAGTCAGTAAATAATTAAAATTACTTATCGAAATAAATTTAAGTAGGTAATTTTAAATTTTAAAAAATAATATTTAATTTTTTACTAGTTATTGATTTGATTGGTAATGTTAAATTTTTTACTTATGAAAGTTAAATTTTTTACTATCTAAAAATATATTTGACCAACGATATTTAATGTTTACAAGTAAAAATTATATTTGACCTATAATTTTAAATTTTTACATACTAAAGTTAGATATAATCAATAATTATAAAATTTTTACTGATTAAATTTAATTTGACTTGTCATTTTAATCTCTTACTAGGTAAATTAAAGTTGAATTTTACTTATAATTTATAACATTTACTATTTTTTTTTCTAGTCGAAGTTAAATTTTATTGATAATTTTTAATTTTTATTGATGTTGGTTTACCAGTCAAAGTTAGGTTTATTAGTAAATCAAAAATATTTATTAGTAATTTTTTTAAAAAAAATATTTTTAAAATTTGGACACGAGTTGTTATCACGCTTTCATTATTCCACAATTATTGTACACTCTTTTATTGTTATCGATCACGCTTTCATTATTCCACAATTATTGTAGACTCTTTTATTGTAATTCACCGTCGATGCCAAAAAAGGATTTTTCTCATTTATATTATATCACTTTGTCTGTTTCTTCAGTAAAAAGGTTATCCGCTATCTTAGTGGTCCCACACGGTCGACCCCATGACCATCTGTGTGAAGGTAAATCGAGAAACTGCAATTGGTCACGATGTAGGAGGGTATTACCGATTTGAACCCTTGCCCTCTTCTACAAATCTGCTACGTCGTAACCAACTCAGCTATGCCCCGAGGGTTAAAAATAATAATGATTAGGTTTACAATTTATTTAAAAAGGAATTATTTATATTTCCACATTTGATATATATATTGTACGACTGAATTTAAAAAACATAATTAATACACTGAACGAGTTTACGACGTTAGGACAATTCGGATATCGGTAGGTACGAGAAACCAGACATATTTATTGGGAAGAAAAATATTAAATATATGGTAGCTGTAATTTCACCTTCTTTTGGTAACATCTAACAGTTTTGCTAATTTCCTATTATATTGCATACTATTTTTCTGCCAGGGTACCTTGGGGAGATGTCAATTCTATAGTTATTAAAGGCTTTCGTCTCACCTAGCTGCACCTAGACGCAAGGCCTAGCTAGGTGAGTCTGCATTTGTGCATGTTAAGTATGCACCTTGTGAGAGGAGGAAGAAGTCCCCGGAGTAATGGTGCAACGGTAGGATATCTGGATTGTGATCCAGGGACACGCGGTTCGATCCCCAGCTACGGCGTATTTGTAAGAATTTTCTTCTAAATGGGGAACGCAATCAAATGATATTGGGCATCTGGATTGGCCGCCGTATGTGCTTCCCGATTTACCCTGGTGGTCGGTGGGAAACTTCCGTGGGACCGGGCCGGCCACCCCCAGGGATTGAATCCATGAGACTGACTGAGATTTATCATTTGTCCCCGGGGCAATGGTGCAACGGTAGGACATCCGGATTGTGACCCAGGGATCCGCGGTTCGATCCCCAACTACGGCATATTTGTAAGAATTTTCTTCCAAATGAGGAACACAATCAAAGGATGCTGAGCATCTGGATTAGCCGTCGTATGTGCTTCCCGATTTAACCTGGTGGTCGGTGGAAAACTTCCATATGACCGGGCCGGCCTACCCCTAGGGATTGAGTCCATGAGACTGACTGGGATTTATCATTTTTTTTGTGAGAGGAGGAATAAATCAATGAAAATTCAACTATAGAAACATGGATGACGATAATGATGATGATGATGATGATATTATGATTGAGAAATGATGAAAATTTTGATGTTTTAGATAATTGATTTTTTAAAACTTAAATTATGTGCATAAAGTATTTATTTATTAGTAAATGTTACATTTATATTATTATTTAATATTTTATGAATTATAATTTTATTAGTGAAATATTTTAATAATTATTTTCATGTTTGAATTGTAAAAATTTATATTCAGAGTATTTTACTTTAAATTTTAGAATTTAGAATTTAGGTATCTCATCTTGCATCATACGCCTCAGATTCTAATGAAAACAATAGAATTTGATCTTTCTCTACCCACCTCAAATGATTTTAAAAAATCTACCATGTGAATGCCACTATGATATACTTGGTGGCAAGTTTAATTATATTCATAGATAAAATTGAAACTCAAATCACACCAAAGATACACCAGACTTTTCTTTTTATTATTTTTGAATAATTTACTGTTATGTGTAATATTCACTTTTTTTTATCAGTTGTTTAACTATTTTTTTAAAACTTATTAATTATTATTTTATAAAAATGATTAATAAATTGATAAATTTAACTTAATATTTTTGAAAAAAAAAATAGCAGCCAAATATATTTTAACCGATAACTAAAAGGGCAGCCCGGTGCACGAAGCTCTCGCCATGCGAGGTCCGGGGAAAGGATCCATTGTACGCAACTTTACCTTGCCTTTGGCAAGAGGCTGTTTCTAAGATTTGAACCTGTGACCTCTAGGTCACATGGCAGCAACCTTACCGTTGTGCCAAAGCTCCCCTTCATTTTAACCGATAAATCAATTAAAAATATTGACTGATAAATTTTTTGACCGATATTTTTAAAAATTTACAAGTCAGAATTAATATATATATAATTTTAAACATTACTAAACACTTCAGGTCTGTAGCTTAGCTACAATTTAATGAATCATCTAAGCACAAAAATGATGGTCATTGTGAGTCTCTTTCATTCGGTGAGCTTGAGAGAAACTTGTACATGCTTCAATGGCGATATGATTCCTCTCGCAAGCCGGATGAAGATGGAATACCTTCTACATCCACCCTTTCGCCCTTTCGGGTGTATGAAATGGAGGAAATACCAAAGATGCACTTTGGAAGACCATTTTATTGCAGTTGAGAACGGCGATTGTCGATAATCATGCATTATTGATCGGAAAAGGAATTATGACAGTGATGAGTCCCAAGGAGATCTGAGAGTGATCTTTCCACAATTCCCTACATCAAGCTTGTCGAATTGATTGCAGATCAGCTTGATGTCGTTATCAGAAACCTTTTCCATCTCCTTGAGCTTGTAAATGACAAACTCTGATTTACTGCAGAGAACAATATAAAGAAGATCGTAGTTAGAGAAAAATAGCCAAAAGAATAAAGCAGTTAAAGAAATCTACAATAGGATATATACATGTTTGAGCATACAGAAAGATAATCAGTAGAGAGAACTAAATGAAAGAAATCAAAAGGAAAAGGAAAAGAGATGAAGAAAGATTGAAAAGTGGTGTCCATAAAAAAACCTGAACTTTCTATTATAAATGCCAATTCAGTATCTCATCGTCGAGGGCATCAACAAACCAACATGATTAATTGAACTCCTAATTTGTCAGCAGTAGTGCATATCAATATGAAACAATAAGATGAAAATACACATTTAACAATCTAACCAAAGGCAGCAACAAAACAACATGATTGATTGCCCCTCTCTATGTAAAAAATAACTGATTAACATCATAGAGCATTTCTTTAAATTTGAAACGAGTTCAGTCTCCTTACAAGTGAACAACTTCAAATCTACCTAGAGAGGAATAATGTTCAACTTAATGCACCCATGGTAAATAATGAATCCTTGAGATCCTCCAATGTTTACATAATCCAATGTTTACCAATTTTCACCTTGGATCTGACATTATTATCCACTAAATTTCGACCTAGGCTTCCTCTTCAGCTCTCATGTTCCTCCAATTTGCTGGTAACAAGATGAGATTAAATGAAACAGATACTGCTCAATTTATTCTTTTTCTTACTCTCCAAAGTATACAGCCAAATCTAACTTACAGCATGGCTGCCATTTATTTTCCTTTTTAACTTCTTGGCCAATTTTTTGTGCATACAAAGATAATGCTTCTAAACCAACTCCTTGAGTTGAGTCTGAAGGACGAAAATTTTAAAAATACTAAAGAAAGACATCAAAAGGAACAAACAAGTCCAGCAAAAAACGAAAAAGAAAAAGAAAAGATGATTTTCTAATGGAGGTCGACAAAGCAAATCCTCATGCCATGAACAGTACACATTGATTTAATTGGTTCTGTAACTCCATTCTATATTCTTCCAAACAGCAGCATGCCATTATGTCACATGTATGAATCTTGTCAGACTCATCACATTCAATTTGTCAATACTATTCGTGCCAAAAATGAGATATCAGTAAGAGACTAATCAATTCAAACAAGTTGGATTCTAATGCATGGCTAGATCAACATGAGGAAGAAAGTACTAGGAAACAACAGTTGGTCGAGAAAGGTAACTCACGTCACAAATCCGTCGTTGTCCATATCAGCAGCAAGGAATTCTGAGACAGTCATGTCCCTGGAAAGCACCCATTGTGCTATGCTCCTGTGCCTCTTGTGGATCCTCGCCTCAGCCAAGTACAGAAACGCACGAGCCACAGCAAGGGTGGAGACGAGAAGCCACAGTGAGGCAAACAGTCTGCCGGGCAGCGTCTTGAATGCTCTGTCCCCGTACCCGACCGTGGTTACAGACATCACAGAGAGGTAAAAGGAGTCGAGCCACCCAAGCCGCTCCACAAAGCGGAGCACGCCGGTGCCGAGGCTGACGCAGAGCAGGACGACGAAGAGGGCAAGCGCGACTTTCATCCGTATCCTCATCCGCCCCTTCTTGACGTCGATGATGTAATTCTGGGCAATGCTGCGTCCATGCTGGCTTTCTTCCTGATGCGTATACTTCTTGTCATCGATCTTGTTCAAGGCGGAGAGGATGAGGGACTCCTGGACGTCCAGCACGTAAGATACCGTCCCGGAGAGAAGGATGTCGACGAATCCGAAGCCGATGATGACGAACAAGACGCAGAAGATCTTAGCAAAGGCGGTGGAGGGGGTGATGTCGCCGTAGCCGATGGTGCACATGGTGACGATGCAGAAGTAGAGGGCGTCGACCACCGGATGGGTCTCCGTGCCTTGGAAATGGTGGTGATTGAAGGTGTAGACGGCGACACCAAAGGCGAGGTAGGCGAGGAGGAGGAGGAAGGCCTGCATGATAATGGGCGGCCGATCGGGGCTGTGGGTATGGGAGGGAACGACGTCATTGATGACGGACATGGCCGGCGCAGTGCGAGATCGGTGGAGGTTGATCTTCCAGTGGTCCGAAGAGGAAGGGTTAGGGTTGGGATTGTCGGAGGAAGATCCATCGGTTTGTTGGTCGGAGGCGGCGGCGAGGTGGCCAAAGACGAGGAGGTCTTTGAGGGAGGAAGCAGTGGCGGTGGTAGGGGTCGAGATGGGAATGGTGATTTCGCCGTCTTCAGGAAGAGGGCACAGTGCGGAGGAACGCGGAGTGGAGGAAGTGACGGAGGGTCTCCGCCGGTGGACCGGCGGCGACGCCGGAGGAGGCTGTGACGGGGAGCCTGTTCTGATCGAAAGCAACGGTTCCGTTTCCATGTGTTTGTGGAAATGCCTTCAGCGATGAGCTCCATAAACTACGAAACAACGTGGATACTTTACAGTTTACCCCTCGAAAATCTTTTTTAAATAAAAATTTTGAAATATTAATTTAGCAGTGAGCTCCATCTACACTTTTTTATAATATGAAAAATCGTAGAGAAATCTACAAAAGTTAATATATATATACATAAATGATTTGCTGAGCGACTCCTTCGTGCGTGCCCGTGAGCGCCGCTCCCGATCCATGCTGCTGTCACCGCCCTCACTGCACCGTCCGACCATCGTCGATCGCCCGCCCGGGCACGATTGACGCGTCGCTCGCCGACGCGTCGACAGGTGTCGGATTGTGGTCGGAATCCGACGTAATTTGGTCGGAACACGACCGGCAATGGCGCGCGCCAGATTCCGATCAAATTGCGATCGGATTCTGACCAAATCGCGGCCGGAGACCGACTGCGATTTGGCTAGAAATGCGGCTGGCAGTGGCTCGCACGGTTTCCGACCAAATTGCGTCGAATTTCGACCACAATCCGACCGAAATCCGATGCCGACCGACGCGCCGACGAGCGGCGCGTCGATCGCGCCCGGGCTGACGACCGACGATGATCGGACGGCGCAGCGAGGGCGGCGACAGCTGGTCGGGGGCGGAATACTGTACATTCCCACATTTGGACGGTCAGATATACGCGCGATCACATGATAGACGGTGGATCAGGCGGCGCGCATGAAGGAGTCGCTCAGCAGATCATTTCAAATTTATATATATATATATATATATATATATATATATATATATATATATATATATATATATATATATATATATATATATATATATATATATATATATATATATATATATATATATATATATATATATATATATATATATATATATATATATATATATATATATATATATATATATATATATATATATATATATATATATATATATATATATATATATATATATATATATATATATATATATATATATATATATATATATATATATATATATATATATATATATATATATATATATATATATTCATTTATTTTTTTTGATAATTGACAACTATTATTCATTTATTTATGATAATTTAGTAGAAAAAATAGTAAAACATTAACATTTATTTTTTAAAAAAAAGAAATTGAATGGAATCGACTCTACTCAAATAGAAATAAAAATATATAAAAAACATTTTAATTCAATCAAAATAAAGATAACATTACATACTTTAAATTTCAATAAAAAACCGTGAACAATACGTAATTTAACAAAGTCACTTAACAATCTCTTACATTTGTAAATAAAATTGTGTGATAAGCAATACGAATTAAATAAAATAATTAGACTTAACCCAAAATGTGAATACATCAATTAATCAAATGAGCAATACGAGGCTATCAATAATACTGACCCAAAATATATGACATCTGATGGACCAATGGCTTCATTCCCTGCTTCACCAAGCCTGCCCTTATCTAATGCACTCTTACTGGAGAACTTTGTATTTGATGGCCTGGATCACCCTCATTTTGATCCCTAAAAGTGAGGGATAAAAACATTAGTATATTACAGAAGGAACAAAGAAATAGTTCGCATGGCTGAAACACTTGAATCTTTCTCAAGTTTTAAGATATCAAACTCCATGAAGAAACTCATTCTGAGCAGATGCTAGAGGTGTAGATATCATGTAGAGATCAAGCTACAGACATTCTCAAACATTTATTTATCCTGGTTGCAGCTTTAGATGGTCAGAAGATTATCATGACAACTTAATAATAACAAAGAGAATTTGATGAGATATCTTATTAGATCATAAAATTTGACTATGGTTCAGAGAAAGGGCTATATATGAACTTGTACCACAATAGCAATAGAAACTCACATTCACTATGATAATAATTAGAGATTTTACCATTCTAAAAAGAATTGAAAATTTACCATGACAATTTCCAAGTGTTTTGCATAATCATTAGGCAGTTTGTTTTTCATTAACAGTGCCTCTGATATTTAAAAAGTGTAACAGAAGCTAGTTCACTTCATGGATTATATACAATTCTAAACTGCTCCACTAGTGTTTGAAGATTCACAATCATGAACTCTTCCCAAGATTTCCATCATTTTTCCAGCTTAGTGCGAGATGCCTCATGTTTATCACTAGTCACATCTATTGAGATAGAATCAAAGTCTCATATTGGAATTTAGAAATACATGAAAAAAATCCTGAGATAATTATAAGATGGAAAATATATTATTGGTATGAGGCCTTTTGGATAAAATCCAAAAACAAAACCATGAGGGTATGTGCCCAAAATGGGTAATATTGTACCGTTATGGAGATATATATGGATTTCATCTGTATCTAACAATGGTATCAGAGCGGATTCATGTGGTGGGAGCTCTTATTAAGGGGTCCATTGGGATCGTTAAGGGAGCGGATCCGTTGGGATCCGTACCAATAAAGGGGGTCTATTGGGACCGTTAAGGGGGTGAGTCCATTGGGACTCGTACCAATAAAGTATCCGTTGGGACCGTTAAAGAGGAGCTTGCAATGGTCCTTTGTTTAAGGGGTAGATTGTTGGGATACAATCAAAATCTCATATTAGAAATACATGGAAAAGATCCTGGAGTAATTATAAGATGGTAAATATCTCATTGGTACGAGACCTTTTAGATAAAGTCCAAAAACAAAACCATGAAGGCGTGGACCCAAAATGGACAATATCGTATCGTTATGGAGATATATATAAATTCCATCTGTATCTAACTTCATTTGCATTTCTGTACTATGAGGCAGAACTTTCATAGGGTTTTGGAAACATACACTCTATGCTTCATTGCTTAGAATCTTTTGAATAAAATGGCATATATGTGTCCAATATCCACATAATTCACTGCATGATTGGCCCCAAAGGGCTAACATTTGAATCGAAAGAGAGTAAACCAATTGGCAATGCAAAAGACATAGCAAGTGAAAGAGAATCAATATAACCTCAAACTGAACTAAAATAGTGAAGTAGCAATCTCACTCAATCACAACAATATTCGCAATGGTAAATTCCAAAAGTTTTTGTGGTAATTCTCAATGTTAAATCTTTTTTGTTGGTAGATGCCCAATTCATCACATTAACCTTACAAGTGCGTCCAAAACATACTCTGATTAACTTTTTTTTTTTCACTTACAGATAACAACAAACAATTCGTACTCAACGCAACAATCCACCTTAAACAAAATTGCAGACAAGCTTACCTTAAAGTTCGAATTTCCGCATCATTTTCTCCTTTTTCCCCCCTCATTTGCCTTCAAATCGGACGCAAACAAACTCCATTTCTAAGGATAGTTTGCTAAAAGCATGAAACAAAGTAAGAATCTACCGCTATCTATCAATATAACCTACTTTCTCTCCGTTTCTTCCTGTACCATCCAGAGATCCAACTCATTTCTCAAACCCTCTTCCCAACCTCAAAGCGAAGAAGAAAACATCAAAAGCGACAGACACATTCCCTACAAGAATCTCCGGAAAAAAAAAACAACGGCGGAGATCAAGAAGAAGGACGCGCGAGAGCGATCGCTGACCTTTTTCTCCTCGTGCGCCGCCTCGGCCACGAAGCCGGGGAAGCACTAGCGGATCGCGGCGTGAACGGCGACATCGGATTCGGGAAGGAAAAGGAGAGATCTCTTCGCTTTCTTCTTAACTCGCTCCATGTTCGGCGTCACTGTGTCAGCAGCTCTGCTTTCTGTTTGCTCTATTCCTTCCCCTTGTCGTTTTCCTCGGTCCTCTTCCGTCTCCTGTTTACCAACGGGCCCCACCAAGATGACGTGGCGTGCAGATGCGCACACTTCCACCGACGGGCCCCGCCAGTAGTCCGGTAACAAAGCGATTTAAAGTAAACGAACCTGCTTCGCTGACATCTGCTGTTGACTTTGCGTCATGTCAGTCAAACGTCGACTCGAAGGAAAAAAGGAAGAGAAGGCTCGATTTGAAAGTCAAAGCGTTCATGATCCATCTGCTCGCTTCTCTAGACGAGAATGGAAATGTCAACGCCCGAGTTGACGTTGACTGATTCGGGATCTAAGACGGAGAGAATTTTCGTGCAGGTGCATGGCAGAGCATCAGCACGATCACTGACGGCGCATCTCCAACTGTCCACCCCACGCAACTACAATTTACGCCTGTGGTCCTCCTAATTAATCAATCACTAACAACTCACGCTTTGTTCTTCTTTTTATCTGTATCCTTCCACCTTAAGCCAATCGCCTAAATTTATGCTCCATTTCATGATTCTCATCAACGAAATATCTGGTTACTTCTTGGAAGTGGCGTCCCTCTTTTGATCTCTTGGAGGAATATCATTACATTTGTTTGTTTTTTGAGAGAATGAAGAACATAATTGAAGCGCAGCAAATTTGAGAAAAAGATCGTGTTTTTAATACTAGTGTCGAGAGGGGAATGTCTCTGTTCTACATTTTGATTCATAGATTCTCCAGCAAATGGATCGTCTCTGTTGTCTGGAACATCCGATTGAATTGAATCAAAAGAGTGTTGTTCTGAAGCAGATTCATTCTCGTTGGACCTCACTGTGATCCAATTGCCATCGGTTTCCCAATTTATCGCCTGAGAGACGCCGCCGGCGAGTCTCCGGAGCCTCTCCCCCGGGCTGTCGGAGTGGTGCTCTTCTTCTTCTTCTTCTTCTTCGGAGTCCCACATTCCCTGCTCCAGCGTGCTCTTCGGGGAGACCCAAACTTGGTCGGCTGGAGGAGAGGTGTTTTCCGGCGAGCAGGTCGTCTTGGACACGAACGGGTGCCGCAGCAGCTGCTCCGCCGTCCACCGCTCCTGCGCATCCCTCCTCAGACACTTCGCCACGAAGTCCCTGGCCTCCGGCGATAACCATCCGGGGCACTCGGGGACGTCCCCCGTGAACGCGAGGCGGTGCAGGGCCGCGACCGGGTCGGCGATGTCGGGCCACGGCGGCCGCCCAGTGGCCATCTCGACCACCGTGCATCCGAGGGCCCACACGTCGGCCGGCGCTCCCTGCTCCTCGCCGCGGGCCGCCTCCGGCGCCATGTACATCGGCGTCCCTGCCACCGACGGCGCCGCCCCGGAAGTACGCTGCGCGCACCCGAAGTCCGCCAGCTTCGGTCCGCCTCCGGGCCAGAGCAGGACGTTCCGGGTTTTGACATCGCAGTGCGCGACGCCGGCAGCGTGGATGTGGGCTAGGCCGTGGAGGAGGTCTCCTGCGTAGGAGCGAATCTCCGCCTCCTCGAGGCCGCCGCCGCGCGCCGCTATGCGGTCGGAGAGCGAACCGAGAGGGGCGTACTCGAGGAAGAGGTTGTAGACTCCGGCGGCGACATCGAAGCCAAGGCAGGAGACGACGTTGGGGTGGTTGCGGAGGGAGGAGAGAATCGCCTGCTCTCGTTGCAGGGGAGCGGAGAAGCAGAGGTCGGCGGACTTGACGGCGAAGACGAGGCCGGAGGGGGACGCTACCGCGGCGGAGACAGTGGCGGTGGAGCCGCGGCCGATGGTCGGGCCTCGACGCCACTCTCCGATGGCCATCGGAATCGAATACGGAATTCGGTGGAGTTCTACCGGATCTCGACAGAGAAGAGAACGAAGGACTTTATATACAAGTGAGAGTTGACTTTGTGAGATCTATGGTAGCACAAGTCAACCTCGATCACATGTGGAGACCTCGACGATGGTTGACGGCGAAGACAAATCGCTCTCGACTCTCGAGGCGGGACACGGCACAGCTTCTTCAACCAGTTGCAATTGTCCGCGTTTGACAAATCTAAAAAAATCTTCACAGAGGGAGCCGTTGACTCTGCATAGACTACTAATAGGAAGTCAAAATGGTCAACTTTGTGATCATTTGGAACGGTCTAAATTTTGACAAATGGGTTGTGTTCGATTCTAGAATGATTAGTTGATTTAACTTTTATAAAGTTTACTTAATCGTAGCTAAATACATAATTAAGGTGTGGATAAGTGAGTCGTGGAGGGTATGAAAAGGGAATATTAGGTGAGAAGGCAACGGTTGCACCCAACGCAGTAGGGAGATGACTTTGGGCGAACAATCCAAGAGTTGACTTGATGCCTATTTTAGATTTGGTTTGACTTTATTGATTCGACTTTTTCCATATTCAACGCAATCTAATCTAACAACCCGGGGCCTTTGCCAAACACTTGTGGGAAGGTAATTCAGCGGGTTTAGTGGGATGGAATTGTATGAAAAGCGATTTATCCTCTTTTTTTTTATTGTTTATTATAATATTTGGATGGACAATTGTTCCAATTTTATCTCTTTATTTTATGATTTTATTATAATACTTTTCAAAATAAGTTTAGGGCATAGGCTATTTTATAAATTAACAATGAGTTGTCTAAAAAAATCACATGTAAATTGGACTGACTTTAACCAACCAAAGAGTAAGTGATCGTACATTTTGATGTGTAATAGCCTATTTTTATGTAGTATGGATAATTATCACATGTAAGTTCAATTTCTATCTTTATTTAGATTGTAAGGGTGACTTAAGTCCAAACTAATTATTTAGTTTACCTAGGCTTTTTCTAAATAAATTTTTTGATTTGTTTCAATCTAAAACAAGATGAAACTCTTGCTTAAGACAATCCCTTATGACGTTTAAAGTTTTATTTATCTAAATTTCAAGATTATGGCGTCTTTCATCTCTTATACTTAAAGTTTGTGTTTTTGTGAGTATTAGATTAGGATTTAGACTTTACTTATTTCTTCTTTTAATTTGCTATTTGTTCATGAGACATCTTTCTATTTTGGATTCACATCATTATGTTCATCTACAAACTCTTGTCAAACTTATAAATAGAGAAAGAAGCTTTCGAAACAAGCAAACAAACTTGAAATGCCAAACTTACTCACCAATCAAACAACTTAAAAAAAATATAATAGTTTTAAATAATCAAATAAATTTAAATTAAAAATTCGGTAACATTTAAACAAACCAACTTGAAGTTAAACTTGAACTAGACTTAAACTCATTATAAAAAAGAAATCAAGTTAAGTTTAAATGATTTAATTCATTTTAAGCTCAATTTCAGAAATGCTAATTTAAATATTTGTTCCCTGTCATCAATCATATATTTTTCACATTTTCCTGTGAATTAAATCTTGATCCTTAACCATCTTTTCCCTATTCCCGATCTTTTGATGGGCCGCAGCCCAGAGTTCGTGGGCCACTGATCATGTGCGTGCCCGGCCCGGCCCGGCCCAATGAAGTCTCGGAGTAACGGATCGGACTTAAAAGAAGTGCTAGGTACTGATAGCCCGCAATGTGGAGCCGCGGATTCCGATCGAGATGAGATGAGCCTGCGATGTGGAGTCGTCCTCCGCCCGTGGTCGATCGATGGCTCCCCGGCGATCCCTTGCCGGACGGGTTTGCCCTCCGTTGTGGCCTTCAACCATCCGCAGCAGCGCCTCGTGGGTTCCGACCAGCTGCGGATTCAGCTGGACCAACTGCGCGCCGAGGCAGAGATCACCCGCTCAAAAGGTGCTCTCGTTTCCCTTCCCTTGCTTTGTTCGGTAGGACAAGATGGCGCAAGGGGTTTATTATGCTTAGGAATGATCTTTTCTTTATGGTCTCACGAAAGTTTGATGAGCGTTCGGATACTTGGTCCGTTTGGGCTAAGAGAGCTGTTATGATCTTGTGGCATGTTGGTTTTGGCGGAAGAAAAATCATAGGATTGTGGTTTTGTGGTGAACTGGAGAATGGCAATGAAGAACATATAAAAGATTGAAATCTTTGGATATAAAGAAAAATTCCAATGAGCAACCCGTTTCTGAGGTATAGGGGTTTGTGAATGGACGACTTTTTTTTTTTTTGAAAATTATCTCAAACATACGAAATCAATAAAAAAATATTAGAATTTTGGTCCACGTTAAGCCACAAATTCTAGAAGGTTAAGACTTAAGAATCAATCAAACGTGGTTTTCTTAATAGAATTATTGAATTTGTACTTAGAGTATTTAGGTGACCGTTCTGGGATGTAAACCATTTGTTGGATTACCATTTATAAAATCAAGAGGTCCTAACAGGGATAGTGTTCATGTTAGACCAAGCTACTTGAGGTCCACCGTCAGGATCTTTTCCCATCTTTAAACTACTTACGAGGGTATTCTAAGATCATTTAAATCATCGTTAATTATGTTAAATTGTTTTTTCTTTTTTCTTCCTCTATCCTCACATTTCAGTGTTAATCAATTCAACTTCTCATATTTTATTGTTGTTGATTTTAACTTTCCCTAAGTCTCACACATCTCTCTTAGCATTCTCAACATCAAAATCATATTGAAAGAGTTAATTGAGTATCAAGAAAAATCATTTAACAATATAAAATTTGATTATAAAATAATACATTTTACAATTGCCTCAATGCGATTTAATCAGCATTAAAACGGTTACACATTGTCATGGGCCACTGAAACTTGTGGTTGACATCAAATAATTTACTTTCACTCTTTTCTAAAGATGACTACTATATCCTGATAATTTTATGGGTTCAATTATAGTGTAATATCACACAATTATTTTTTAATTTCCCCTCTTTTCTATTACCTTAAGTTCAAGCTTGAACATCTTTATTCCATTCTCTCCATGGTAGACATTACCTAACAATGTCACAAGATGAGAATTCTAAGACAGGATAGATGTTGCAAACCTCAAATAGTTGTATAATTCACTGATTGGTTTATGTTATGTGATAGTCTTTTCGGTATTCATTAACTTACCCTTTTTTGAACTGCAGCAAGCAATATCCATTACTTGTATATGCAGTTTATTGTTGTTCTTAAATATCACATATTTTGCCAGCAAATAATGCGCGATTGAGGCTTATGCGTCTTACAGAGGCAGCTGAAAATCTCCAAAAAGAGCTGCTAAAAGCATCCAAATCGGTAAGGAAAATGAAGCAAGGGAGTTGCTAATACAAAAGAAGAAGTTGTTACAAGCATTGGAGAAATCAAAGAATCGAATTGAGGTGCTCGACAAACTTTCAGCAAAGGTTACTGAGGTGGAAAATCAAATATCTATTTCTGCAGGCTTATTGAGTATATTCACCGCATTATTGATTACTTTTCTTACTCTGCTAAGATTTATAGGTCTGTGACTATTATATTTATTTCTGAAGTTTTCTCCATTAACCAGTTTAAGTAACCTTGAGCTCTAGCAACAATATCTATTCTAGAAAAGTGGCCACATATTCCAATAGAGATCCAGCAATTTAACAATATCTAACCAAACGACATTTCAATCAGGCAAGTGGGTGAACCACTGGCAAAGCTGATCACTAGTTCCTCCAGTTTAACCAAGTTAAAATTAGGTTCAACTAGAATTTCTCCATCACTAGAACCAGGTCAGGTTGGCTTTCCTTTCCCTGGTTCATTGTGAATAATCCTTCTAGGCTGGAAGATGCATAATTGCAACATTTAGCCTCGTTTTTTTATTGGAGCGTTATTGTTTATTGTTTTGTATCTTCTCTCTTTGTTCACTTCATAGTATAGGCTGTGTGTTTTAGGAATAGATGAAAATTAAGAAACAATGATTTTTAGAAAAAGTGGATAGAGAGAAGCTATAAAGTGTGTCTCTCATGTGGTTTCCCTGGAAGGGAAAAAATATGTAAACCTTCTTTGTTACCTTGAAGGGAAGGGAAAGAAAGAAGAATAAAATTAAATTTACTTTTTTTATTTTTTAAAAAAATATAGAAAATTGACATAATAAATTAAGTTCTTTTTCTAAAACAACTAGCTGTCGCCAGTTGAGTAGTTTGCTGTTCAATTTGGGCAAAAGAAAATGGGAGAAATTCGAGAAAAATTGTCTATCTCTCTCCCTCCATCCCTTTCTTTCTGTCCAAAAGAAGAGGGGAAACTTGTTTCTATCCATTTTCATACCTTCTGTTTCTTTCCCCTTCCTTTTCCCACAAGTAAAGACAGTCATAGTGTTCAAGAATGATAAATTTCTTTCAAATGTGACTTGAAGGGTCATTTTCGCTTGAAGAAAAAAAGAATATTTCCAAGTATTTTTTACCAATTCATTGGATTTTGTAGGATTAAGATTCAGATTTTCCAAGAAAAAGAAGCTATTAATATATGGAAACAAAATTGAGAGGGTGGCAAAGTAATGTGTTGTGAATCCTTTTGAGTATTATTCTTTTTTGTACATTCTCCATTATATATATCTACAATCTTGGATTCGTGTGGTGACCTGATGATGTTAATATTGTCAATGAAAAGCCTACTCTTCTAGCTGTGTGTTATTATTGACATAGTATTTTTTTTTTTTTTTTTTTGAAACTAGCATGTCACTAAAATATTACTAGTGTTTTGTGTTTATCTTAGGTTCATTATTTATGGAGTTCCTTATGACTAAAAGGAATTGTTCCATAAGTTAATGATATGTAATTTCAAGGTAAAGGTTCTCTATATGGTGGATTTATTTGAAACAGTGACTGCTTTCAGGTGATTTCTCTCAAGGAAACACAACTAATCGGACAAGTCGCCATTCCACCTGTAGATAACCAGTTGACCTCTCACCAACAAATTCATTTCATCAGCCCAAATGAAGAAGCTTATGAAAAATCAAGTTCAGAAAGTTCAGAGACCTTGCTCAAGCATATGCTTGAACAAATTGATATGAAACTTTGTTCGGTAGAAGCTGACATAGAGAATTTCTCAAGCGCCCAAACAGAAGAAAGCAAAGAAGTGCAGGTGAATGCAAAACTGGAGAAGTTATGTGAGATTCTGAAGGATGTACTCAGCATCAGAGAAAAGTAAGTTCAGTTGGCGTACTCTATTTTGCGATAAGAGTCTGAGGGGTTATATAGTGTTGTCCTCTATTGTCATTTATAAAGATGGAAATAAAGGTTTATGCAGTAAAATCTACATTTATGAAATTGATAGTGTTTCAGCGGTATGTAAAAGCAAAAAGTCCCTGAAGCTTCTGATTGATTATTTTGACTTTCAGAACTATAAGAAATGGCTTCGAGAGAATTGCTGCTAGGCTTTGCAAAGCCCATCTTTTCTGACCCGGTTGTTTTTGGTACAGAATTGCTAGCATGATGGAGATCAAGACAGATGATACATGAGCTCTGAGATCTCAGTTGTCGCCAGCTGATATAAGCTGGGAAATATTGATGGTACGAAAATTTCATGCCTTGAAGATTTCTTTTGATGTGTTTTTTAAATGACATACTGGGAACCACAGCATTTTAGATGTTGAGGTAAAGAATGCTGTATATTTATGTTTAAAATGTTGCTTTTGTGTACACGATGAGTGTATAAGAAAGTTTCTGCATTCCTGCCAATATATTCTCTGAGACGACTGAAGGATACAAAGGTCAATCTCATGCAGTAAGATCATAGCATATATTGGCAGGAAAACAAGTTTATTTTCAAGATTGATGTGGGGCAAGTGCTGGAAAACACATTGATTCTTTGGTGGACAAGTACATAGAAAGAGATAGGTCTGTCCTCTTTCTACAAGGTTTCAACTCTGTAAAATGGGTTTTCAACTCAGCTAGTATATACTGAAAAAAAAAAACAGATAGGTTGTCCAGTATTTATTACTCGTTTTATCCCTTCTTGTGCCAAGGAATTTGATGTTACCTCTGTTGTGAAGCTGTTTACTAAGGAAGCAGGTTAATGCCTTGCCTATGCTCCCTGTGCTAAGAAGTTCAAATGACTTAACATTAATATTCGTATGCACAGTATCTAAATTTATCCATATCGTGCTTCAGGGAATCATCACATTCGATCCAGAGGAGCAGCTCATGAATACAATTCTGGAGTGTCCTTGAGAATCACTAGTTATGATCGAACAATTCTGGAGTGTCCTTGAGAATCACTAGTTATGATCGAATCCTCTGCTGAAGTTTGCATCCTCTTTGTTTCCTGCTGCTGCTTTATCTCTGCAAAATTTATTTGAGAAAAACAAATAAATTATGAAATGAAATCTCATGAAAATGCTTCATCTTCACTATGTTCTGTTTGTTTGTAGCTTCTCTTAAACCCTATTGCTTGAGAATAACATTAAAAAAAAACTGATTCGTAGAGCAGTCAATGATAACGAATGGAGATTACAAGCAACGTTATTGTTATTATTTTCTGAAAAAAATGGTCAGTTGCATGCAGCATTCAATAAATTAAATCCTAAGGCCGGGACACAGGAAATTGAAACTTAACCTAAATCAGCAATAGAACAAGAGGTGATTTTTTTTTATTAAAACTTAAAAAACACTTGTTTTTTAGAAGAAAAAAACACTAGAAAATAAAGAAAGTATAAAATAAAATCGGATGCAGATGAGAGGGACAAAGATAACAAAACCTTATCCGAGGAACAACATAAAGAATTCTCTGCATATCTACCTTGGCCGAGATCCATCGGAACAGGAACTGTCGGGGAAGAGCCTTTCAGTGGAACTTAAAATAATTTTGATATAAAACATTATTCATTAAAGCATTTAATCACAAAAGAGTTTCAATATAACAAGTAGTTGGAAACCTGAATGAGTAATTCCAAGGATTTTTTAGTAGGGAGATCCATCTCGAAATTATTCACTAGCTAGCTCTGCAGATTATTTTCTAAAAAAAAAGTAACAAAATTAAATTAAAAGGAGCATAGTCACCAATTTAATTTTACAATTTAAATAACTTAAAATGCTTAGCTTAATTGGTTTTCTAAGCCATCAATACAACAATCGATACAGCATTTTGAAAAGAACCTCAAGTGCAATCATCTGAAATCCTACCAAGCTTATGCTTCCAATTCGACCTTGATGCTTTTGTGCAAGTTAGACCATTTTCAATCGTTGAAAAAAAAATTAAATAAAATAAATAAATACATTTCCAGTTATTTAATAATACGTTTGAAAGCAGTAGAGTATCTCATAGTTATGAAGCAAATAGCTCACAACTGATGATGTCTTCCATGGATGCTGATCGTCCTGAGCTCAAAACTGGAATAAGACTGAAAATCTGATCATGGCCCATCTTTAGACTTTTGTTTGCCTCTGCAAATTCAGCAAAAACCTCTGAAAATATGAGATTCAGGGTTTCTGCTGTCAGCGAACTACTGGTAGTGTAGTAGAACTTCAAATACTGCACAGCAAAAATTTGATTTTAGAATCCCAAGCTACTATAACCTTCAACAAAACCAGGTCATAAACAAGAGGATAGTTTCTTAAGAAATTTACCGTCAAGTTGTCCCAACAGAAACAGTGGTCGACAAGGATCTTATTGATCGAAAAAATACAAAATTTTATGATTATTCTCATCTGACCGACTGGGCTAAGTTCTGATTTATCTGTGAAGCAGATCTTAGTTGCCAAATCTTTTGTGACAGAAACCAAGGCCGCACAGATCTTTCCGCTAACTGAGTAAATCTGATAACAAGAACTGCAACATTCGACGAAATGAAAATCACATGTTGCAGTTTTTCCAGTTGGTTGTAGTGAACTGTTTCCAGCTTCATCATCTATATTGGCAAGAACGTGTATGATGGGCTTTACCTCCACAAGAGCTCTGTAAAACAAGAGTTAATAAGGACATACAAAAAGATGGTGGAATGAAACAAGGCCAAGTACTAATACCCTTTGGGAAGAGCCGGAGCAAGAATGTACAAGAAAACTGGATTGTGCATTCTGTTGGACTGTTGCGAGTTATGATTCTCGAAGAAAGATTCCATTTTCTGCTGAATTTGAGTTCTCTCACGGAGAGTGAGAGAGGCAGCACAATAGACCACCAAAAAGATAGAAGAGGAAGCGAGGGAAGCATTGAAGGAATTGGCCACAGCCTCACTGTTCATTAGTGCTTGCTCAGTTTCAATAGCTGGCCCGCCTGAACTAAGTCCCATTGTGGGTGGATCCAGTCCCAGTTGCCCTGCCATATAGAGAACTTCTCTATGCAGAGTTGCCTAAATTTGAGGACTTTAATTAAAAACTTGTGTTGAGAAATAGCAAATTCATATACGAGTATAACAATAACTACTAGGCTATATATCAAGGAAAGAAAAGGATTCTTTATCCAAAATAAAAAAAGAAAAGAAAAGGATAAACAAAGTGACTATGTTAATATTTCCATTTACGACACAGTATCCTAAACGACATCTGAAAATTCATTAAGCTCTGATAAATAATTCTATGCAAATCTAGTCATCAAACAAGCCAAGTGTGACCCCAAAACAGACAAACTTGCAGGCTCATTTCAGGCATGAGTTTCTCTATATGGGAATGGCACCAGATTAAGCCCGCCCAGAATAAAATCAACACATTCACACACAAATACACTTTTACCTAATTTTATAAATAATATCTTACTAAGTTTTAGTGGAAATTATTTAATGATCTTTTATTTTACCACAGAATTTTTCTTCATAATCATTTTTTGTTTTATTTTTTATATCATTTATTATAGTTGTAGCCCAAAACCAGCAAGGCAATGGAAGGTTGTGCCCAAGACCATGCTGGACTGGAGGCAGTGTTGAGTCAGGCCATCCCAAGCACGGCCCATCGTAGCCATGATGGCTTGATCCAGCTTGATAGAATCATCTCATGCATATGTCATTGACACCTCTAGCACATCTACAATCTTAAAGATTATCATTAATCCAAAAAACAAAAACAAAGACAACCTTATAGAACATCCTGCATTTCTAATGCAACATTAACTAATACCGAAATTAATACTACAGTTTACATATTTCCTACAATTACGATAGTTGACGATTCTTTGATGTAAGAATAAACTATAATTTTTTGGGCTAAATGAGGTTAACATTCAACTAAGATATAGTCCTTACCTGGCTGTATGGACCAATACAGCTAGGGGCCCAGCACGAGATACTCTGTACATGTAGAACTTTTTTGTCATGGTCACTGGCCAGTAAAACTTCGACATACACTTTCCCTAAGCCAACTTGCAGCAAAGGCAGTTCGATTGTACTCCGAGATGGCACGCCCAAGAAGCACTTCTTCTCTGTAATAAACTTTACGTACACATCGTTAGCCAAAGCAAAGTTCTTCATATCTGAAATATAGAGGTGAATGTATAAAACATTCAGCCAATCAAAACCATCATCCTTGAGTCTCGACTCAATTTTGAAGAGAACAGCAGTGAGATCTTCCTGTAGGCCTGCAAATGCAAAATCCTAATCACTGGTATCCAGTCATCCAAACCAGCAAGTTGAAGTGCTGATACCTTCTGAAGTGTTGGATTGATTCTGAACCCAGCAACTGATGGAAAGCATGCCCTTGTTGCTTCTAGAAATGCTTAAGCTCAGATTCTTATTTGCAGCAATATTGTATTGCAAAGAGGTGGAGAGAGATTCAACTGTATCATCTGGTTTAGATTCTCCTTGTACTTCGCATACATAACCCGCTTTGGTTGAACTAGTGATACTAGTATTGGAACTTGAAAGCTCGTCTTTATGTTGGAGATGGAAAGTCAAAGGATGAAGAATGCCAACTGGTGCAATATGATCTGGTGAATGCAGAATCACCTCAAACTTGTCAAGAAAAATCCTCGCATTCTGAAAGTTGCAAATATTGATCTTCTATTAGAAAATACATGCGTAAATCAAGAAAAAAGATTGAAAAGGACTAATCAATTTTCAAAACAGCAAGCTGAGGGAATGGAACCTTAGTCATCGTATTGGGATGAACATTAAGAGTTGGAGAAGCCCAAAAAAATGTTTAATCAGAATAATCTGCATTAAATAAGATGGAATTGAGAACTCACTGAGAAGAGAGGGCAATCAAGTGTTAAGGTTTCATATTCTCCTCCTTCACCACATACATTTATACCATATAACCTATCAAATGGAGAAATTCAGTATTAGACCACTAGTATAAGTAACCAAACTCTCATAGCACAATATCAATATACATGTAAGAGCACATTGACTAAAAAATTGCACAAGACTGATAACTTATCCAATCATGGGTGAAAATGACAATAAGTAGCTAGCAGGATAAGTACAAAAACAAGCTTTATGCTGCAATTTTTAGGATCTGCAATAAAATTTTGACATGATTCCACACTCATTGTCAGGGCCTACTGCCCCGTTACTACATATCTACTTTCCATTCAACACAGAAAATCAAAGGAACTGCTAATGAATATAAGCAAAATCTAGTGTTATTATAGATCTAAATCGCCCTTAATTATTGCAGTAACCGAACTAAGTAAGAAACAGTATGATATATTCTACAGAGTATCACAAATTTTCAAACTAATTTATCATGCACCAATTTACAACCCATAGGCAACCTAAGTTAAACAAGCATTTCCTAGTTATCTTTACCACTGAAGCTGTAAAAGAAAATTGCAATTAGAAATGAATCATGTGTGTTACTCTGTAGTTTATTTGCTAACATTTTCGGTTTTAGTTAACGATCATCTTTCGTACTTAAATGAAGAGTCAATGAAATAATGTAGGTGCCTACATACTCTTTCACCTGTAGTAGATGGGGTGTTAGCTTTGCAAGTTCTTTTCCCAAATGCTTTGCAGGGTCAAGCCCCATAGCTGCAACCTGCATAAATTGGATGAATGTTGAGGGTATGAACGAAAGAACAAATTATTAACAGTAAGTTAGTGGTTTGCGCACGAGTACCCAATTTGTTTTTGAACAAAATAAAACAGACAGGCATTCCCTGTAAAAAATATGATATCGATATTGAGTAGGTATATTTACAATCCTTCCAATGATTATCTCTACTGTGCAATGATCAGATTCTCTTGAGTGGTACAAGGACTAGCAGTCAATGTGTTAATATAATATTATTTACTGTAGCATATCTACCATTTGAGAAACCTTTAAAAAATACTACTTGTGATGTGCCAATTCACTTTTAGCATGTTTTAGAATCCTCAGCATGCTATCACTGAATCAAACCAATGTCCATATATTGTCTTTATCCTATTAATTAGAAGTGGACAACAAGAAGATACAAGTGTAAATATCATCCATCCATGGGAGATGGAGATAAATCAATCATACAAGGTAAGATAAGGGCAAAATCATATCATTTTCAGCTAAGAAACTGAACCAATCACAGCAAAGTGATTAGAAATCAACAGGATTATGGAATAGAATGAGCATCAGTACCTTGACAGTGATGGCTATAATGTCCCTTCTAATCTGAAATCAATAGTAAAGCCAAAAAAAGTTAGGGAAACATAAATTTTACATGGAGAAGCTGATTCATTTAGAGATTCTTCACACATGTAAATAAATAAAGCAATTTAAGGATTACCATTTCCTCAAGGAGAAAAGTTTGATCTTGTTTCCATAAATAAGCCAGAGAGACAAGACCTAACCGGCAACAAACATTCTCCACCCGCAGTCTCTGGTAATCAGATGCAATTGCACCTGAAGAAACTGCTGCGATGGAGGGAATCTGCTTTTTAACTTCACTTAGTAGAATAAACAAATCTTCAACTTCATCTCCAGAAGTAGTTTTGTAATTAAGATGCTGATGCCTGCAGATGAAACAGTATCAGAAAGAAATGGCAGCAAACTGAATTCAGAATTCTTTAGTAACGATATGCTACAGTAGATTGAGACGATAGATATATAGGGATCCTTGGCAACTTATTGTATAAGCATTAATCATCAAAGTTCATTGTCACGCTTAGTTTGTTCCAACTATTTGAGATGGGTTGTATAAATCTTATTCTTCCATAAAGCTCTATGAAAAGCAGTATAATTAATAACATTCAAATAAATTAAAACATTTCTTATTCAATTGACAAATATTTTCTTTCGTCTCCATATATCCCTTATCCTTTCTACTCTAATAAATTCCACCCTTCTAATGAAATAATCTATTGGTCGTCTTTGAACATGTATATTCAATTTCAATCTATTATGCTCTTTTTTAACTCTATTGGAGCTCAACTTAATTGATAGAGTTTTTTTTTTCAAAAATTGCAATTATCAAGTATGTTTCAAAGCTCTAAGACATCTTAAATGGATGAATAAAACCAAAAAAAAAAACCCAAAGAACAAGATGCATTATTTTTTGCTTTTAAAAACTATATTAAACCTCAAGTCAAGCCAATGCAAATTCGGTAGAAACACATGAGTGCATAAAAGGTATATGGGATTATTATCTTGTATAGCCTTAAAGGCCTCATATAAAACTAACTCATTGAGATAGAAATCAGCAAGTATGATTTAAAAGGATTATGATCAAGGTATCATACCTCATAGATCCATGTATCCTTCTACGAAACAATGGCAGCCCCATACATTCCGCATAACTAACCAATATTTGATGTCCAACCTAATGGAATGGCAAACAGATCAGCAGTCTTAAAAGTTATGACAAACCCACAACAAAAAAAATCATAACATATATGTCATGCTAGACAATTATTCATGAATAGCAACAAAATCAAAGATAAGAGTAGCAAAGAGGTGTTATAAGTATCCCCAAAGAAACATATGAATTCATTCATGTCTTGAGATAATACAACACGACGTGTTCACATTAACCAACAATTTCTAACTCATTGAGCCTTATAATAGTAAAGGGTAGCCCGATGCACAAAGCTTCCACCAATGCGGGGTTTCGGGAAAGAGTCTATTATATGCTACGCAGCCTTACCCTGCTTTGCAAGAGGCTATTTTCGAAACTTGAACCCGTGACCTCTAGCTCACACGACATCAACTTTACTGTTGCATCAAGGCTCCCCTTCAATTGAGCCTTATAATAGTAACTACAAAATTCTTGATGGAATTCCAATGAGATGGGCATGGGCATCGTGCAACTCAACGTACGACACAGCGTGCACTGCCAAGCATGAGAATGCAATGTGTGCTGCACTGCTAAGGTCCACAGACACAGAATGCAACCAATAACAATCTAAAGAAGGTATTGACCTATTTTATAGCTGTGGGTTTTAGGTTAGGACCTGTATCAAATACAAGTATTGTCTTGATAGGTGTGTCAACCACTTGAAGGCTGAGGATCATAAAGAGAATAGGCTTTTATTCTCAGTGAGCGTTGCATCTTATGAGTTCATAAGGAGAAGTTTTGTTTTAATTTCTCCCAGCATTGAGGGAGAAGCCAAGGGAGAATCAAAATAGCTTTTTGTAGAAAATGACAAAGATAACTTGTTCAAAAATTCTCAACATTTTTTCTCTAATATCATTGAGCCAATTGATCTCCTATTAGGCTGAACCATGATGTTTTTTCTCTTGTATGTTTTCTTTTTTCCGGTTATCTTGTTCTATTCGAGGAGGTTGCTATCAGTTCCACTGTTCCACTCTGAGGTGACTTTCGCTTTCTAGGTAGTGAAAATAATGGTGCAAATCTAATGGTCGATAGTTTGAGGTTGTGCATCACAACATCTACTGTCATGGAATTAATGCTACGGTGGTTTAGAAGCTGAGTATATCCCATCCAGTTGTAGTAAAGTGACCTCAACCCCATCAGTTCTCCCTTCTTAAATAAGATCTCTCGATTCAATTAATCATTAGGCTGCAAAATCTTATCTTTCCTTGTTATCTAAATATTGAAGTCCGGGTCTGATCTTGACTTACTTCCTCCAAAAAAAGATGAAATTTACAAAATCACAAAGTATAGAAACACGTAAGTAGTTACAAAATTATAAAATAAACTAGTACGTAATAGCAAACACACCAAATCAGTAACGTCCGCAATATCACAAGAAAAGCAGACAGAGAGAAAGAAGATCGCTGAGACAGAATCAAAAAGGAAGATCGGGTACTTCAGAGAAGATGCTTACAGTTTGATACATGTAGCTATCGAGCTCGTCCACGGAATCATCAAGTGGCAAAAGATTAGCCAGCGCAACGACCTGCGATCGGAACCAAATCCGTAAAATCTCGCAATCGAAGAACCAACTTGCTATAACCCAAAAGACAAAACGATTGACTAACCTCATGCCCGTAATCCACGCATCGCATCATCGCGAAGCAACTGTCCTTGCCGCCGCTCACCAACGCCACCACCTTCATCGCTTCTCTGATACCATGTTTAGCCATAAAATTTTATTCACAGAATAAGCCAAATAATTCTTAATGTTGTGAGACCAAGAAGAATACCAAATTCGAAGAAGAATTCCAAATAAGAGGATGGCCAGAGACAACAAGGAAGCTGATCACCTCGTCTGATTGGCCAGTTCGTAGTCTCTTTACTAGATGTTCAGAATCAGCAGTCTGGTAATCCACAGCTGAAGCACTTGCTGGGGTCCTTGGGTGCTTCAAGAATGCAGCTGTACTTTGAGGCTGAATCAGACCCGGATTGAAGCCAATAGAGGCCGAAGATATGCTGCCGCTGCGGTGCAGAGAACACCTCAGCTTGCTAAGTATGCGAAGCCGGAGGCAGGAATTGGATTTCCTGGAGCTCTTGAACTCTTCACGGAGTGCAAACGAAGAGGACTTAAGGTTGCTGTTGGCTCTAGTGCTGACAGGAATCTTGCTGCTGCTGGTCTTTCTGTTTCTCTGTTCGATGCAGGCCAATTTTCTTGGAGATCAGACCAGAGATCACGATCTGTGAGAAGGGAGGAGAAGGAGAGAACACCTCAAATAGGGGTTTCGGCGTTCCTCTTCTCCGGCGGACGCACAGGCGGCGGTCTTCAGAGGCGTCGCGAGAAACAGGAAGAAGAAATCGATCGCCGCAGCCCCCTCCAGGAAATTGCACACCTCCTCCTACTAGGGTTTTACTTTTACTAAGCTGTATACGTGCAATACAGCCGCCGCCGAATCCGAATCCGAATCCAAATCCGAATCCGAATCCGAATGTATTTATAACGGAAAGCTTTTACTGTGTCGTTTCCGTTTTATTTACTTTTGACATGGTTCATTAAATTTGAGTCAAAATTTTAACTTGAAAACATAAATCATTAAATTCTATCAATAAATAAATAAAGAAGAATCGTTAAATTGCTCCCCTTATTGAGGGCGATCCAATTATTGGAAGATTTGGAAACCCATAAATTTTGAGAATTTTCAGGGGTACAATGAAATAATTTTAAAAAAATCTCTAAACCCTAAACCCTAAATCCTAAATTCAAAATTCACAAATTAGATTTAGCTTTAGGAAAAACTGGATTCCCTGTGGATCTGGTCACCCTTTATTTGGTCATTTTTTCTTTGTCTGCTCCGTGCAGTAATCCATCTGTCAATTCGCTAATCAACCCCGCTGTATAGAATTTAGGGTGTAGGGCGTAGGGTGTAGGGTCTAGGGTTTAAAGGTTAGGGTTTAGAATTTAGGATTAAGAAGTTCAAATGACTTAACATCAATACATCATTTACAATAAATAATTTCGATATTCGTATGTACACTACTAAATTTATCCATATCGTGCTTCAGGGAATCATCACATTTGATCCAGAGGAGCAGCTCATGAATATCATTCTGGAGTGTCCTTAAGAATCACTAGTTATGATCGAATCCTCTGCTGAAGTTTGCATCCTATTTGTTACCTTCCTGCTGCTGCTTTATCTCTGTAGAGTCTCACAGCCATGTTCATCATTTTATGATAAATTTCAGTCAGTTTCATGGACTCAAATCGGGAAACGAGATGCTCAGCATCCTACACTACTAAATTTATCCATATCGTGCTTCAGGGAATCATCACATTTGATCCAGAGGAGCAGCTCATGAATATCATTTTGGAGTGTCCTTGAGAATCACTAGTTATGATTGAATCCTCTGCTGAAGTTTGCATCCTATTTGTTTCCTTCCTGCTGCTGCTTTATCTCTGTAGAGTCTCACAGCCATGTTCATTATTTTATGATAAATTTCAGTCAGTCTCATGGACTCAAATCGGGAAACGCATACGGCGGCCAATCTAGATGCTCAGCATCCTTTGATTGCGTTCCCCATTTGGAAGAAAATTCTTACAAATACGCCATAGTTGGGGATCGAACCGTGGGTCCCTAGGTCACAATCCGGATGTCCTACCATTGCACCATTGTCCCGGGGATAAAATTTTGTAAATACGTCGTAGCTGGGGATCGAACTGCGGGTGTTTGAATGACAACTTGGATGTCTTACTACGGCACTATGGCCCCGGAGACAACCGGGATGTTCATCATTTTATGAAGCAAGCTATTGTTGATCATCCATTGCGCAAAATGTTTGTGCATGTTGGACGCACAAACAAATTGATCCATTTGTTAAGATAATTTATTTTTTAAAATATTAATAATAATTTTTTAAAAAAAATTAATTTTTTACAAAGTTTAATTTCATTCTGCGCATCGAACTTAATCTTGTGTGGAACCAGATTGCCGGCGGAGCACCGGCGAAGGGAAGAGGGAGGAGGAGATGTCACTGCGCCGCGCCACCGTCACAGTCGCAGTCCCACTCCCTCCTCCGACTCCGACACCGCCTCAACTTCGGATTCTCTCGAGATTAAGCGCCGCACCCTGCCGCCGCTGCTCTTCCAACCCCAAACCCTCCCCTCTCCTCCGCCGCCAGTGGATGCTGCCGTCCCCATCCGCCCCGATTCACGCCATTTCCTTCACCAAAACCTCCTCTTCTTCGTTTACCTACTACTCCAACGGGCTAAGCGTCTCCCATCTTAGGTCCGCGGAGGAAACTAAACCTTCCTCATCCTTCTACTTGATCCGAGACGACCTCTTGCACCCGTTGGTCAATGGAAACAAGGCGAGAAAGCTCGACGCCATCATTCCGCTCATCCTGCGCCACGCCGCCACAGACCTCGTGAGTCGCACGCCTACTTTTTTTTCTTCTCCATTGCGCCTTTCTTCCGTCATTTGGATGCAAGTTTTGATCTTTTACCTTTTTCTTTGACAGATTACATGCGGAGGAGCCCAGAGTGCTCATACAGCAGCTCTTGGTACCATTCTCGATCTATCTATCTATCTATCTATCTATCTATGTAGGTGGTTTAGGTGAAATTATTATGCCTAACGAGGTGGGTTTTGGCGCAGCTGTATGTTGCGCAGAGAGGGGGATGAGGGCGCACCTATTGCTCCGAGGAGAACAGCCGGCAGTGCCCACGGGGTATAATCTGCTGTCTTTGATGTATGGGAGTGTGAGTTATGTCCCAAGATCAGTATATGCAAATAGGAAAGAAATGCTTATGAAACATGCTGAGTTGGTGGCAGGTGATCTGGTAAATGTGGTTTGGGCAGATTATATTCTGAATTTAGAGAATGATGAGCTGTCTTTGAACGACAATGGAACTCCTCTTTGGAAGGATGGGAATGTTAGAAGAGTTGTGATTGTTAATGAGGGTGCTGGCAGTGTAGCAGCACTATTGGGTAGGTTGATTCGATCATAATCTTGGAAGCAAATGCTCACTGGCTTCTTTTTTCTTATACTTGTGAATCAACATGTTTTCTTCTTTATCCTTTATGCAACACAACTGTCTTAGATCATTCACTGCTTAACCAGGTTCGTTCCGTGTATGAAGTTACAAATGTGTGTGTTTGTGCTGCGCACTTCAACTCTCAGATGCCTTGGCTTCTTATTTGTATATAACTGCATTTATTATTAATTATGAGAACACATTTCAGGAGAAAATCTATCTTCTTTCTTCTCCTCTTTTGCATAGTCTCTACATAACCTCCGGAAAGAAAAATAGTTTACATAAATATGACTACCATCCTCTGCTAAAATCTTGCCCTTGTTTGGTTGACTTAGAGTTTAGGGTTTTGAGATGTGAAGTGTTTGTTAGTGGGTGTTCCATCTTGGCTTCTAATGCCAGCAGATTTTTGCTAACAGGGTATTGTAGGAGAGATGCAGTTGGAGTAAAGCTTATATTTTCATGAGGTTAGTACTTTGTTATTAATCAATCCGTTGCAGAAATTATCACTCTACCATTTCATTCTGCTTCCATCACCCTTGTATTAGCGGTATGATCCTTTCTGTATTACATACCTTGTGAGCATTAAAAACTAAGGCTTCTACTAGAGCCTCAATCTTGGTTCTGTTTCCATGTATGACATCGAGAAGTCAAGAATAACAGTAAATTATAGCTGGCTGTGGGTGAACATAGTAGAAATGGCCAGACTGTACTTGAATTTTATCCAGAAACAACTAGTAATTTACTGGATTGTAATGATGTTTATGCAACCAACCTACTCTGATTTTGTGTTTGCACCTTCTATATGTTAAATCGTCATTGGAAGTTCTATAATCCTTGCTGGCTCTGATAGTGTTTATCTTTTGCTGGTTCATCTAAAACCTCTGTTATGCTTCTCTCATCGCTTGCTATACTAACTGGACTTGTTTCATCATCTCTTGGATTATTTTGTACACAAACATCCACATGGCTCCTAGTGTCTGGTTGCACTGCCAGTTCTGTACATCAAGAATGAAATGACTTATCCTTTAGTATTAGAATATCAGCTTTGATTTTCGTCTTGTAGGTCTCGTTCGGCTTGTAGAATATCTTTCTCAAACCCACATATTTGGGACAGACCAGAAGATTACTGTAGTAGTAGATGCCGGTACTGGGACAACAGCTATTGGTTTGGCTCTGGGCATTGCATATTTGGGGTGAGTTCAAAATCTTACTAAACCTTTGCTTTATAGATACTTCTTTACTCTGCCTAAAGTTGTCATGCAGCTTTTGCCCAAAATTATTCATCGTATTGCAGTGCACTAATAGGAAATTTTGAGAATGTTCTCATGGGCTAGGCAAGGATAAAATGTCTTGGTTAGTTGGTTTAACTGCTGTTGCTCTCTTTTCGCTCTGTTACTTTGCCATGCTCCTGCATTATGACATTCTTTACCACAATTGAATTGGCAACATAAAAATCGCTTCCACGTGGGATAATTCTGTCATCTCCTGGAACCTTATGTATCTGAAATTTAAATCAGGTAAAAATGTAAATGTAGCACTGTTCTGACCCACCACATCCAAAAATGAATGTTATAGACTTGTTTAAGGATTAGCTTAGCTTATTTAAATGACACTACTGAAGCTGGTTAACTCAAATAGTACAGCGATAACATAGGGATTGTCCTAGTTAGTCTGCTCAGTGGGACTGGGAGTTACTCGAGCTACTTCCTAAATCTGATCCCAAGTATTTGATTATTAGTATGCCAATTTCTATCTTCAAACTCATTTTCAAGTTAAGCGAACCCGCAAAATTCATCAGTTTAAACTGGAAAAATCACAAGAAAAGGCTACATATATCTGTCTACTTTCATGTTCCCGCTCCATCTACTTTGACAATATTGGAATGCTTTAGGTTACAATTTGGAAGTTCTATGAACATTTCCATGCTTTCCATGACACATATCTGAGCTTTGTCCAAAACCTTGTTTTCCTTGTAGACTTCCATGGAAAGTTGTTGCAGTCATGCTCGCTGATACTAAAGAAAAGTATGAGGAATGTGAAAAAAGCCTTATATCTGACTTCAAGAGGGTTTATGGGTTAGAATCTCTTGAAGACGATGAGGGAATTGTGCAATGGGTTGAACGACTCCATCCGAGAAGGTATTGACATATCTGGACAACTGGACTTGTGCATGTTGTTGGTATTGAAAATATTTGCTGCATTCAGGAGGTTAATATTCTTATGTATTTGGTTCATGATGCATCTATTCACGCTAATTCTGTCTGTATGAACATAGTAAGTGAGAATGCGATAATCTTAAGAGTTGACCTAGAGAATGTCACAAGAAGATGCAGAACCATTGGATATTTAATATCAGCACTAAAAACCAAGAGGAAAAATTCTTCATGACCTGGAAAATGCTTAGGCATCCCATTTTTCGTACGTGTCAAATGATGCTTTATTTGAAGATGTCGTCATGCATTGGGTGACTCTAATTTGGTGAACCTCACCATTGACTGTTCTACTAAGACTGGACACACCTAAGCTTTTAGTAACACAGAAAATAATATTGCCATAGATAAACACCTTCTGAAGTGGTTAAGGCCATCTGTTAATGTACCTATGTTGCTTGACTTGTTCCTTCCTAGGAAAAATGATAATTGATACTGCTCTATGCATATCCATTTCCTTCTCCCTTTTTTGATTTTGTTCTATATTAGTTTTGAACATTATAGCGTGGTCGCTCTTTCTTACTCAATTTTCCTTTATTCAATAGTTATTTTCTTCCGCTTTCTACTGTTTGCCCCAGTGCACACATCCACTCTCTCGATCTGATCCTACTGAATTACGAAAGCTGTATGGTTTATTTGCCTCTTTTCCATTTCTAGGCTCCTTTCTTCTTTGATATAATGGACGAGAAGTTCCACCGGCACAAGACTTGTGTTAAATTTGTTATTTTTGATCATGATCGTGGGAGAATAAGTAGCCTAGGTGTGACGAGATATCTATGAGAAACATACAGTTATCAAGTGTGAACTTAAAATTTTCATTGTGGTTTTTGTTAACTTGGGGCTGCGATTTTCTGTAAAATCTTTAAGATATTATCTCTCTTGACTCGATATTCTGCACTTGCAAGGTTTGGGAAGGTACTGGATGGGGAAATAGATTTGTGCAGACAAATTGCACGGCAAACAGGAGTTCCCTTGGATCCTGTCTATACTTTGGCAGCTTGGGAGCAAGCAGTCCTATTTGCTGATTCGGAAGATGAGAAGGATTCTCAAGTGGTGATGCTCCACACTGGTGGCACTCTTGGTCTGTTTGGGTTGGCACAAAGGTATGCTTCTGATTTCAGCTCTTCAGTACCCAACAGGCATGCCTTATAACGAGCCAGATCAACGACATAAGTTGTCGGGACTTCCGGTTCCCGAGTTTCTCGATCCTAATGGCTTTTCCGTTTCAGTTTGATAACAAGGGTTGTTCTTTCATTAATATCTACAGGCATGCCTTATAATAACTTGAAGTACAAGAGCTGCTCTGTGCAATTGTCATCTTGTATACTTTTGTACGAATACGGCAAAATTGGCTCGATAATTGCGTTTGTTACGACGACGTTCATGAATTATGTGCTTGAAATCTTCGAAATGTTGTACGGTAGCTTCATGATTCCCTGTTCTTCATTTTACCAGTATTGATGAGCCTGTTCTTCATTTGCAGCGTTTCTAGTTTAGTTTATGTATGAGTATTTCTAAACCGTATTTATCAATGAATTGGCTTTGATATCAATTCAATAGATTTGCAGACTTCGTAAAATAAACTTCTAAATGACAAATCAATACTGTTCCATTTAGCTCTCAATTAAGATCGGCCAGTGCTCAGCATTTTGCATTTTAGATTGAACTTTTGAAATCAAAATTAGAGACTGTTTCAGAAAACAAATGGAAATTGTTCGAATCAAAATCACTGACTTACCAGTGCGAATTGCCACGAAGAAAATCACCACTCAGTTTTCCATCTTAGTTTACTACAATATATGAAATAGCAAGAGTAGTGTTCAGTAGCATGCACATCGTAGAAAAACAATTTGATTTGGTATTTCCATCCTAAAGACAAGCAAAACATAGTTATAACCAGAGGAAACTAACAATTCAACAAAACAATCTTATGAACAGAGATAAATGAACATAACTATATATAGAATCTCCACAACACATCATGAGCAGTACACCATGGTTCAATCCGCGACCATATTACAAGCAATTCAATGCAATTTGCAACTACATGGGTGTGAACACCCACTGATAACATTTAGGGTTCTCTAATCTTCAGAAATAGAGGTTTAATTGATAATACAAGGGAAGCATTTTATCATGGATTATGTGTTCCATGATTCTCCATTAGCTACATGATCAACACCAGCGTTGAAAGGTAACATATACAAAAACAAGGTCACCCTCGAAAACATCTCCACATACAATATCAAACCTGCAAATTTACATATTCCAACTCTATGGTAGCGCCATATGATAGTATTCATCGTTTTAGTGCGGAGGATGGAATGATAATTTCGAGTTCATCCATGGTAGGGCAATCATGGATGTGCAGGCAATGCTCATTTGCTAAATGCAGCAGACAAATGAAAGTCAAATGGGGAGAGATATCTTTGGCTGAATCTAATGAGCAGTCAATTGGGAGATGGCGTAAAATCTGCGTTAGATAGACTGTGGCTTCAGAATCCTGACTCTGCAAATAAACAACCAAAAACGAGTTGGAATATAAGAAATCAACCAAGACCATTTAGAAAATGCAACATAGCTAAATGTCCAATTTCCACACACAAGTTGTATGATGAATGCATTAGCAGACGGAATTTGGAGAGGTGTCTGTATCTTATTTCTAGAGAAAAATAATCAATGATCAGATTGGTAACATTAGCATCAACTGGCAACTAAATTCTATATATTCAAACGGCTTCTTTACACCACATCCACCACGTTACATGATAGGGATTGGTCATCAGATGTAAATAAAAATGCATATAAGACAGGGCATGGATAGGGCCAGGATTGTTTCCCCATTCTGCTGTGTTTGTTATGTATAAATTTTCATGGATTAATTATTTTCCAACAAAAATAATGCTTCTGCATATATATATAAATATATTTTTGCTTTGCCCTGCCTTGACCTTTGCCTGATCATGCCTCAGGAGGTGATGGTTGCAACAAAAATCAATCTAGTTCGGGAACAAACTTGCTAGAGAATATCAAATTACACTTGGTTTATGGAAAGAATCTAATTGATCCTCCGACGATAAGATCAAAAAAAGTTCTATGCAAGGTCAAAATATATAGAAATTATTGTTTAATCTTTTGGAGGATAGAGATTGAAACTTGATCTTTCAAGTTTGTTCCAACTTGTTGAATCAAGAACTTATAAATAAAAGGGGTTTTTTTAAAAAAAAAAACATGACCTAAACTTTTGAAACTTGTGAAAAATATAGCCAGCACCAATAATATACAAATTCTTTTTTAAAATTTAACAATCATATTCATACGTTTGTGTCCAAAATAAACATTAATTTGCACTTGCCATTAGGATATTATAGATTAATTGTTAAAAATGACCTACAATTTCCTGGAGCTTATGCTGTTGTAACAATTAATCCATAGTCGTAGTGGCATTTGCTTGTGAAATAGTTGAATGAGTATGTCATGTTTGTAGATCGAGTATTGATTATTTTGGATAAGCTACCAAAACAATTAATCTAAATCAAATGAGTTAATGGAGGAGAATTTAGAAGTGATTTGGATTATTACTAAAAGAAGGTGAAACATAAGAAAATATATTAAAAAAATGGAAACTCCTACATAACAAAAAGGGTGCCAAAAGCTTTATAAGGATTTCAATATAGCTATATACAACTTAATCAAACTTACTCAAAAAGATGAGCACAATCAATTCCTTATTTTTGACAAACTGCTCATTCCTTTTGTTTTGCATCCTATTCAGGTGTCCAAATTCAGTTGTATAGGATGAAAAACTTCAACCTCTAGCGTAGTCAAACCCAAACAAGACAGATTCTAGTGATTGAATTGATTTAATCTAGAACTAAGCAAGGCACAATTCAATTGACTCATTTTAGAACTAGCTCAAAATTGAGCTCAGTAATAGCTTGATGTTTATTAGCCAAGCAAATTCATAAGCAAGGCAAAGTTTGCATTCTTCAACTCACATTTAATCATGACTCTAACTCAACATTGGTGAGAGCTCAACAATTTTGGAAACTAAGCCTCAGATCTCGAAGCCCACGTTCAGCTTGAGGCTCATGCTCAACAAACGTCGTGAGAACAAGCTAAAATGTAGTGAAGCTTTGCATAGCTTTAGCTCATCAAGGTATCTAAGAAGCTAGACACCATTGATTATATGTACTCACTTATCGTTTTTGAATAATAAATTCACCATTTTATATAATAAATGGTTGCATATAACATTTAAGAATATATACGGGTTCCTTATGAAAAGAAAGAAAGAAAGAAAGAGATCAAGAAAAAATTGATAAGACTGAAGCAAAAGGTACCCTGCTAAAAGGGGATACAACCCACTACACTAATTTAAGTTCAAAATACATAATGGAGAAAAGACTTACCTCATAAGAGACTTGCACTGATTCTTGTATATGATTCCAGAGCATATTTTTCAGTGCATGAACATCAACTTGTTTCGATACTTTGTCGTATTGGATGTCTATTTTGCTCACCTTCAGTTTAAAACAGACAGATGTCAGTATAAAATTTTATTATTTTGACAAGCTAAGGGAGTGGTCCTGGAAATGTAATATTAAATGCCAACTATATAGTATATAATTGGCAAATGAAGAAGACAGCCTTCACTCCTAAGAACTTTTAATTTTTGAGGTGGTGATCTGTTTTAGCACAGCTTACTTGCAACTGTCACATGGACACCCACTAGTTTGCCATTAGGAAATGTTTAATTTTCGGATGTCATTTTCACATCAAACGTACTTCTACCCAACCATGACGCTGGCAGAGTTAAATACAAATAGTGACAAAATTTGAAACACGCAACAAATGTCACACAAAAAAGACATGAAGGAAAGATTATATCTTGCTGCCAGGATGCATGTAAAAAAAAAAGGTGATAGAATCCACTGATGACATGATTTTGATTGGGATCTTTTGAAATAATATCTTCTATGAAGGCTTACTGAAAGAGCAAATAATTTTGATGATGTGCCATAGAAACCGTTCTGTTTTTTCACGAGTCATTTTCCAACAAAACACACTTCCCTCCAACCTTGACATTGACAGAGTCAAACAAAATTAAAACCTAATTTTAAAAGATGCAATACAAGTGGAATGCCCACTATTAACATGACTCAGATTTGGTCCTTTGAAACTATCTTCTAAGAGGATTTCATTGAACATAATAAAAAAATGATTTGTAGTATGTGCAATACAGTATTTTTCATCTATTTTGCTTTAGTTGCGTTTTTTTTTCTCTCTTGGAATATCTCATTTGGATTATAAACACTACCATATCCACACATTCTCACATTAAATAATTTAATAATGAGGGCCTCTGTTTTGTTTAATTATTGATTATTTATCAACTTTGTATTATGATGACCTCCAAACTTGAATTATTTCTGAGTCTTTATTTGAATCATAGCTTGTATACGCACTGAAATACTATGGTTGTCGTGTCATGCGTATTGCTGCATGTGATGTGATTGTGAGTCTTGCGTTAACCTCAGTTCTCTACTACTAAACTAGTGCACACTTAATATATTGGTTGACTTGATGAATTTCAACAGAGATCTGTGCCATAATATAGAAACGTGTATGCACCTGACGAGGTTGACGAACAAGACTCCCTTGATCATCTGTATCACTGATGGCAAGTCCATCATCAAAGTTATCACATGTACTATCATTTTCCCATGATGCCACATAGCTCCCATCGTTTTGTCTTGGTTCATCTGTATAGTAGGGAATAGATGTATATCTTTAAGATGAAGAAAAAGCATAAATTAGAATTGATCATATAAAAATACAGCAGCCATAAATCAAGGAGACATAAAACCGAGGATTGTAAAAGAATAAAAACTGGTTGAAGTGCTAAATTCGACTTGCACATGGATGAAACATCAACAAGAAAAAAATTTAAATATAAATGAACTTGTAGATAGAACTCATGAATTGAGCATGTAAACAGTAGGTATCAACCTTAACAGGCTTATGCAATCATTGGCCTTTTGAGAAGACAGAACCCAAAACCTCCCTTAACTGACAATGGAAGCGTGGTGACTGCATGCCCTTGAGTTACACCACCATAACTTTCATAAATTTCCTTCCTAAAAGAATAATCAAATGAATGACTTTCCTTTTACGTGAATCTCCAAATTCCTAACTGAACTCTCCTTTCCTTTGGAAAAACTACAAGTAAATAAATATACTGTGTTTCTGGATTGGGGTGTTTATGACAGTCAATTGTTTTAAAAGATCTTTGATTAAGCACATAGAATGACTATAGCATATCTTGGTGTATGTAGGGGAGTGCAGTTGTTCAAAAACTTGTAAGAAAAAAATGAGATTCATATTACAGCGCACAAAAAAGAAAGCAAAACACAATGTATTTTCTTTTCTAAATACACCACCAAAAGTTCCATTCCAGGGAACTGAAATGACAACAAATTGATATGAAGAAAATATTTGTATGCATATGCATTCGGTTGGGTTCTTCAACTAATCATTTAGCTTATTACCAGCAACTTACTTGAAGCAAAAATCAACTTTAATCAAACTAATAGGCAATAATTAACATCTCTAAATCACTTGATTTGGATACTTTTCATCAATAGATAGCCAAAATAGCACATTTTCATAGAAGAGAATAAAGAGATACAGTACAATGATTTGTCAACCACAGGAGCTGAAAGATCATAAGAATCATACAAGCAAAGAGCAAAAGACCACGAGTTACAGGGAAATTGCAATCTTACCAGAAAGCTTTCTTCCTTTCTTTCCAAGACACTAAAAAATGGAAGAATTTCTATTAATACAGAGAAATGAAGCATTCTGACAAAGAAACAAATTGATTTTATCTTACCATAACATTTGGTAATAAAAACAATTTGACAAGACTTTCTGGTTGATAGTGATAATCTTCAGGAAGTGAAGTAATACATGTTGCTTTGTTTGCAGGCAATAGTAATGATTTTGGATTCTTTGGAGGTGCAAAGATATTTGGCATATCAATTTCCAGTGATTTTGTAAAATCAATATCATTAACATCCTTCCTGTTCTTCGGTTTCTTGCTTACTGTTTCAGTGTTCGTGTCCAATGATTGTTTTTGATCTAAACCTGCAATCATTTTCTTCCAATAACCAAACATGTGATACAAAGAATGACAAAATAAAGTTGAGGAATTTTTTTTCTATGTCTACCCTTTTCTTTTCTATACTTCCAATGATCAGGTCCTGCCCATGCATTTGATTTTGAAGTAAACCCCAATCCTACAGACAAGAAATCAGTAATTTTTTCAAGCTTCTCTTCGGCATAAGGTCCATTAAAGTTGCATTCAAAATCCTCCTGCATCACAAAGAAAACGTTTAAACAACCAAATTCTACAGTTAATGCAAAGTCAGAAAAATGATACCTCTAGATCATTTGCATAATTTAGGTTTATGTTAGTTGAGTTGTCATCAGCTACACTAAGATGGTCATCATGGTCAAGGTTCCAAGCTCCACAATCATCATCAAATCCATTCTCTCCAACATCCATTTGGTCATTTCCTTCAGGAAAATCCTCAGCAATTGGCACTTGAGGTGAATAATTTATATCTGGCCTACGATTTTCTTCATCAAATTGATTCAGGATATCCTTTAGAGTGGGTGAAATATCATTTGCCGTGAGCATACCAATCATCATTTTCTCAATGTAATCTGTACAAAAAAAAATCCTCATCCAATTAGTGAACTTATATATATATATATATATATATATATATATATATATATGGACATAACAGTCACAATTTACACTAAACTAAATCTCCCTTATTCGTGCCTTTAGCAAAAGAAAGATCAATTAGTTCAGGTCCCTCAGTTTCAACTGTTGACATGCTCCTTTCTGGACATTCAAATGAATCAAAAAGTACACGGCAACCACCATAAACCCCAAGGTTGTTCAATAGAAGACCCTTAGCACCACCTTCATCGAATTGTGCAGAAGTCTGATGATACAGAGGATCCACAATAAATGCCTCTGAAAATGAAATTTGCTAAATTAATTTCTACTCGAGCATCAAATATTTTGAAACAGGAAACAGACATAGCACTAAGTCATACCATCAAACTTTTTTATGTTAAGGGCTTCAAAAGATGATTCCAATGTCGACAAAGGTGAAAGCTGTGGTTCATAAATAGTGTAAGCTGAAAACATCTGCAAGAGAAAGTTCTAGAGCTGGTAAGTCTGTGTACCTTTCTTTCCAGTTCCTTCTTAGAGATGTCATCTGTTTGTGCAACATCAATATTGTCCCCCATGCCAGTGGTGTCTGTGAGTATAGCTTGTTATATTAGCAAATTGCTGACTTTCTTCTAATAAATAAATCTATTAAAACAATGCACAAAAGAGTGTAGCTAAAAGAATGATGAGGCCAGAAGATAAAGATAGGCCTGGTGGCACTGGTGAGGAATTACAAGAAAATAAAGTATAATAGAATATCAACTATTCAATGTTTTATTGAACTGTCCTTTTATATATATATATATATATTTGGGTACTACTATGATTCATTGTCATGAAAATGTAAATTTTCTATCAAGGAAAGCTATTTGCAACCAAATATCACTTGTTTGATTCCAAGCCCTCCAATAGTGACAACCAACATGACTTGTAAGCAGTAGAACCTAACCGTTATCTTCTTCTCGACCAGCACGATTTATCCCTCCAAGAACTTTATATGCCTCTGAGTGCACGGAATCTACTCTCATCGAGTAAATCTTCACACCAGCTTCCAAAGTACAGCTTGCCTTACCAGATCAATATTTTGAAATTAAATTGGTTTAGTTGCCATTTCACATCATGTAAAAAAGTAAATATTTATCCATACACAAACCTTCTGGAAATTGGTTTCCTCGTCATCTCCAGGGCTCACTCTAATGATCTCGCTGAGATGATCTATAAGGCTCAGCTCCCATGTGTTTTTCTGGGTAATCTTCTGCAGAAATGACAGAATTCTTGATAGTGCCATAAAAAATATATATATCCGGGAAAGTATATCTTTTACATGCAATATGAGAAAAGAACACGAAAATGAAGAATTCATCAGAGCAATGCGAGTAAAGGGGCTAAGGGGAGCGTCAGCTCGCGAGTGTTTTTCTATTGAATTTTCTCCATAACACAACCCATCATCAAGGGAAGGCAGAGTACTCGAATCAAAGCATGAAAAATCTAACCCTAAGATGCCCACTTTCTCCAATGCGTTAAAAGAAACAAGAGAACGAAGAATGCACGCGAGGGAACAGCGGTCGCACGTTTTCGCTGGCGAGCTTGATGCAGTTGTGGAAGAGATCCATGATCTGGCTCCTGTCCATGATATCGTTTCTGCTCTCGGAGAAGGGCGGCTGGCTGGGGACGACGGACTTGCGGCGGACGGAAGCGGCGCGAGCGGCGGCGCGCGCCTGTGCGCGCTCGAGCTCGTCGTTGTTGGATCCGAGGTGGAAGGGAGGGGACTGCAGCCGCGAGGCCATCGGGGTCTTCGACGGCACTGGGTGACGCGCCGTCGCCGAGGGAGTGCAGTCGCCCATCGCAGAGTCCCAAAGCGGGATCGGAAATTAGAATTAGAATTTGAGTTCTCTCTCTCTCTCTCTCTCTCTCTCTCTTCAACGAATCAATTTATTACGATTCGGGCTTTAATGGGCTTTGGACCTTGTTCCATGGGCTTTGGGCCTGCCTGCTAATTTCTCATTTAAACCCTTGAATATTTTGGGCCTTGGTCTTTGAGCCACCTAGATTATACGAAAATACTCTTGAATCCTTGTTCTCATAATACTTGAATGCCTAAAGGAAGTCCCCGGGGTCATAGTGCCGCGGTAGGACATCCAGGTTGTTACCCAGGTATCCACGGTTCGATCCCGAGCTAAGGCGTATTTGCAGGAATTTTCCTCCAAATGGGAATCGCAATCAAAGGATGCTGGGCATCTGGGTTGGTTGCTACGTGCGCTTCTCAATTTACCCTGGTGCCCGATGGGAAACTTCTGTGGGACCGGGGATTATCATTTTTTTTAATGCCTAAAAGAATCTAAAAGAGTTTTGACAGAGGTCAAAAAACTTAACATCTCAAACTCGTGGTAATCTACTCTCTCCCTTTGCTTTCATTTCATAACTATAAGTGAAAATTTTCTTTCTTCAACTCTTTATTTTCACTGTGTATGCTATTAACATGATCAATAAATATAATCCAATCTTTCTTTTGCAAATTAACTTAGAAAATGGTGGAATTCCCCACCCCAATGGCCTCACACAGTTGGCCTGACGATCATCTGTGAGGAAGTAAATCGAGAAGCTGCAATTCATCATGATGAAGGAGAGCATTATCTCGATTTTGTCGAGATTCAAATCTTTGCCCACTTATGCAATTTTGCTCCATCGTAACCAACTCAGATATGCCCCGGAAGCTATTCATTGCTTGTCTTTGAGTTAACACAAGGAATTTATAACTAGGTGAGTAGTCTATTCGCCCCCTATAGTTGTATCATTGGCCCTACACAACTTGCCCTCCATTATTCTCAAGGCTATCTCTTCTAGTTGTAAGATCTTTTAGGGGAATGGGGATTGTGTCATAGTTCTTTGAATGACCATGCACACAAAATCAATGTGAAACCCTTCTTTCCATCTTATAGTGCTTTGTTCTCTTATTCATTGTGTTTTATATGCATGTCTGCATCAAGAAGCATGATCACAATATCTCACTAATTCCATATCAAAGTTTGGAACCCAGTTCTTGTTCTTGGAATCCAGAAGCACGCAGCAGTGCTTTACTAACTTACTGAAACGAACTGGAGTCCAAGACAATGCATTTAAGCTAGCAATCAATAACTATCAGCATAAAGCTAATAAACCCCCGGCCATGCACATGATGATGAGAGCTCTCTTACTTTGGGAGAGAATTAAAGTCGAGGGCTGGCCTTTCTCTATCACATCCAAACCCTGCATGTCTTCGTGCTCATGTCTCTACCCTCTGATTTGGATTTGGAGCTCTCTCTTAGGCCCAAGGCACATGGTTGTGTGTCCTCGCATGGGGCGTAGCTTTCAGTCGACCATTCAACTCTGGACCACCTTCAGAAAGTGATTCAAAGATGCTGAAGTGCCTCATGGAGTCGAGAAGAAGGAAGCTACGTATACACAAGCACATGTTGGAAATTTAAATGGAAATAAAAGATGGTGGAAAAAGAGAAACTTTTTGTGATGGAAATATAATTTCACATTGAAAGTTTCAAAGCATAATTATTGATTTATATTGTGTCATAAGTATTAATGTTATAAACAAATACATGAGGAAAGGCTCTCTCACAGGGAGAGTGTAAATCTAGAATTTGAATTGTACTGAACCAAGAGCGATTTGTGTGTGAGTGTGACCTATGCACGTTGAATGTCGATCCGTTAGGATAAAATTTGTCCAAGTGAATGAACTAACATTTTGCCACTTGAAAATGTTTTCTTTTTGCTCAAATGATAAGTATGCAACTAATGCATACTAATACATGCATAAATGCAATTTAGTGATCATGAACGTATGAATGCATGAATGTATGGATGGAAAACTCTATATAAGACTCCAAGTGAGCAAAGAGAACAATCCGAAAATCACTTGCAGCCCCATCTTTCTTTCTGCCAAGTTTTTTCCCGTAATAGCGTTCGGGTATTATCTCAGTTTGCCGTGATTTACCTGTATTTGGTGGTCAGCGCGGTTCTGTCATTGTATTCTGGAAAACAAACGTCCATCATGACCTCTAAACACCGCCAAAAGGGACAAATCTATTTTAAAAAAATTGCGTTGAACGCATGCGTCGACATCGGGCCACTCGGCGTTTCGACGTCTTGGTCACTCGGCGTTTCGGCCACTCGACGTCTCAACGTCTTGATCACTCGGCACTCGGCGTCTCGGCCACTCGATGTCTCGGCGTCTCGGCCACTCAGAGTCTCGGCTTTCGGCACTCGGCCACTCGGTAGTAGCCCACTCAACACTTGGCACTTGCCAACTCGGCGACTCGACTATTCGGTTGACTCAGCATCAATGATCGAAAAAATATCAGTCTCCATTGACCGTTTGAAATTATCAACTTAAATCATCTCTACCAAATAAATTGAATTATCTTATAATTTAATTCAGTAACTTCTTCGATAAAGATCGTCCAACAGCACAAACCTATGGAAAAGTAGTGACGTCCATCATGTGTATGATAAAAATCCAGTAGTCCCCATTCCCACTCAGAGTTCGGATGCTCTTCATCAGTTTTGGCAAAGGACCCATGTACAGGTGAAACATCAATCGAGTTGATGTTAGGATTGTGGGCTGCTCGATCGAGTATCTGATGCTCAGGATGTGATATCGTTTCATTGTCGATCGTTAGGAATACATATCCAGCTATTTGCACTGTAGAAGTGGCAGACGAATGATGATAAACAAGAACAGGCAAGAGGATAAACTTTACTCACAGTTAGAGATCGATGCTCCAAAAGCTCATGAAAATGGTAACAAGAACAGGCTGTGCTTACTGATCTGCCTGCATAAATCCAAGAGAGGATGATGAGCCTTCGTCCATTTCCAGGTTGAAGACTTGCAGCCCATTCTTCACTTTTGTATTGTGGATCGATGAGCAGAGCATTGTCGTCTTCTTCCTGCCTTTCATTCTGGAACATGCAGTATAAATGCACACAGAGGAGGCATCGTAATCCGCACGCGCTTCCTTGCTTGTCGGGGAGTCGCTGATACAGAACGCAGAAGAGCATAAAGATTTGATTCCGATCGATCGGTTTCGTGTTGAGAGATGGGTGGTTGATCGCCGGCGGAGGGAAAGATGATATCTTGGCATGACCTGTACACGGTGCTGGCGGCGGTGGTGCCGCTCTATGTGGCGATGATACTGGCCTACGGCTCGGTGCGGTGGTGGGGCATCTTGACGCCGGACCAGTGCTCCGGCATCAACCGCTTCGTGGCCATCTTCGCCGTGCCGCTCCTCTCCTTCCACTTCATCTCCACCAATGACCCTTATGCGATGAACCTCCGTTTCGTCGCCGCCGACACCTTGCAGAAGCTGCTGGTCCTGGCGGCGCTGGCCGCCTGGTCCAATTTCCTCCGCCGCGGCCGGCCTCTGCCCGGCGGCGCCGCGCCGCTCGACTGGTCCATCACCATTTTCTCCCTCTCCACGCTGCCGAATACTCTGGTGATGGGCATCCCCCTCCTCATCGCGATGTACGGGTCTTACGCTGGTTCGCTCATGGTCCAGATCGTCGTCCTCCAGTGCATCATTTGGTACACGCTGATGCTATTCCTCTTTGAGTTCCGCGCCGCCCGCCTCCTCATCGCGGATCAGTTCCCGGCCACCGCCGCATCCATCGTCTCCTTCCGGATCGACCCCGACGTCGTCTCCCTCGATGCCGGGGCCGCCGAGGCTGTATCCGAAGTCGGCGGCGACGGCAAGATTCACGTCACCGTCCGTAAGTCGACCTCGTCGAGGCGATCGGCGGCGATGATGACCCCCCGCCCATCCAACCTCACCGGCGCCGAGATCTACTCTCTCAGCTCCTCCCGTAACCCCACTCCGCGAGGATCCAGCTTCAACCACGCCGATTTCTTCGCCATGGTCGGCGGCGGCGGCGCGGCGACCCCCTCCTTCCGCCCCTCCAGCTTCGGCGCCGCCGACTTCCACTCCCTTCAATCTTCCCGCGGTCCCACCCCGCGCCCCTCCAACTTCGACGACCACCACCACCACCACCCGCAGCCGGAAATCTCCGTCGCCGGCGCGGCGAAGAAATCCCACCCGCATCCTAACCGAGCGGGGACGGCGGACGCCAAGGAGCTGCACATGTTCGTGTGGAGCTCAAGCGCGTCTCCGGTGTCGGAGGTGGCCGCCCTCCCCTCCTTTGCTGGCCGCGATCCTGACCTCGACCATGGCGCGAAGGAGATCCGAATGCTCGTCCCGGCGGAGTTCCCCACCGCCAAAGGTTAATCAATTAACAAATATCCTCGATTCGATTAAACTAACCCTCGCCCTTGTTTAAATGCTCGTGGTTTCTATCGAAGCTGAGGAATACCAGGCGGAGGAGTTGAGCTTCGGCGGCGGCGGCGGCGGCGGAAAGCGAACAACAGAAGCGAGCGGCGGGGAGAGGGGCGGTGCGGGAGGGCCGTCGGATGGGATGAGACCGGACCGTCAAATGCCCCCCGCGAGCGTCATGACCCGTCTGATCTTGATCATGGTGTGGCGGAAGCTGATACGAAACCCTAACACCTACTCCAGCCTCATCGGCCTCACCTGGTCCCTCGTCGCCTTCCGGTGGCACGTCGCGATGCCGAAGATAGTGGAGAACTCCATCTCCATCCTCTCCGACGCCGGCCTGGGGATGGCCATGTTCAGCTTAGGCAAGTCCATCTCCTCCTCAACTCGAGCAACCTCCGATCGTACTTCTTAGAACAAATCGGGATCCGATTCCTGCAGGGCTGTTCATGGCGCTGCAGCCGAGGATCATCGCGTGCGGCAACACGGTGGCTTCCTTTGCGATGGCGGTCCGGTTCCTGGTCGGACCGGCGGTGATGGCCGCCGCCGCGGTCGCCGTCGGCTTGCGCGGGGCGCTCCTCCACGTGGCGATCGTCCAGGTAAAACCGATCGGTTGTTCATCCCGTCAATCGATCGAACTCCAAGAGCCTCGCTCACATGCGATGTTTTGTCTGCGTTAGGCGGCTCTCCCGCAGGGCATCGTGCCCTTCGTCTTCGCCAAGGAGTACAACGTCCACCCTGCCATCCTAAGCACAGCGTGAGCAGCAGATCAATCAAAAACTCCCCTTCCCCAAAAACTACTCTTTTACATATTACGACACTGCAGGGTCATATTCGGGATGCTCATCGCTCTCCCCATCACTCTCGTTTACTACATCCTCCTCGGATTCTGACGCACGTCAACGATGGTGAAGCAATCACTCCTCCTCCACGCACGCACGGGATGGAAGCGACGGCCGGCCTTGGCACGCCCACCGCAACTCAACCGGCATTAGGCAAGGGGCGCAGCGTAGCAACAAAGAACATCAAGGAAAACAGTTCCTTTTGCAGCACTGCATTGTATTACGAGAGATCGATCTTGTTTATCTTTTCTTTTTTTTTTCTTTTAAAAAACTGCGAGATTAAGCAGAGAAGAAGATGCTTATTCTGTCAACGCACCCATCCTCGATTGGAATATATATCTAATAATTTGATATCCTGCGCAATTTATCCCGCGTGACTCGTGCACGACACTTTCGATCCACTGCCGCTGCTGCCGACCCGTCCGTTTGCCGTCTCGGGCGCGATCGACGCGTCGCTCGTCGGCGCTCCGTCCGGCGGTGGATTCCGGCCGCGATTTGATCGGAATCCGACGAATTTGATCAGAAATGCGGTCGATAGTGGCGCGCGTCGGATTCCGACCAAATCGAGATCGGAGACCGGCCGAGGCACACAAGGATACGTCGATCCTTTGTGCCTCGGCCGGTCTCCAGCCGTGATTTGGCCGACAGTGTCAGACGCGGATTCTGATTAAATTTGTCGGCAATCACTATCCGATCAGAATCCGTCATCAGACGGAGCGCCGGCAAGCGGCGCGTCGATCGCGTCCAAGGCGGCGGTCGGCGGTAGTCGGACGATGCGGCGAGGGCAGTGGCAGCGACGGTGAATGAGATGTTGCGCACGCATCGCGCAGGATAAATCGCGTGCAGGATATCAGTTCTCTATTGTATATCGATACCTTGTTTTCAATTTCCAGTTTGTGATCCCTCTAGTGAATTGCGTGCCTCGAGAGTTGAGACCCTTCTTCTTCAGCATCCGGAATGGATCGTGGGCCCGCGGCAATAGAAATGATTGGAGGGGTGGCATTGATGGGCTCGGGCCCACTGAAGCGTGCAGCCTCTGCCCGAAGGCATGCCGAAGCGACCGGTAGACGTGGCCAGACAGGCAAGTGTGTCCGCGGTGAGTGACACGGTCCCACCCAAGGCCCGAGGCGCGTCGGGCGTCACGTGTCACAAAATGACAAGTCCAGCAAGGACGACTCCAGTCCCCGGCGGAATTCGGGATCTCGGGGCTTCCACCGACCACCGAGGCCCTGACCTTCCTTTTTTTAAATCTTGCTATCGACGGAGAAGACTCGATCCCGGAAAGGAACGGCAGTCTCGCTAGGGATCGCTGAGTGTTGATGATGAGTCAGGGAAGGCCGACGGCGGCGCAGCAGGAGGCGGCGCCGGGGACCTGGGTGATGGGTACGCCGGTTCCGCCACCCGCTGGGTGGAGCGTAGCCGACTACGGGTTTCCCGCTTCCGGAGCTCCTCCTCCTCCTTCTTATTCCGCATCCAGTAACAGGGCCGGCAATCCCTACGTGAATGTTTCCCCTGTTCCCAACAAGAGTGTGTTGATTAATGATCAAAATCTTCTTAAAACTAGCCTCCTAGGGTTTTCTTTCTCAATACTATTTAGTTTTCATTTCTTCTGGTTCTTCGTTTCAGGCCCTACGGAGACGATACTGAAGGTGCTTGGACGATGTGGGAAGAAATTGGAAGATACCTCAAGGAAGGCTGGTGGCGCAGCTGGACATGTCTGGCAACACCGTATGTTTCTGAATCCTTCTATCAGCATGCATTTTGTTAACGTTAGTAAGTAATTCATTTGTGAAAGGAATAAGCAGAGTGATAGATAATCCACAAACAAGATCGAACTAGTGAGGATTAGAGATCCTGAAAATTTTGTCATGTTAATATACAGAATCCAGAAAGAGTCAACTACAATGCTATTCGAAATAGAAAAGCATCAGGCTCATAATAGTTAGTCCAACCCAGTCTCAATTATGTTTATGCATCATGATAGAAATACTTTAGTTGGTTACACTAGGAGGCCTTGTCTTGGTGTGCATCATTACATGTGCCATTATGTGAGCAAAAATTGGACATAGAGGTGCATTGAGCTCTTTTTAGTTAGTGATATGAATTACACAAGCCTATTATTCCCTGTCTGTGATTATTTTCCTATCGAAAGAAAAATAGAGGGGAATTGATTAGAGGTACTACTTGTTGCTTATGCAAATGTACTCACCTAGTTCTTTGCATTACACTTTTAAGTTGATATCTGAAGATTTAACTAAGATTTTATTTTTTTTGTCTTTTAGTTGAAGATATCATTTTCTTTTCTCTGTCTGCAAAGCATTGTAGACAGGAAAGAAATATATATGAGGACTGTGTATAATTTTTAAAGTTTAACATTGTCTTATAATCAAAATGTTGATCATGTTTTGGGTCATGTATGGGGGATGCAATGAACTGATCAGCCTAATTTAGCAAAGAAATGAACTTCAATGGGCAGACTTTGGGACTTTGAATCGGCTTAACTAATAAAGTAGTCAACCAACATATGGTTCAATTTATTTACTCTGCAAGTATACAACTTCTCATCTCGGTATTGAACTAGAATTCACACCACTCTAAATGCACTAGAATAACAAATCAAATATTTAATTACCATTTGTATCATTACCAGACAGCCAATTCTGTCTGACACTTGATTTTTGTTGCAATATTCAAGAAGTTTAACAGGCCTTCATTTCCATTGGAAAAAAATTAGCAATTTTAGTGGGTCTACCATGGGATTAATTCTATTATTCTCTGTTGTATGTCAGTTAAAACCAGTCCTAGTTTAACAGATGCAGCGTTGGCTAGGATCACACAAGGAACAAAAGCTCTTGCAGAAGGTGGGAACGACAAGGTTTTCCAGCAAACCTTCAATACTTATCCTGGAGAACAACTTTGGAAATCCTATGCCTGTTACATTTCTACATCAGTGGGTCCTGTGATAGGAACATTGTATTTATCCACAGCCAGAATTGCATTTTGCAGTGACAACCCAGTAAGCCACAGTGCCACCTCTGGTCGACAGGAGACGACGAACTATAAGGTGCCCCATCGAATTTTTTAATTAAACCTCTCCTCTATGATATATGCATGAAACACATGCGACGGATATGGTAACCGTGTACAAATTCCATCTAGTAACAGACTATCATGTCTGAAAAAATTAGTTAGCTAAGAGCATTATTTGCCATACATGAACTGGCTCGATGCTTAGGTTCAATTATTTTGGCCATTATGTGTCACATGAATCTTTACCATGCACAAATGTGACCCAGCACAAGTAAAACTAGTACTTTGGTTGTCAGGATTGTGTTTGATTGAATATAGGCCATCAGGAACTTTGTTAGACGACTACTTTCAATCGTCAAATTCACTAAAATCCGATTTTACATCTATATGCAGATAATTGTGCCTCTGGATCATCTGAGGGCGGTCAATCCCTCCGCTAACACCTAGGGACCCCTCTGACAAATACATCCAAATCATCACCGCCGACAATCATGAGTTCTGGTTCATGGGATTTATATCATATGATAAAGCCCTCAAGAACCTTAGAGAGGCTCTCCGATTTAGTCCTCATAGTTCCAACTTCTAGATTAAAATACATTTCGTGTGGTACTTATTTGAAACACGCAGACTGTTGGTGAATCTGTAAAATAATGTGGAATTATCTCAAACCATCGGTAAGAATTCTTGAAATGGTTATAAAGATGAGTTTGATGTCTTTTCTTTCTCCGCCCTGCAAATTTAAGAAACATTGGATTTTTGGATCCTGAGATCATCAGGATCAACTGCATTTTATGATGCCAATCCACCAACTGAATCCATCTATTTGAATAATTAGTTGATCCACGTAATTGCAATTTTCCTTCTTTTTGTGCATTTTCTTCACAGGCTAGGATTGGCTCCTGTAAACAATAGCAGAAATCGAAGCGTGACTATAATCAATGTGTCAATAGAGACCCATGGGCATTCCTTTACAGATTTATCACGAGAGCATCACGAATTGTTGGCATTTGAGCCACCAAGGATTTACTTTGGTGCACGGCGTAGAAAATCTCTCATATCTTGGTGCACCTCTACGTGGACGATGACACGCATGTTTTTCGAATCTTCAAACAACACTCCACCGGCTTCTCGTGCAAAATCACATGCCGCTTCAAATACTTCCTGAAAGGGGTAACAAAGATGAAGGAAAAAAATTAGTCATGAAAAAAATAAATAGTGAGAGCTAGTTGCCAGTCAAATTTATTACCTTTGAAGGGAAATCCTCATAGAGATAGGACGGAGTCATCTCAACTCTATTTCTATCGGTTTCCCAGAGCCTAATCTACAGGGCATTTTTTGAAATATTGGCATTATAATTCACCAGGAATTTTGAAGAACACTCCAACTAGAATAATTATCATGAGAAACTAAAGCAAGCAACGACGGCATGAATTTTGAATATTGGTTATGCCAGAAAGTGAAAAAAAAAAAAACAGAATGCAAACGATCTATAGCTTTGTACCTTATTGATTCTGAGGACTTCTTCATTTGCATTGAAACATGTTTGATTTTTTTTTTCAAAAAAAAAACCATAATACTGGAAGTACAATCTAGTTGGAATTTAGATTTCTCTGGATGAATAAGCACCTGATCTGTAACATTTTCTGGAACTACAGGTATCTTATTTGCAACTCGGGGATGTGCATTCTGCTGTAGGAAAGAAATAATCTGGAACGACAATTTTAAAAAGATAAGATAATCATGACAGCATAATTAATAGTTCCCAGCAATATATTTTCTTGAGTTATACTATCGATAGAATAACCTTGGAAGTTATTTTAAAATATAAACCAAACATCAACAATTTTTTTTTTTTTTGAATCTTATACATTAATCATCTTGTTTCTATTATGGCCTACCCTACTAATTTTGCTACATTGAGTTCCCATGTGACAACTGATCAATGTTTGCATATAAAATAGCACACTGAATCGAAATAGGGTAGCTTGACCTTGGACCTCCATTTTTCCTTACCCGCCTTTAATCTTGACTCCCCTTTCTGCCCTATTACTATAAATGTATCCTCACTCTAAATTTCACAGTTGTTGCATACCATATTCATTGCCAATGGTAAAAAAAAAAAGATGTCAAGTCCCACAGGACAAATTAACAGGCCAACACAATAATTGAAACAAGATGAGAAGAAAGTTGTAGCTCAAGTGAAAGAATCTTGAAAGTTTAGACTGTATAAAATCATTAACCATATTTCTTTTTTTCTATTGGTAAGTGCTAATTATTCTAAAACGAATAGCATGGCAAAAAATTAAAATTAACGCTTGCCTGTTCTGCTGTGATTCCATTCTCAAAAGCATTGTACAAACTTTCTTTTGTAATAGCTCCAACAATTAGGTTGGGAAGTTGATATTCAATCCTGACATTCAACAAACAAGCAAAATGAAACACTGCAATATCATGGGATTTGAAGGAGAATGATTAGACAGAATCACATTAATATCTTGACTTATGACCATTATATTAAATTACTCATCTCGATTTGTTTGAGAACCTTAGGTAGGTAGTTGAAAAGAAATATGCCTACTGTGGAGCTGTGCCTCAAATCATTTGAAATTGGCATTAGCTTCCAAAGCATGAGACTTGTACATATTTGATTTTCTCCTATGCTTCGTTCGGTCTATGATAATGGAAGTTCCTACTGAATATCTTCAATTGCAATAATAAAGTGCACATAACCAAAATATTCAGCGTGGAACATGAAACCTGACTGCAAAAGTCCAATTCAACATGCACAAACCAATAGGATACTAAGTATTTGAAATCATTATATCTGCATGGGGCATTAAAGATTTTTTATTCTGGCAATCCCTTATACAGAGCAGCCTAATGATGGAATACAAGATTGTTAAAAATTGACACTGTTTAGGAATTACTACTACCGCTATTCAGGAACCTGTACCTTGAAAACAGACGTAGAATCTCAGAGTATAATTTTGATGTAGAGTATGAATACATTCTGAAGTTTGTCTCCACCACAACAAAACCCTGTGCATGAAAATCATATAAATGAGCATGGCTGATTATGAAGATAGGTGATGTTTGATAACCTCATCATATAGATTAACAGGCAGAGATGTCCATACTCTCTCATGCACAAAAAACAAACAAAAAATCCTATAAGTTTACAGTTGAAACCTGTAAGACCAGCTTAAAACAATAACTCGAGAAATGCAGATTTCCAGTACTAAAACAAAAAAAATTATTGTTTTTCCTTTCATATCATTACCAAATTGATAGCAATATACTTCTGTTCCCTGTCGGACAAGTGTTTCAAGAAATTTACAAGAATTGATTTGTTCTCTGTTACCAAACATAGCAAATTCAGGTTATTCTACTCCACAACTTTGTGGAATGGCTATCATGGATTCATGGGAAGAGCCTCATTATTTGATATGATCAAAGAGCTTTAATCTAAACCTCAGCATCCATATTCAATAGGCCAAATCTAAACACTTCTGGCAATGGCACCAAGATATTCAGTAGACTCAGCCTTCAAGTCTTGCAATACACAATCAATATCAGGCAGACACTCTTCCAATCTCTTCCATGAGATGTGAGCTAAACTGAAGTGTCAATACTCAATAGTTGAAAACATCAGTCAAACTTGTACAGAAGGAAATTATCTACCTTTTAAGATGCACAAACACAGCCATTTCTGTAGGTTGATTATAATATTCCGAACTATAAATTTGTAGCAACTTTATCCTTAACTCAGTCATCACAAGCATATGTTTGATAAATCCAAACTTAATTATGGGGTCACATTTCATATGATATCCCTGCAATGCTTGTTAATTCTACATCTCTACCAGCAACACTCTTCATTTACAATTTAAATGCGAGTAGAGACAATCTTAAGTTTTTTTTAGAATTTTATGTGGCCTATGGTAGTTCAGCCATCGTCTTGTTTCAGATGGTAGTAACTAACGTTTCATCTTACAAAATGAGACTTAAAAAGTTGAGATGGATTTTATGTTAATTCTAGAAACCTATGTATAACTATTAATTCTAACAATAAGTTGGAGCATAGATATTGATGGACATCCAACTTGTCACAAAACAGAATAAGTTTCACAAATAATAACACACATATATATAAGATAAATAAATCACTCGACCAAGATAATGAAGACGCAATACTAGTGCAACAATTGAAAGACATGATCAAGTTATATGCTCTACACAGAAGTTGACGAGTTAGTATGTTCTTCAGAGAAATAAAATCTTATAGGATGTAGTCTTCTTCCTTCATTTTCCAAGGAAAGATATCACAGCAGAATAAAAATGAAGAGATAAATTGTGACGCAGACCTCTTTGTTTGAAGCTGAATCAGTGAAGCTCACTGAAAGATTAGTAGCCAATTTTGTAGGTATAAACCAACCCTCTTTTCTTCCCTGCCATATCACAAACAAGCGATTAAGATGCAGAGCACTAATGCCTCAAAAGAAATTACTGTAAAGAAGAAAGAGATGAACTCACATGTTGAAGTTTGACCAGCCCCAAGTCTCCAAGATCTTTGATAGCAGTTCTTTGAACATCAGTTAGAGTATTCAAGTTGTATGCCTATAGCATGAACAAACAAGATTCACTTCACCTAAGCTGGAAGCACAAATGACAAAATGATGTGCTGAGAGAAAAGGATTATACGATTCTTTTGCATCATTCAAAAGTGTACCATGAAGAAACATCAAGAAACCATTTCAAGAGATGACAAGAAATAAAGTCCCTAATTAACAAAGCATCCAAGGCATCATAGATCTATAAAAGGCCAACTGCAAAGGATGTATATTATTGTCTTCCAATGCAATAAAAGTTAGGGAAGGTCAACCACCAAAAGTGGGTGGTGATAAAATCATATTGCATGCAAGGCTTATGGAATTGGTCTTTTTCAGTTGGTCTTTTAGAGAAAACCTATGATTTCTGAGGAGACTGGTCAGTTCAAGTAACTTCAGGCAGATTGTGATTCATTTCGACACCTCCAGATTTTTAAGCATATATTGGAGGAAGAGCAAACATTATTATATACAAGTAAAATTGGGATCTGATCCAGTTATCTGTCATCAATTACAAAGGTTCTTACCAAGTGATAATTAGCACCTCAGATATAGCATGCATTACTAAATTTCAATAATCAGGTTGTCAGCCAAAAGCCACCACTATAGATGAAACTGCATCAAAACTCGCAGAATCCAATTATTAAGATTATTACAGTGGAACTCAGTTGGATAGGCCATGAGGTAAGTGTAATTTAAAATCAAATTAACTTGAACGACATTCCAGGTCGTTTTTCAAGGGAGTTAGCATGTGGGCCATCAGATTAGCTGGACTAACACTATGTGTACATCATTGAGTTACACAGTATTTGTTTTGACAACTTTGCTAAACAAAATGAGATAGCATCCACATAAGCAAAGGTGTAAGCATGGTTCTTGCATCTAATAAATATTGTAGAAATTTGAATTGTAGCACAAACTAAAAGAGAAACAACACTGGTACGAAAGAGGTTTTTACATTATATACAGTAAACTAAGAGCTTATAAACGACAATATACTTCCTCATTTGATCAACAAACAAATATTGTCATCGTTAAGTTCTAATGACTAATGACCAACTCTCAGAGTTCATTCTTTGTTGGAAATAGCTTGATTTTTGGAAAAAAAAAATATTTTCTGGAAAATTTGTATAGGAAAAAAACTTATCTTGTTGCCTTATATTCCTTTCAAACTTTTTTTTTGTAGCTTGTTCCCTCAGGTGGAAATGATTTCAATTAAAAGAAACATAAATCATTTCCTTAAAAAATCTGACATTTTCAATCGACTTCTTAACCATTTGCCATGCGCCAAACACTAGAAAATGTAGAAAATAGTTTTCAGAAAACATTTTATGCAAAACCTTAGATTACAGTTTATACTAACAAATATCATACATTTAACATCCCATTGGTATTTACAATCATCACAGAACTAAATTATTTATTATATGATAGATTTACAAGCAACCTTGATAGTTGTACCTGTCCAAGAGAATGAAAGCTAAGCTCAAGAAGGAATGATATCAAGTCTGTGGGATCAACTCCACGATCCTACATGATTTTTAAAGAATCAGATAATTAGTCTTACAGTACAAGTTTTTATACAGAAAAAAATTACTGGTCCATACATATTAAGAGTGAAGACATAATAGAAAGTATGCCAAATAGTACCTCTGCAGTAGATATGTATTCTCTAATGATGTACCACAGTTGTGCATTCGTATCCATCAGCTGTTTACAATGAAAAATGTGCTACAAAAATCAAAATGATAGGAGAGTAATAAGGTTTAAAAAAATGCCCACCAGAAATTGGAAGCCATTCTCAGTTAACTTGGGGACTTCATTTTCCCTGCATAAATGTGGGTCACAAGTTAAGATTTTCCTTATAATATGCAAAACAAAGCACAATAAAACCTCAGCGATCAGAATTTGAATAATGCAATATAACAGTAGAACAATGTAGCAGCATACCTGGAGCTTAGAAGCCCTCGCTGGAAAACCTTTATCATGGAAGAACTGAAACTTGTCAACTTTTCTGCTTGAGAAGAATTTATAAGCTGCAACAAGAAGCGCTGCATTTTTTCCCCAAAGAAGATATATTAAAATTCCATTTGAGTAAACTTGTGCAAATGAAAGAAAAAACAAAGAAGGCTTAAATCAAACAGCGCAAGGAGCAACCTCCCATTGTTCTGAGGCATATGTCTCAAGATCCTCTAAGGTTGGTAATCTTACGGTTGTACTCAATGGCATTGGTTCTCTAGGTAAAGTCCCACTGCAATTACAAATAAAAGCATCAAACCTATTTTCCTCAGCTTCAATGTGAGAAATGACCTAGATTGGATTTATAGAACATGCTTAACATTGATGAATTACGTGTAAAAAGTATAAGCTTTATGATTTAAGAACTGTTTGAGATAAAGGATTCATGAACATCCTACAGAGATTTATAGATATTTGTGAATGCATTTTTCAAAAGGGCTAGTTTTTTTCTCTTCAAATTCAGATGTCCTTGTCTTCATATTTCCTGTTAGCATAACCTAGTGCCAACTCCTTCCTGCCATCTTTGTAATGATATGTTCTCTATTACTGTATGCTTGCTAAATGAAAATATAACCACAGATAACCAGGAAGTTAATTAGTGTCTACAAGGATTGAACCCAGTAAAAACAGATTTGTGTTCTTGGTTAGATGTTAAGAGGAAGAAAGGTTTGTGTGATAAACCCCTTTCACTTTTTTGGCTTCGCCTAATTGTAAAGTTCTCCATGTGACAAGAGTTAAGTTTATAAGAGAAACAAGATAAAACATGAGTAAAAAAATGAATGATCCTGCCATACTTTGAATATGGGAAAAATATAGTAATACAATATCTCAAAAATGGAAATCTCCCAATGAAATTCTCAAGAATCTCACATCCTGATTGGTTCTGTATCCCTACACAAAAGCCCATAAATTGAAATAGAATTTTATCATATGAGAACTAAAATCCCGTGCCAAAGATACCAAACAAAGGTTTTGCAAAATAGGTATCAATTCCCATGCTATGGGAATTAAAATCGCACAAACCAAGCAATGTCTAGAACAAGACTTGTGTAGTTGAACACATAGATGAAATCATATAATTGCCTTTATCTGCCCTACATACTGTCCTAAGCGTGAGAACAATACATAAGGCCTAATAAGCAACCATATTTACCAGTGGGTTAGTGTGAAATGATGAGAAGAAGCACACAAAGTTAGAAGTTTTTCTATCACATCATGCAAAAGCTTCTATATCAGAGTCTGTATAGTCAATTAGATTATAATACACTCAGGCATGTAAGTCACTGAAACCGTGTCTTAATTGACAACTTATCGAAGCAATAAAGCATTGAATGATATATACCCATTCACAAGGTGCTTCTGAATATTGATCTGGAACTTTGGGTTTATCTTATAGCTTGTCTCCTTCTTTCTGCAACCAGTTGTAAAACAATTACATGTGTAGGAGTATATTTTGCAGAATCAACTAATCATTCACTCCTTACCCCAGGTTTCTATTAATGGAACAAATTTGAGACCAATATACCATGAAGACAGACATGAGAATAAATAACTTTTCTAGAACCATTTCTACAATAAAAACTTGTCATATATTTAAATTAAGAGCAACAGAAGACAGGAATAACAATCCAGTTGAAAGAATTAAAAAGAGTCTAGAGTATCATCCAAAGAAAGTATAATAACCTAAATGTTGGACACAATAGCATGGCCATCATCACGTTCAGAAAGTGAGAGAGACTACTAGCTCGTTTAACAAAAAAAGATATAGGAAATTGAACTGAAAGTCTAGGACTTGACATATTTTAGCAACTAAATTTTGCTATCAAATACTAATCTGGAACTTGAAATTTAAGATTAAATATATAAATACACAGCTTGCACAAATGATGTAAACAAGTACTAATCAGACAATGCAGTTAAGCACTTCCCAGAAATTCAGATGTAAACAAATGTTCTACATCTTATGATTTAAGCCATCAAAAGCATAACTGAGGAGCTAAAATGGCAAAAAAAAAAAAAAAAGGAAGCATAAAAACATCATACCTGTCATTAACTTCAAGGAAAACCCTCAGTTGAAGCAACCTATCAATGGCCACTTTGTGTTTGGAAACCCCATCAGGAAGCAACCATTCTTCCACTGACTTTGCTGTTATTGCAGTATCAATGTACAGCATTTGCAAAATGTACCTCTTAGCCATAGGGGGCAGTGATCTGAAGATAAAAAGAACTGAATGAGAATGAAAATCACCATATAAATAAAAATACACCATGCTTTAAGGATTATGAACTATTTAACCATATATCCATAAAAACTCAATTTACATAAAACAGTTAACAACACTAAAGTACAGAGACACTGAATTCATAATGTCCAACCCTAAATATAGGAGAACCAAAGCAAGAGCACTGAATGCATAAACCAAAGAAATAGCACGAGGAAAGTCAATCTATAGGATAGCCCCTTCAGTAGGCAGGAAGTACATCCAAAAATTAGATGGAGATGGATTGCTGAAATAGTTGGCTGCATAGAGATAATCCAACATAAATTTGAAAGGACATCGCCACGGAAACCAAACGAGAAGCCATTAGATATTTCGAATTTTTAAGCACCATATCTTCTTGAGGAGTCACTGAACATCTTGATCTAACCATGCCTATATCACTTGAAGCACCAAATCAATCTCGCAGAAGATGATGCCCATTCCACTTACAGCAAACCTACAATCTGACTAACGATTTCCACAAAGACAAACCTACTGAGAAACCAAAAAAAGGATAAGAAGAAGAAAACGAGAGAGGAGAAGATTTGCCTGAGAACGGCTTCGCAGATGAAAGCACTGTCGTAGAGCTTGTCCAGCTTCACAGCCGGCAAAGCCGCCACCATATCCATGAAGTTCTTGGCGACGATCCGCACCTGCGGCATCTTCTCCTTCCCTGGGATCACAGATCGAGGAGCAGGGCGGCGTGCTCCTTCCTGCTCGGCTTCGCACTACTCTTCCGTCTTCCCTAACCGCCTCCTCCTTCTAGAGACTTCGACTCGGCCTCGGGTCACGGCCCGTCTGCCCATTTCAGACTATTTTTTTTTTAAAATAAAATTGCAGAGAGATAAATGATTAATATTCAAATATTTTTTAAAAAATAAATAAATAATTTTTTACTTCTATATAATTTTTTTTCAAAGGCAAGTATGAATAGCATTAAAAAATTTAACATAATTAATAATTTATCACTAACATTTTATGAAAATTATTTAATTTTCTGAAATGAATTTGGATATAAAAAAAAAGAGAGTCTTTTAACACATTCCGTACATACATCAAATCTATAAAAGAGTTAAATTTAAAAAAAATAAAAAATAATTAGAAAAAAATTTTCCGATCGTTGAGGATTCAAATTGGGGATTGTGTTCGTGATCCAGGAAATGTGAGGGCGACGAAGCCATCTCCAAATCGGTCCTCTCGGTTGCGATCTCAATCGCGAGGAGGCAACGGCGTGATCTAACGGATAAGCGGGATGGGAAATGAACCTCGGGGATTGGAGGGCATTCATGGCGCTTGAAATCTTTCTAATTTTGGATTCTGGATAAGTAGGTTGAGAAGGCGTGATGGATGATGATTTTACAGCTTCGTCACTTTCTTATTAGGACGCTGGAGAATGGGGGAATCGGAAGATGCGAAGATTGTATATATAGACAAAGGGGCAGCTTATCCTAATGGTATATTCGGCTTGTCATTCCTGGTTTTGTGCGATCCTTCTTCTTCTGATTTGTATTTGTTGATTTTTTTTTTATGTTTGCGGCGTTTGCTTGTGGAGCATAAGCGGAGGCGACGAGTAGAGGGGTGACAGCAAGCGGAGGCCTGATAAAGTATTCTAGTGGAAGGGAAGGATGAGGATGGATTCTGGTTTGCTAAAGAGCTCCAATCTGCAGTCTTTCCTTGCTCATATCACGCCTTCGGTGCCTACTTACCCTCTTACAAAGGTTCTCTTTTTTTCGCCCTATCTGCTTCCATGATTTGTCCAAGCATCCTGTGGTTTGTTTGTTTGTTTGTTTATTTATTTTTCTTGACTGCGATGTATGCTGAAAACTTCTCTCAAGAGTGCCATGGACGGAGTGTTCATTTGCATCCATCTCTTTGATTAGTCCTCTTCTGATTGCAGAATAATCTCTGTCCCTCCCTCTGCATGTAAAAGTTGCAACTTTAATGTTTGAATACAAAATAGCTATCCTTTTCTTTCATGATTGTATATGCTATGTTCTTGCATGAAATCGTTCTTGATCTGAATGAATCGTATGTACGTGAAAATGGTATAGGTGACTCTAACTTGCTGTGTCCCTTTAAATAGTGCATATTCAGTGATTTCAGACTGATCCTATCCTTTTGATTTCAAAAAACAAGATTAATCGCTTTTTGAATTCTTGGGGCCAAAAAGGGGTTAGTATTGTGTTATCCTTGGTTCTATAATTCCTCTTACAATATTGTTTCTCGATTTGAATTACTTCTCTCCAATTTGTATTCACTTAGTCGTAGTGACTTTATTATTAACTCAGAATTTCTGATATAAAAAAGTGGGCATAGCTACAGGATCTGAGTAGCATTTGCCAACCAACTGAGAAGGAGAACATGGAGCATTTCACATTAGCAGACCTCTGGGACCAATATGAAGAGTGGAGTGTATATGGTGTTGGTGTTCCCATCATCCTTCCCAACCATGAAACGACAGTTCAATACTATGTTCCATACCTATCTGCTATTCAATTATATACCAGAAAATCACTTGCTTTTTCGAGGTCAGGAATAAACTTCATATATAGAACAATGGTTTTCTTCATGTAGCCAACTCTAGTGAACTACATTATGAACCGCATTTGATTCTATTTTGCAGGATTTTTCCACAAGACAGCCAGTGTGAATGTTCTAGTGATGACAATGAGAGTGACACAATGTCCAAGTCATCAGATGCTTCCTCAGATGGTTCAGTTATTACCCATGAGAATTTATTTCCAAGAAAAGACACTTTTGGGCAGATGTATGCCCAGTACATAGAGTATGGTTCTCCCTATAGAAGGCTACCCCTTGTGGACAAGGTATAGACAGTTATGCTGCTGATATTTAGGCACCATATTGATGTATCCCTTCTTGCAAGTAGGATTCCCAATTCTACATGTTATGACCAATTTCTGTGTATAACTTTATCCATTTTACCTTGGTTGTTTCTAAATAGGTAAAAGAGTTGGCTCCACGATTTCCTGGTTTGTTGTCATTGAAGAGCGAAGAATTGTCACCTGCTAGCTGGTTTTCTGTTGCCTGGTATTGGTTCATTGCAATAGAGCTCTGCTATGTTTTAGTAGTTAAATGGTTACTAAGAACTTACAGCCAGTTAACAATTATGATAGGACTTGGACCTTGAATGCTACTGCATCTTCTATCTTTTCTTTGTTACTTTCACCACAAAATATTATGTTTTTATTCTTGTTCTACATTGCACCTATGCAAAATCAGGTACCCTATCTATCACATTCCAGCATGTGCAAATGTTGAGGATTTGCTGGCAGCTTGCTTTCTTACTTATCATACCATATCCACATTGTCTGAAGGTATGCACTTTTTGTTTGTTTGCGGTATTAGATGCCACATGTTTTCTTTTTGTTCCGTAAATTACTGTATCTTTTGTTAGATTTATCTGAAAGATAATTTGTTACCAATGATCAGCCTATTTTGATTCATTGATATTTTTGTGAACTAGTTCTTTAGCAAAGTTATGTAATTTTGGGCCTTTGAGGTACCTAATGTCTCTACACTCTGATTATTTCATTGGCTTAATTCTGGGAAAAAATGCTATTTGAATGTTTGAAGTCTGTGAAAATAACATGAAAAAATATGACTGCTTATTCTTTTGTGAATCTAGCTCTTAACCAAAGTTATGGTTTCTTACATTGTTTGCAGATTATGTGCTACGATCCGAAGGTTAACAACTTCTCTATTGTTAGGAATGAAAAGACTGTTTATGACACTGTTTCAGCACTTGAAAGCAATGCATTAACATTACTCATAGCTCTCATAATCCAATTAATCAGCAATCATGTGAAAACATCACTGTCAGCAATCATGTGCAAAATTTTTCCAAGATTAATTCAGTAATGCCAACAGAACAGAACCACTTTGAGATCTCATCATCATTGCATTGTCTTGCTGCATTTAACCTGCTTTGATTGATGATTTAGTAAAGTACCTGTAACTGTAATGCATGAAGTTCAGTTGGCTGTTGGAATGTGAGTTGGTGTAGCTAGGTTGTTTAATTTTAATCTAGACACTAGTTTTTGACAATTTGGAAGTCCCAGGTAGTTCAAATGATGAAATAAAGAAAAGAAATACATTTTGGCATGTTAATTGGTGATATATTTCGAACTTTCCCATAAGGTAAGAATAAGAAGGAACCTTAAGAACATAACTTATCTTTCCTGCAAGAAAGACTTTGTTAACTGAAACCAAAACAGCCAGCAAATGGCTTAGAAACTAAAGATTGGTGATACATTTTTTGCTTGCACTAATTTGATGTGGCAATTTCATAGTGTCGTCAATCTTTAAGTCCCTGCAATGTTGTGCCATTGCAGATAGCATCGAGTCTGATGATGAAAAAGATCTCTATTCTGTAATTGGGAGGATCAACAAGCCGGTGAAAATGAACGGGAGAAACGCCATTGCTCTTTCGCCATTTGGTCTCTCTACCTACAAAATGCAGGAGGACTTATGGAAGGACCCAAAATCTTCAGACAATGAAACCCTGAACGCCCTTTACAATGAAGCATATTACTGGCTGAAGCAACTTGAGGTTGAACACCATGACTTCAAATTCTTCGCCGCTCACTGATCGAACTCACTAACTGTAAACACTTGGGAACATGTCCTTTCTCATGCCACCATGGTATCATTACCCTTCCGGTGAGACAAGAAATCTGTTGGTGACCAATAAATCTAGTATCGATACTCTTAGGAGCTGCATTTTCTTGTGCCTTTTTTGCTTGGGAATTGATAGCAACTGGATCTTCAGTGTGGCATCGAACTGTATATCGTGCAGCTACTTTGCCATTGACAGATAGTAAGATTTTTCAGCTGTTTGATTTCACCAATAGACATGTTCTTGATTCATGTACAATATTTAATGAAATATTTTGCACTAAATACAAATAGTTATAATTTCAATTGGTGGCTTATATTGTGATCAAATCTTCCCTTGCCTGTGTTTGTGCTCTCGCCAATGGTTAATAGCACACTTGATCATAATTGAAGCAGTGAAAATAGGCTAACACAAGCATAAAAATTCTCAGATGCACACAATAATTCTCGATGCGTACAGTTTGGAAGTAAGGCATTTCTAACTGTTCCAACAACAAGATCTGAGAAATCATCGTTCCAGCAGGAACCTGGCGCTTTTAAAAGGACAAGCAACATATCTACCATCAACTCGTAATCAAATTACAGAACACAGCAAACATCGCTCCGCCTCACATTTGTATAATCTTACGTTAAATCGTATCACATATGCACAAAGTTTGGAAAAATTCCCTTCTTGTGGTAACCATTCAGATGAGGTCAGCAACATTCATGGGCATTTCATCAATCTGCGTGCTGTAGTACTGTTCGATATCTCTCAAGATTCGGATGTCGTCCTTCCTCACAAAGTTTATCGCCACACCCTGCATTCACATGATTGGTAAGGTCATCTAAAGCAAAGATAGAGAGAAACCGAAAGTAAACAAGCAAGGGCAGTTAATGAGACCTTAAAAGAGTTCATGTAGTATTCACCATATAGATTGGTTCAAATACAATGGAGATGTTGCAGTCAGGAACAAGAAATTCAAGGAACAAAAGGGCATCAACTTACCTTGCGCCCAAAACGTCCAGAACGACCAATTCGATGTATGTAGAGTTCTCGATTGTTTGGAAGGTCATAGTTTATCACCAGCGACACCTGAGAGAACCATAAAGCCATTGCATATCAAAACATATTAACTGAGAAAGATCATGAATTTTCCTGAAGGCTTTCTCTTACATATGCAAAGTTAAATGAGCAATGAATAATAGGAATATCTCAATCGACTTTTTTAGTGAAAAGACTTACCTGCTGGACATCAATCCCCCTAGCCCATACATCGGTAGTAATCAACACACGAGTTGCCCCTGACCTAAATTCTGCCATGATTGCATCTCGCTCTTTTTGAGGCATGTCACCATGCATAGAAGATACTGTGAAGTTGTTAGAGCGCATTTTTTCAGTCAACCAGTCAACCTGCCAGAGAAACATGCTAAATTAATCTGGTTTCAGGGTAAATTACGCAAAGCATAAAAAAAAACATGAGAAGTCAAACAGAACAAGGCTCAATATAAAACAATTAATAGAATAGGCAGCTATAAGAAAATTAGCTTACAACACCATTAACATTCATATTCCAATGTTAAAGGGATAAAGAGAAACATAACCATACTATCCAAGATATTCAGAACCAATTTTGTGAAGCTCATTTATAAATAGAGATGCAAAAATATTGTAGGTAAATCTATTCAGATGGAAGCACTCATTGGATGACTAGAGTTTAGGCCAGAAGGCTAGGGCTCTTAGGCTATGCAGATGGGATCACTCTTCATCTATTTTGCTTTCATCCACTGGATAAAATGCTTAGAATAACATGGGAAATTTCAGGAAAAGAGAAAGATAAGAGTAAGATGCACCAGACGAAGTCTGACTGGTGCCATGGTCTTGCAGCACAAACAATTTCCACATTTACTTTCAGAATCAGTATCATAATTCTAAGCCTAATAACACGGTTGTATACTGACCTTTCTTTTTGTATTGCAGAAAATAACAGCTTGAGTAATTGTGAGAGTGTCATAGAGATCGCATAATGTATCAAACTTCCATTCCTCTCTCTCCACAGCCACGAAAAATTGTTTGATACCCTGGAATAAAATATATGTTAACGACAACAAAAGGAAAACATACACTCTAATGAAACTTAAATACCTCCAATGTCAATTCATCACGTTTGACAAGGATTCTTATGGGATCAGTCATGAATTTGTTCGTTATCTCCAGGATTTCATGAGGTAGTGTAGCAGATATCAGAGCAACCTATAAAGCAATTCACAAGATTAGATGTTGAATAAATTCTACGATTTACACAAACAAGGACACAAATAAACCAAGGAGATAATGATTAAGATCTGAAATGAAATATTTTCCAAAAAAATAAAACTGATGGAGAGTTTCACCACCAAAAGCCTCAATTCCTTCATTCCTAAATTATCATTTTTAGATTGACAATCATAAAAACCTACAAATGTGCATATAGAGATGGTGAAGCCATTAAAATTCTCTTCATTAACTACAACCAGAAACTTTTACCATGAGAAATTTGCAAACTAGACAAAGTACAATGAGCACATATGGCCATGGTTTTATCAGGGATGAAGTGTAGATCAAGTACATGAATAAAAGGAATGTGTGAAATTTTGTAAACCTCAGACACAAAATCTATATAAAATGCCTCAGACAACTAGATAGTTCAAAATAAAATTGTTTTTTAAAATATATATGTATGTATGTATGTATGTATATTGAAAGTGTTAGATGTGAAAACAGAATAGATGGGACCAAAGATGAAAGCTCAAAATAAAATAAAAAACTAGAGATCATGACAATCATTCCATAAACTGTTGGTTTCAAGTTATAAGCAGCAAACATCTTGTTTACTAACTCTCATTTATCTATGGCATCACAAATTGTACAGTATACGCATATGAACATGGAATAGGAATAAAAGCATAGCAAAAAAATTTCCAAAGTAAGAAGAGCATAAGCCTCAAATCAGTTGAGAAAATATTCAATGCAAGCAAAGCATGAATACCAACAACTTGACCTAAAATATACATTTGTTTTAAAAAAACAGATTAGCAGGTTGCATATGCAGATACCTAAGCTTATGCTACAGGTACTGCATCACAAATAGTATATACAGTACCCCATATGTGGATGGCTTGAATATTCTCACATCACATGAGAGAATATACAGTGCATGCAGCCAAAAGGTCTATAGACTATGACTGCATATGCACCACATTTGACCTGCAAATGTGACCATCCTAAAAAACTGAAATTGTCGTCCATTAATTAAACAATTACTACTTGCCTAGGTCCCTTCCCAAATAGGACTTCTATTGTGTTCATCCCCCTCAAAGGATTTGCTCGTGATTGTTACACACTTTTAGGCTAAGTTTTTGGTGTGGTAATTAGTAAGTATTAATTTATACACTCAATTAGAAATTACTCAACTATGTGCACATCATTGTTATTATTATGATGCATTATACATTATTGATTGCTATGCAATAGATCAGCTTCATATCAATTGCATATGTTCTTTAAAACATTGGACATGTATGGGTGGCCAGTATCTAACAACAATAGGCATAATGCTGGTATACTATTTTCAGAGTCCAAATTTTTCTGAAGATTCGGATATATGACTCAAACCTGAAGTTCAGGAGGCAGGTATCTGTACACATCATAAATCTGATCCTTAAAGCCCCTACTCAGCATCTCATCAGCTTCATCCTATCAAATAACAAAGAATTAGGTAAAAAGTACAACTGCATATAGCTCAAACAAGTATAGCAATTAAAAACGATCACCGTACAAGAATAAGAATTTTAATAGCTCTTGTGCGCAACGTCCTCCTTTTGATCATGTCACAAACTCTGCCAGGCGTCCCTGAAACCACATGAACACCATACTCTAGCTTTCGAATATCTTCGCCAATGCTCTTTCCGCCAATGCATGCATGCGCTTGCACATTTATGTATTCACCAATGGCCAACATCACTTTCTCGGTCTGGGAAGCAAGTTCTCTTGTAGGTGACAAAATAAGTGCCTGCACTCTAAAATTGAAGTACATGAATTTAACCACAAACTCTAATCAAGTAAGCATATATGGAAATCTGAAACCGGTTCCTTGGTATTACACAATCAGAAAGTAAGCTACAAGTAAATTTTAGCTATCACCATGTGTGATTCCCACAATTTGTAGTTAACTAACTGCTCTCTGTGTCTGACAGTGCATGACCAGAACACAATAATTGCAATAAGCAAAGATGATTGCGAAGCTTTAATGGGATCCATCACTCAAAACACAGGTAGGTCAAACTAAATAGGGGTAGTACTCGTGCAAAAGATTTACTTTTTGGAACAAAAAAGAGTCTGCTTTTTGGACCTAGCCATAGTTTAGCTGAATAGATAGCAAACTCAATGATATTTAACAAGTTGATTTTGTGACGTCTCGACAGACCTAGAAGAACTCATTTGCAGACGTCATTGGTTAACCTACGAGCTCTGTGGTGCAAAAACCTAAACAGCCTCCTACAATGCAATAAAAAAGTGCAAAGTCCATAAATTGGAAGGCAAAAAAAGAATAGCATACTCTCTGATGGAAGTATCAACCATCTGGCAGACGGACAGGGCGATCATGGAGGACTTCCCGGTACCGGATTGAGCCTGGGCGATGACGTCGCGGCCATTGATAATGGGAATCACAGCTCTCTGCTGGATGGCGGAGGGCTTCTCGAAGCCATAGGCATAGATACCGCGGAGGAGGTCATCGCGGATGCCCATCTGGTCGAAGCTGGTGATGGCCTCGACCCCCGGGCTGGTCTCGAAGACCAGGTTCTCGTCGTCTATGTTGCGCCCCGGAGGCTGCCGGCCGCGTGGGGGCGCTGCGCCGGTGGCCATGTCGACGAGATGCGAAAGGGGATCGAGGAGAATTTATAGCCGTGAGGCCAGGAGAGGTTGTTCGTTGACAATCCTAATTTGTCGGTCAAAACGGAACGGGATTGTTATTGCAATAAAAAATGTGTACGGCAATTATGCGCAAAGGTCCTCTAAATTTTGATTTTCATAGTTTAAAAGTAGTGTTTAAGTCACTTTCTTAATAACTAGCAGGTGGTACATGCACCGCGCGTTGCGCGGTGTGTGCTATAAGTATTGGTATTCGTGATTGTGATTGGTAGCTTAAATACAAGTATAAATACAAGCCTTGTGGATGAATTAAACCTACACTGCAATTACCACTCGTTAGGCCTCCATAGTCGTGAATCTATTATGCTTTTACGGGAGCTCTCTTATGCTTTCGCGTGGGCTATTTATAAAGTGTTTAGATGCCCCTCCTCGCCTAGTTGGCAGAAAGATTTTGGGTGCCAAGGAACTTTTGAGCTTAGTTTACTGCCAGAATTCGGAAATTTCAATGATTGATCTTGTCTTTCGACCAGGACAGACAATTATATATATAAGCACAATTTTATTTCGCTCTAAAATTCCCAATACCTTTGGGCAGCAAGCAAAAGCAAATGCTTCATACACCAAGGATGCATCATACAAAAGTTTTTTCATGAACATTGTATCAAACAAAAGTTTCTTAGTTTCTTCAGTCATGAAGAACTGATTACATTTAAACACATTCTTCATGTATGAAGAATCCATCAGAAGCACTCAAAATCAGCCTGATAAAAAGATTAACTTAACAAAAGTTTGCTCATAAATCTTAGAAAAGTGATGATATGCTTTAGGCTTTGCGTCTTTTGGGGTTTCTTTCTTCACTATCGTCATCGGAAGCAGCTGGATCTTCAAATCTAAATTTTTCAGTAAGAGATGTGCGCACGTCTAAGCTTGTAGCTTTTTCAGTGTCTAGAACATTCAACAATATTTAAGAATGTATGTGTCACAAATCTCTTAAATTTTAAAGACAAGCATAGTGTTTAGCTAAACTAATTATACAGTACAACAATGTCAGTAATGTTACCTGGAGAGAGCAATGGCAGAGTAACATCGGTTGCATACTCCTGGATATTTAGGTTTTCTTCTTTGGAATTTAATACTCCTGAGCTTTCACAAATTGGATGAGTCAGTAGATTTGATGACTTTTCCACATGCTTGTATTCGACACAATATACAATGGAGTATTTGTGCTGTGATTCTTTATCCTTTTGTTTTGAAGGTTTGATCTGGATTATATATTCTTTTGTTTCCAAAGATGAATGGACACTATCAATATGCATCTGCCAAAAACATAAGTATAATTATATTTCTTACTGACCGGTAAATGAATGCGTTGATTGGTTTGCTACAACATGAAAGTGAAACCAAAAACAAAAACAAAAACAAGGAACCCACAAATTTGGTACAACCTTAAGCTGTGCTTTGTACAATTTCATAATTTCATTTCCTTCTCTTAATTCCAAAAATATTTTCTGTAAGCGTTTCCATCCCTACAGTCATAATAGAGAATATTTATTATTCAAATCAGCCCATATTAAGTGAAAAAATGTTCATGATGTTAGATGTTTGATATCAATTATTTCACCTGGTAGTGAGTTGTCTGTGTGTTTTTTAAAAAAAAAACATGGTGCTGGATAACAGGACCACGTTTGTGTGCTTTGCTCATTTCAAGTCTCAAAGAAAATTCACTATATGGATGATTTTAAAGGTTAAGATTATGCATCTCTTTATGATTTTGACTTATCACTGTTGTGGAAATTTTGGTTCTTTTTTATTCTTCAGGAAGGTATGTTCTGGTGATTTTGTGTTCTTGCTACCAACCAACAAGGTACAAGGGGAATAGATAGTGAATGTAAAATGCGTATAAATGGCATGTATGTTTATCATAAACAAATAGATATATATCCACATAAGATGTATAATTTGATAATTATATATTCATTGGATTATAAAAGCTTTTACTTTTCATGTCTATCTTCTTTTCTGTTAAATGAGTAAACGGTAATACAATCTGCTACACAATAATATAGATATTCATCTAGTAGTGCAACTCGTGGTGTTCTACTATGTATCGTATTCTATTCATAAAATTTGCCACAAGTGAAGACTGTCTTGTTTCTTTAAAATAGAGATAACACTAAACCAAAAGGCATTTTCTAGTTGAAGAAGAAAGATTTTAAAATAAACTTTGAACATTGATTATGAAGAAAAAAATTTTATCTCAAAGTATAGATAAATCAATTCACATAGATAACTGAAAGGAAAAAAAACCTTGGAAAAAAGCATTTAAAGAAGAATAAGATATAAAAATATAACCAACTTTTGAAGGTGTCTTCATAGCTTCTGTTGCAGTTAAGCCTAAGATTTGCTCAGCCATTTCTCCAAAAAGAGTTGCTGTAATGGCACCACTTTCATCACTTAGATTAATCTCAAATCGACACCTATAAATATTTCAAAACATGATGGCATAAAATTAGAGCAATATATAAGAAATTAACCTCAAACTGACATCTATAAATATTTCAAAACATGATCGTAGAAAATTAGAACAATATATAGGAAAAAGAAAATGCTATGGAACTACCTTGGTTCAGCTAATTGCTTTTCATTGCAGAAATTGCATGTGTATTCATAATGATAGGCAGCTGTGGTTGCGTGGAAGCATTTTTTGCAAGCCATATAGTAATATTTTTGGATGATTTCTTTGAAGTTTATTTTGGCCTTGATAAGAGCTACCTGATCATGCATGAACAAACAATAGAATAGGAATTTCCTTGAAGCTTAATTTTTCCATATAGCAATTATCTTTAAGCAAACAATTATGTTACTCATGCATAAAAACTTTAGATTACTCTAAAAGTGGATGGATAAGTGAATAATTACCTTTTGAAATGGCAAAATATTGGCAAGCAATGTAATGTTGCTATCTGTAGGAATGGTCACATTGTGAGTATGCTGATTTGTGCCCTTGCCAATGACATAGTCTTGAATCATTTTTCTATTTCTCTTTACCCTTTAATAACAAACAAATAAATTAACATGTTACTTAAAATAGGAAGAAGAAATATAATGTTTTATTTTTTATAGGGAGGCAAAATAAGATATATAGTACTGACCAATTTTTCAAACGCATAGCTTCAGCAATAGGTGGGTCAACAAGCAAAACTGAGTTGAAATGTGTAGATAATTCAATCCCTATGAAATTGATTGGTTGATTAAAAATTGGATATAAAAGACAAATAGTTATATATAGCAAAAGAAGCAAGTTAATAAGAAAAGGTGTTACCATTGAAATAGGACACCCGAAGTCGCCGTGCTATCAAAATAGGAAATTTTTTCACTTCGTTCAAGAGAATTGTCCCTTCATTAACAAGAAAGTCTTTCCAAATTGATAACATTATGGAATGCATGCTTTACAGAAAGGAAAAAAAATAAAACAGTTAATATGGAGAAAATAAAAGTGCGCAAAATTAATAAAACAATGGTAAATCAAAACTTGTCTCAACATACCTATCATTAATTAGAAGAAACTTTTGGACATTAGTGGGGCCATGTTTTGTTGATACAGCTTTGACAGGAAATGCTTCAACCACAATTCCGATGATATCTACAATGTGTATACAAATATTGTAAGAAAGACTAAATTCTAAAGTAATGGGATAAAAGTTAATTATTGCTCACCAACAACAGCATCTTTTTTGTCCACATGTTGGCCAAGATCTTGAAATGGAGTGAAGTCATACTTGATTGGAAGAACAATGATATCATCATCGATTTCTTCAATAACTGTATCAACACCTATTACCCATTGCATCAGAACATTAGCTGGTCTATATTTTGGATCTTTGATTTCTCTAATTTGAGCATTGCTGATGCGATACTTTTTATAAGGTTGGAGTTTCGAGGCCATTGTTTCAATTGCTCTATTAAACATGATTCCTTCAACCTTAGCTCCCTGTGCAGCGTTAATTTTGAAAGTTACAATTAGGAAAAATTTTTATGTAGACACATCTGATAAAACATAACTACATCTAACAGAGCATATATAACAAAACGAGGTATATGATTTGCTAAATAAAAAAAATTCAATCTAATAAGGAATATGAATTTTGTTAAAGAAGAAATTGAATACTAAATTTTACCTGAGTATCAGAAAAAATAAATTTTTGAAATTTCGTAGGGCTTTTCATAGACTGAATAAGGTTCAGCTTTTCTTCAACAGTAATAGTAGCCACCCAAGGTTGATCATCATTTGTCAACTTATCAATCGGAACAGTAGCCATGACACTAAAAAAAATTGGTGTAAAAATATATTAGAAAAATGAAATAGTAAATTTACTATCTTTAATTTTGAAGCATGAGCAAAAACATGATAATGTTATTGAAATGGTACAAACCTTAACACACAAAAAAAAAGAAGAGTTCTGAGTGCGTATCAATGTTGTGCCAGAGCAAACACTTCTTTATAAACTACATTACTTGTTTTTGTGTCATTTTTTTTTTCATCAAAAGTAGGAGGAATAATAAGAACCCTCACAGCTTCAGTAGTTTTAGCTCTTGAAAGAGCAACATATAATTGACCATGGGAGAAAACAGGTTCTTTTAGATACAAACCAACATAATCTAATGTTTGGCCTTGGGATTTGTTTATTGTCATGGCAAAACATAATTTAATTGGAAATTGCACTCTCTTGAATGAAACTCCACAGTTTTCAGTGTTAAGGCTATGAAGAGAAATTTTAGGTATGAAAACAATTTGCCCCTTGTGTTGACCAAAAGCTATTTCAGCAGTAATTATACTCTGTCCTAATTTTCTGCAAATTAACCTTGTTCCATTGCAAAGTCCATCAGTTGGATTTAAGTTTCTAAGAAGTATAATGGGACAATTATGTTTTAGCAGTAGTTTATGAGGAGGCAGTCCTCTTGGATTCAAGGAATTTAAAAAATCTTCAAAATCTCCTTGATGTCTCTCATCAAGAGTTTTATCAACACTTGTATAAATATGTAAAGAACCAGGAAATCGCTCAATCAGTAGATGGTTAATGTCATCAACAGCATTGTTTGTTGGAGCTAAAACACATCTATTGATCATTTGTATGGGATCTTGTGCATAGAAGTTTAAGTCTCTGAAAACACAGTTGATCAACCTGTCGAATATCTTTAATCCATTAAAAATGAAGAAAACTTGAATGCAAAAGAAATAAAGTAAAAAATGTAAATAAATAAATAAATAACCTGTTCAATGATTCTTCTTTTTCTGTGTAAGGAATAATTATCTCATGTGGTAAACTGATATCATCATTTTCATCAACCAGTTCTCTTCCTTCACCCACCCTTAATAAAAATTCAGAAAATATTGGATCAAGAATGGCTCTCATATTCACTTTGAGGTAAATCTTTTGAATCCCTGACCATAAATGTGAGTTAACAATTGATGACTCAATCAATATTTGTTTTGATCCTTTTTCAATTACAGGTAATGTTTGCCTAAAGTCACCACCGAGAACAACAACTTTCCCACCAAACGGTCTATCAGAAGTCATTAAATCTTTCAATAGTGAATCAAATGATTCCAATGACTCTCGTTTGGCCATGGATGCCTCGTCCCATACAATTAATTTGGCCTGAATAATTAACTTAGCAACAGCACTTTGTTTGCTAAGTTGGCAAACTTGATTTTCTGATGAGTCTAGAGGTATTTTAAATCTTGAGTGAGCTGTTCTTCCACCTGGTAAAACTGATGCGGCAACCCCAGAAGTTGCCACTGCAATAGCAGTGAATCCTTGAGACCTTAAGGTTGCTAAAAGTGCACGATACAAGAAGGTCTTTCCGGTGCCACCAGGACCATCTATGAAAAAGGCATGCCCATTAGCAGAAAATACCTTTTCAAGGATGATGTCATATGCATGCCGTTGTTCATGATTTAACTTTTCACTTAACAACATATCTTCAGCTGTAATAGGAATGTTTCGTTCACTTATAACTTCTCTAGTGAATTGTTCATCATCCTCAATATCATCTTCATTTGAGACCAAATTATAATCCTTAAGATTTTTACCCATTTGCATCAGATACGTGTTAATAGCTTGCAGCACTTTTCTTTGGATATAAAAAGAATTATGTCCTGATCGAGTATAAGTCCTTTGCATATCAGTAGATAAATCATTCTTGAATTTTTCCCAAAGGGTTTTGGGATTATTAGGAGAACAATAAACAAGAAGAATCGCAAAGAGAGACCTCAATGCATAGGGCATCTGGAATTGGGATGCTTCGTTGAGAGTTTGTTCTATGTAATTATCAGAATGTAAGAATCCAAGCTCTAATGCAGTTTGTCTGAATGAATTTAGTTTTTTGCCATCTACTGTCATCAAATCATCGTAAGAAGTTGGAGCCCTTACATGAGAAAGTAGAAGGCGAAGATAGTATCGTTCACCATCCTTTGGATCTATTGTAACCATTCTACCAATCACATCACCCCTCTTTCGCTGAAACCATGTCCTTGTCTTTCCACACCATACAAAGTATTTAGGAAATTCTTTGTACAAAAGTTTCAAGTCTTGAGCCTTTTTATTTTGCTTATTCATCCAAAAAAATTCTGTCAATGTTGTCCTACTAAAGTAAGAATTCTCAGCAAGCATAACCAAGTCAGAACTCTTACTAAATGACACAAACTGCTGACCATCAAGATGAACTTGAAGAGTATAAACAGATGGATTGATTTGGTTCAATTTAAATGCAAAAATTCTCCACATAGCTTCTGATGGACCTACCCATCTTGCGTCTTGAAATTCTTTGATTTCATCTATTTCAGTACAATCATCTATGGATATAAAAGAGTACTTAACAACATCATGACCCTTGTAGATGTACTTGTATAGATATTTGACCAATTTAATAGTAGAACATATCTCTACATTCATATGACAATCAAACAGGGCCAAAAGATATGGATTATATGGAACAGTCCACCTATTATCTAGTTCATGATTTCTAATCCTAACTCTTTGGCCGTCATTCCTCCTACGATAATGAGGATAACCATCATCTGCATGATAAGTATGGCTAGTAAAATTTTTAGGGTAATGGTTTTTGCAATTCCCTGATTTCATACAAGGGCTGTTTATATTCATCGAACCACATGGGCCATGCATCATGTGTTTTGTAACTAAGGAGTATAAATACGGATGTAACTTTGGATCTGGTATTTCAGCACAAACGATACGGTCATAGGCTGTGGGATTTAGAAGCTTCGAACCAAGTTTTAATATGAGCAAAAAATGGCAATGTGGCATGCCTCTTTTTTGGAATTCAATGACATATACGTATGCAGCTACTTGACCAAAATTCTGCTTCTTAAACAATTCTACCTTAAGTAGTTCTAACTTCGCCCTAAAAGCTCTCGCTAAAAGATCAGGTCTATCATTTGGAGTTTCATCATATTTTAAATTTTCTTGAATTTCAGGCCAATTTGGATTACAAGTTATTGTCAAAAAAATATCTGGCTTTCCATATTTTTGAACAAGTGCCATTGCATCTAAATACCTACGCCTCATATCTCTTGGGCCACCTATGAACGATGCAGGCAAAACAACTCTACGACCTATATTGATCCCATTTGTTTGTCCAAAAGATAAGCTATCAAGAACACCCTGCAACATTTCTGTTCTAATTTCATTCTGTTTTTTTCTATGGAAATCTAATCTGCAGGACTCAATCTTTATATAAGCATCAACGACAAATTGTTGAAATGCTCTTCCTGTATGCACAAGCATAGACTCATCATTCTCCCTCATTTGAAACTTATAACAATAATACTCCCTAGCGGTAACAGTGCTGCTACTGTTTTTGGGCTTCTCAGCACCTAGAAGTCATAGGAAAAAAAGTATAAACATCGAGCAAGAAAAGAAGGGGAAAAAAAGTTTCCACTTAGTTTGACAATCTAAACATAACTACAAAAAAATTCACCTGAGCTTTCAAACTCTAATAATTCATCAACTGAGCTAAAACTGATTGGTTCAATCATATCGCCATCTTCTAACTGTTGATGTAGACTATTTCTTTTCCTTTTTTTGTCCCGTGGAATCCCAATATGCCAACCAATTTCACCTCGTGGAAATAAAAGGGGATATTGCAAAGGGTCATAACAACCATAGTAATGTTTGATTCTATGACTTGTATTTGAGAGACTATAAATCTGAATGTGTATAGTTCTATCATAAGAATCGGCCTCTTGTTCAGAAAAAATAGCTGCTACTTGAGAGACCGAAGGAAGATTGTATCTTCGTTGGTTTAAACAAGGGTTTGCACTCAAGACAATTGTTTTGTTCTCAATGTTAGGAATTTCTCTTGACTGTTTTAAAAACCTACAATATGGATTGTTTTCAAGAATGCGCAAAAGCAATCTTAGAGTTTCTTTATCTAATCTTTTTGACGAATCCAGTCTTCTTTGTAGTTCTTCCTCAGTATCAAAAAAATAGAACTGAATTCCAGAAGGTTTCTCAGAGCTATTTTGTCGCAAACCATTTAAGAAATGGTAAATTTGACCCTGCACTTTGAAAGTGTAAACACCAAATTGATTTTGGGTTAAGGTCTTATCATATTTTGCACCAAATGAAGTAAAGGCAAGGTGATTATTATAGGTCCTAATGTTTTTTCTGAATTGTACTGATTGTTCTTCTGTTCCAATTAACAAGGATCGAAGATCATATGGCATTGGAGGACAAACCAAAAAGACTTCACCACCAGCACAACAAAAATTAGGAGGTTCTAAATAAAATCTCTTTGCTCCACAGTGTTGACAATCTAAGGCAGAAGGAAGTCTCATTGCTTCTGTTGGTAAATTACATCCACATGTTTTCCCTAACAAAACACCAATAATATTCATTTAACCATATCACCTTAGAAGATAAAAGCACAAACAGAGAACCTAATGCAGGAATAAAAATTTTCCTAACCTCTTACAGCACAGGAGCGAGAACCATTATTCTCTGTGCATTGAGTATCGGGCTCGATTACTATAGGTATAGATGGTATATTTTCTCGTAGAGGCTGCTTACATGATGAATAAGTGTCATATAGAAGAAACAAAACTTTGGTTTCAATTTAAGCAAAAAAAGCTCTCCCAACATAAGTGCTACCATCATGAGTTTGATTACCTCAGAGTCTCCTATCTGACTACTCTGACTACCTAGATCAAAATCTGCTAGTTGTATTTTTCTAGCCAACCGCATCTGCCTTCTTCTTTCCAAAATAGCAGCTTTTTTATCAGATGACATTTCTGCATATTTTTTTCGGCGTAAGGCATTTTTGTCCATGTTATGCATGAAACTGAAGCAATGTTTGAAACGCCAACAATTACTGACATCATCATTATCGATCAACAACCAAAGTATAAACAAAACAATGTTTGAAACATCAACAATGATTGCCAAATCAAAGCAAAACACTTATCAACAATCACAGTGAAAATGAGACAATGTTCAAAATTCCAACAATCATTGCTAAATCAAAGTAAAACATTGGTACATATCTATTCCCAAAAAAAAACTATTGAATCGAAAAGATAATGAACATAAAAACTAAAATAAACAGAATAATACAGAAACAATAATTATAGAACAACAAGATAACCATACGAAAAGTTTTCAAGAATAGGTTGTACCTTGTACCTTATAGAAGCACCAAACCAACACAAAGCAAACCAGCAATTTTCGTGAGAAAAATAGCTTGCAGGAAGATTCTGCACAAGAAGCAGCCAATCCCTAGAAAGAACAAACAAAAAGCACAATATCAATATAACACAAAGTAAAGAATATGCACATAAGATGAATGAAGTGCAATAACAAAAAGCCTTGTTTGCTGATCACCATGATCAGAACAAACAATTGAAAAAATTTCAACATCCCTCCTTTATCATAACAAATGCAGAACAAAATTATTAGGTCATATCATAATTGCATCCACATGTTTTTGAATTTTTTTCTTCACTTAAAAACTATCTATAAAACATTTTTAAGTTTTTTGAACGATTCACTTAATTTTTATAAATTGCAGAATAAGTTAATGATTTTCTGTTTATTGTAACATTAATGAGTTAACTTCATGGATATCAATGTTTACAAAAACACAACTAACTAATTATGATAAACTAAAAGCATAATAGAGAATGGAGCAAGCATAATGAAAAAGGAAACCAAAAACAAAAACCAACAAGGAACCCACAAATTTGGTACAACCTTAAGCTGTGATTTGTACAATTTCATAATTTCATTTCCTTCTCTTAATTCCAAAAATATTTTCTGTAAGCGTTTCCATCCCTACAGTCATAATAGAGAATATTTATTATTCAAATGAGCCCATATTAAGTGAAAAAATGTTGATGATGTTAAATGTCTGATATCAATTATTTTACCTGGTAGTGACTTGTCTGTGTGTTTTTAAAAAAAAACATGGTGTTGGATAACAGGACCACGTTTGTGTGCTTTGCTCATTTCAAGTCTCAAAGAAAATTCACTATATGGATGATTTTAAAGGTTAAGATTATGCATCTCTTTATGATTTTGACTTATCACTGTCGTGGAAATTTTGGTTCTTTTTTACTCTTCAGGAAGGTATGTTCTGGTGATTCTGTGTTCTTGCTACCAACCAACAAGGTACAAGGGGAATAGATAGTGAATGTAAAATGCGTATAAATGCCATGTATGTTTATCATAAACAAATAGATATATATCCACATAAGATGTATAATCTGATAATTATATATTCATTGGACTATAAAAGCTTTTACTTTTCATGTCTATCTTCTTTTCTGTTAAATGAGTAAACGGTAATACAATCTGCTACACAATAATACAGATATTCATCTAGTAGTGCAACTCGTGGTGTTCTACTATGTATCGTATTCTAGTTTTACTTGTTTTGTACATAATAATATAGAGGTATTGAAAATAAGTGGGTGCATCTATCAAGGATAGATTCCTATACTATGTTTTCTGTATTCAGGTGAAAAATAAACGTTTAAGAGCTTTCATCCACCAATACATGTTTATGTGATTTATACAAGTGATGCATAGTGACTAACTGATCTTGATCTTCAGTACCATTAGTTTATGTGTGTGTATGACTTAAGTATGCTAAGATTCATCTTATTTGAAATTCATTTACGTAAATGCAAAACACTTTTCATTGTCATATCTTTATTATCAGGAAAAATGGATGCCTCCCAGGGAAATTGGAAAAATAAAAAGCTTAATTTAAGCTTAATAAAGAAATCAACCGATCGATGCGATGGAGAAGAAAGCACTGTAAACAGCAGAAGGAATATATATTACACTTGCAGTTAGCGATGTCGACGGCGACGGCAGTCAAGCCAAAAAGCAAAGCGCGAAGCAAGAAGCAGTGTTGTAGCCGCTGAAGAAGAAGAAGAAGAAGAGCAGCTGCAGCTTCCATTTCCGCCTGCAGCGGATCAGGATTCAGGACCAAAACAAAGACAGCAGCAGCGACAGTAGATAAAAGATAAAAGATAGACACGTTTTTACTCGGAGGAGAAAGAGAGGGAGGTGGGCAGAAGCCCGCTGGCTGTTCGCCCTGCACGCTGCTGCACAGCGGCAGTGTGGTGGTGGACGAAGAGGAACAGAGCGATAGATTGAGAGAGAGAGAGAGGGAGCACGTGATGGCACGGTCCTTTATGGCGGAAGAGTGGAAGGAACAGTAGATAAAAGGACGAAGCGAGGAGACGACGTCCCATCATGATGAGCAGGCGTCGGACATCCGGCCACCAGTCAGATCCCACAAGAGTGGTCCAGATCAGACGGCCGGCTCTCCTCCTCCTCCTCCTCTCCGAAACGAACGTCGAGGATCGTGACGACGTTCAGAGAAGGGAGGGAGCTGATGAAGGCGGAGGAGGAGGAGGAGGAGAGGAGGAGAGAGGAGAGGCATGACCGCACTTACCACCAACCTGGCGCACCATGCGGACGGTCGACGTCAAAAGTACGTCTGCCTCGTGCCGTTCACGTGAGTGGTCGTCAAATAAGAGCGTTATCAGTCTCTTGTACTTGGTGAATTTTTAGCAAAAAAAATAACTTGAATAAAACATTTTCAACGAGGCGAGTCGAACTACAAAATTTAATGTTTTTTTCGCTCTCTCTCTCTCTCTCTCTTCTGATATTGAATATTATATTTAGTCTTCTTTTTCTGCTGTCGAACAGATGAGGAGAGGCATGACCGCACTTACCACCAACCTGGCGCACCATGCGGACGGTCGACGTCAAAAGTACGTCTGCCTCGTGCCGTTCACGTGAGTGGTCGTCAAATAAGAGCGTTTTAAGTGTCATATAGATAGATAAACGTCTAAGAATATTAGATTAATGAGTCATCGTAAATTTCCATAGGCTGTTTGTCAAATATATCAAATTTCGTTAAGTTTAGGCTTCAACGTTGCGTTTAAAAATTGAAATGATTGTTCAATTTTGATTTATTTTTTTTATGAGTTTGATTCGAGTTTAATTTAAATTTAATTAGTTTGGAACGCTAAGTTTAAATTTATTAACTGTTTACATTTTTTATATATTTAAATTTATTTGATTGTTAGTGAATTTGATATTATACATTTATTTATTTATTTTAAAAGCTTCTTCATATATTTATTATTAAGTTTGATAATTACTTATTGATAAATATGATTTGTAAATTTTATTTGTATAGATGATTCATGGACATTATTTATAAATAATTATTGTGTATTATTTAAATTTATTTAATAGTTAACTTTATACCTATTGAATAAATATAAATAAGTTCTTATTAAATTGAATATTAAATTTATTTACGATAATCAATGTGTAATAAAAGATGATAACATTCATCTCATATCATGTGCTGCTTACGGTCTATTTCAAGATATGTGGAAGTGTAGTAAATTATAATATCAGTTAGTCTCATTGATTATTTCTGAGGGTAATCGACTTGGTTCCACGAAAATTTTTCATCAGTCATCAGGGTAAATCGGGAAGTGCACGCAGCGGCCTGGGTGATAACATAGATGTCCTACCGCGACACCATACCCCAAGGACGAGAGAGGTTCATTAATGAATGAAAGGGGAAGAGAGGATAATGAAGAGAAAGAGGGGAGAAGTAAGGTATTTATGTTCTCATTATTTAGAAGAGATGAAGATTCATCAACGTAGCATGTGTTACCTTATTTAGAAGGAAAATAAGAGAAATAAAAATTAAATATATAAAGTTTAAAAAAAATACCTTTACTTTTTAAAAAAGACAATGCAAGTAAAATATGGATGAGAAATTGTAAAATTATATCAGTATTGTGTGTAAAAGTTGAAATATAGAAGATCTTAAAATATACAATACATACTCTTTGGATAAATTCTCTGTTTTTAGATAAGGAGAAAAAAAATATTAGAGTTTCTGTTCTCTTGAGTCTTATCCTCGAAGAAATTTATAGCGATATCCGACATCGACATCGTGGAGTGTGAACGATTGGACACTGAGCGATGATGACACGTGTTGTGTGAGGAGCAACGACACAAAGACAAAATACCTAAATAGTTGAGTTAATTTAAAAATTAATAATTTAAAATTAAGATAAAATTGAAATAAAATATTTATGAGTTCTATTCCTCTTCTTTACATCCTAAATTAAAGTATATGAAATTGTAGCAATTCCTCTCTTCTTCCACTCCTTAACTCACTCTATCCTAAACAAAGATTAAAATACTCCTTCTCTTTATTTATCTTTCTCTCACCGGGAATGAACTCCAAGGATTCAAATTTTGTTCTTGTATGACAATTATATCATGTGAATACTAACCCGACTGTATCTGTGGGGTAATATAAACCTATCGGTGGTTACTATAATGTTGAAAGGAATGATAGAAGATAACGGCGTGAGGCTAAAAGTTCCCAAGAACTAAGGCTTTATTGCCTGCCCTGCCCTGCCTCATAAGAGCTGGCCTGGAAACAGGGGACCTCATCTTCAATTTGTCTGCTCGACCTGAGTCACATTGGGCCCTCTTTTGCTTTACTCTTGCCTTTAGTTTGCTTTGAAGCATTGACATGGAAGGAAGGAAGGAAGGAAGGGAAGAGACCAGTGGCCAACTGGTTTTCCTTCCATCGCTTCTAAACACACGACTTTATACGAATGTCAATTCCACGTAGGGCCAAGCTCTCCGAGTCAGTTGGTTCAGTTGGATTATATTCCAACTTTTTTTTTTTTGTGTGGACCATCCTAACGGATTATTTACGATAAAAAAAAAGTAAAATTCGCCACTTCAACAATTTAACATAGTTAATTTCATAATCATCTATGAGGAAATAAATAGAGAAACTGCAATTGGCTACTACGAAAAAAATATTATCTCAACTTTATTAAAATTCGATCCTTATTCATTATAGTAAGTCTGTCTCATAATAACCAACTCAATCATCTCTCTCATTAGATGAGAAATGATTCTTTATTTTTAATTTGAAATAATAATAATAATAAAATCTTATTCAACTAAATAGAAATAATTATTACTTCATTATCAAACTATATTTCTTATTATATTATTATTTATATTTAAATATATTTTATTGTATTATTATTAATAAATATTTTTTATCTTTTTAATATATTTATTATAATTCAATATTGTCTAATTAAAATAATTATTAATTATCTAAGTATATATCTCTATCATTTTAAATATTTAAAAAAATTTACATTCATCAAAGAGTCACTTTTACACCGGATGCAAATATTTTTTTAAAATAACTTTTACACAATCTCTTCAGCAACTTTAGAATCCATCATCCCAACGGTCCTACACGATCGGTCCCATGATCATTTGTAAAGAAGTAAATCAGAAAATTGCAGTTGATCACGACGGAGGAAGGCATTGGTTCGGTTTCGTCAAGATTCAACTCTTATTCACTTTATCAATTCTACTCCGTCGTAACCAATTCAATTATGCCCCGAAATCAATTTTTACATCATCTCAATTCATACGTAAATGAAAAAGTATTTATGATTAAAATATTTTAAACTTTAAAAACTTTTAAAAAATTACTACTATTATTTTAATAAACAAATAAAATGAAAATTGCACAAATTACTGATTTGATTTATCAAAAATAAAATAAATTTATTGCGAATGAAATTATATTGGAAAAATTGTGCTCCATAATTCAGGTAAAGAACAAGTGGGCCCCATACATCGATTATACAAGTGCACTTTTTTCCCTCGTAAATGCTCTGTCCAAAACAGTCGACGAGCCAACAACCACCGCAGGAAACTTTCTTCACTCTTTTTAAAGCCCACCTCCCCATCGGCTCCACGAACCCTCCGCTCTGTGCTCTCTCATCCCACCACTTCCCGATCGCATCAGCCGTGCGGCTCCATCTCCTTCATCGCCATCGGCCATCGCCATCTCCACGGGAGCTCTCGGATGCAACGCGTGCAAGAAGATGAAGAAATCGCCCGGGTTTCAGTTCCTTCTCGTGCTTGTTTTCAGTTGGAGGGTTCTTCTCGCTCGAGTTCACTCCTTCCCTCACTACGAAGGTGAGCATGTTGTTGTTGGGATCTCGAACCAGTCGCATTTCGTGGCCGATTTGGGGGTAATCTTATAGTTACCGGTGTTCCTTGTAGTCTCTGCGCTGGTCGCCTTTAAGCGCGCTGCATTTGAGGACCCTTTCTCGGTTTTATCCGATTGGAGTCCCCTCGATGGGAGTCCTTGCAGCTGGACCGGCGTCACCTGCTCCGCGAATCGGGATTGTGTGGTTTTCCTGTAAGAAATCACAAGTAGATCTCGGTTCCCCCTTAATTTTTTTTTTCTCTTGGAAAAAGCATGTTGGCGTTGTTTCTGCATCAGAGCTTTAGATTTCTGTCTATAGTTTTCAAGATTATATTGTATTTGAGGGAAGTACAATTTTGATGACAATAGTTGTGAATTTATTATGCGAAATGAGGAACTGGGTTTTTGTTTTGCAGAAACCTTTCTGGATCGTCATTGAAAGGATTTATTACTCCAGAGCTTAGAAATCTCGGTTGTCTGCAAGAACTGTAGGTGGTTTTCATATATTCCTTCCAGTAGTTATTTGTGTCATGTGTCGTTCTCAGAAGATTGCTTGACTTTGTGCAGGCATTTGAACAATAACTTGCTTTTAGGCACGATACCGGTGGAAATAGGGATGTTGAAGAACCTAACAGTGTTGGATTTGAGCACGAATCAGATCACTGGTCCTATACCTCCTATGCTTGGAGAATTAACTGCCATAAAAAAATTGTAAGTACTTGCCACTTGGGATTTTCAATACATAAATTTGCTGGCCAATTTGAGTTTCATCGGTTTCACTTTTTTTTTTTTCTGGGGTCTTTTAGAGATCTCCATTCCAACGAGTTGACTGGTAACATACCTCCTGAACTTGGTAAATTGGAGAATCTTGCGGAGCTAAGATTAGACAGGAATAGGCTTGAGGGACAAATTCCAGGAGGCAGCAACTTAAATGTCTCTGCAACATCGCATGGCGTGTAAGTTATGTTGTTTCATTTTCTTTAAAAAAAACCCACCATATTTAGACTAGCAAAAAGAATTTTACGGAGTATGCTATTAACAAATTTCTCCGTTATCCTTGGTGGTGTGTTTTTTTATTGTGTATATATGTGTCTTTCATTTGGTGTCCTAGATGATGCAATCTAAGCATCTTCTCTCTTTATTAATGGTGCAACATTTATTGAACAAATTAGGGAGACTTGGCTGGTACAAACTAGAACCTTTATATTAGCTGCGCCATAGAGGTTAGTCTTTTTTATTACTTTTAAAAAATTAATGAAAATATCTCTTCCATTGCTCTCTTCTATAACTCTTTCATTTTCTCATTATTTATTAGTACCCTATTATATTCATCTTTAATACATCTTATTTGGATAAAATCTCTTGTCTTCCTCTCTTTCGTTTTGACTATTATGTAAATGTATCTTTCTCCTTCTTTTGTATCCACTTCATTTTTTTTACTTGAGCAAAACAATGGAAATAAGTGGATAAAAGTTAGAAGTTTATATCAGCAGATTGTTAAACTACAATATGGCAACCGTATTTGCCACCTGAGTTCATGTTTCAAAGATAAACAATGCATAATTCATGAGAGTGGGAAAAGCAAAGGTTAATTCTGTTATTCAAACTAAATTTGAACATCCATTCGAATAGTCATTCTTGGTGTATTACTACATTTGTAGTTATATATTGGGAAAAGTGTTGGAGACAAATTTTTCAGATCCATTATTTTAGAACGTTTTAACATTTATTTATATTTTAAATAGGCATGCATTTGATAGCAGAAGCAGTGACCTTTGCCATTTATCTAAGTTAACAACTGGAGATTTTTCCTACAATTTCTTGGTCGGACAAATACCATCATGTTTGAAGTATCTACAAAGGTAATAAAATATTATTTTAATTATTTTTTTAATGTTATGGTAGCTCAACTTGGTAAGTTGTCCTGGACTCATTTTCAGGTCAAGCTTCCAAGGAAATTGCTTTCAAGATAAATACTGGGTTCTGCAGCGGACTCCTCGATCATGTAGTGCAACCAGTTCCCTTTCTGTACCCTGGTTTTCACAAAAATTTAAAATAAGAAGTAAAATAAAAGTCACACAGCATAAATACTTAAACAGTTTGATAGCTATTTGTAGTTCACATGCTACATTTGTATCAATGGCATGACTAAGTTGTATCTTATTGTGTAAGCACAACCACATCTATATAGCTCTTCCTCTTGTATATACTTCCACCCTTCAAAGTGACAATACATGAGTCTTCAGTCTTCTTAAACTTTTTTTGTTTTACTATTTAACTGCTTGGCAGTTAGATACTTGGTAACCATTGAAAAGGTGGTTGGTACTTGGTAACAATCCCTAATAATCAGAAACGTTTATGCCTTTGTCAAGTAGTATTTGAAATGCTTCAGAACCGACTGCCTACAATAGGTTAATAAATAGATTGAATCACAATGCTAGGTCCAAGTGAAGTTATTTAATTTATCTTTAAATATTTTGACACGGCTTATATCAAATGAATATCCCAATCCTGGTTTGCTTTACAGTACAATCTGCAAGGAACCTTAACAAGTAATCTAGTACCAATTATCTAGGATCATGACATCAAGAAAATCAAAGAAAACAGAAAAACAAAACACATGCACTCAGACAGAAAAATCACATAGAAACTCGAGCCAAAAAGACTATTATTTGCTTGCACTTCTGTAGTTTTTGCTTTCACTCTATATGTAACAGCAATTCCTTCTATTACATGTTCTACTTAGTAATATGCCCCTTGTAGTTGATTCTGATGGAATTTCCATTCAACATGAAGTTGGACATCTTAGGAATGTTTTTTTTTGGAAAAAAATACAACACGAAAGTATTACTCGAGAATAATATATTTCATTAGATCATTGAATTGAAGCATTTATATTTTGATATAGGTCATTCAAACAAAAATCAGGCAATAGCTAAGGAGAAAGATAAACAGTTTACTGATGACCATAATAAGCATCAGACTCCACAGCAGCCAGAATGGCTTCTGATTCTGGAGGTCACAACTGGATTTCTTATACTTGCCTTCATTATCACAGGAGTTGCCACTTCTGTAAGGACTTGTAAGTTAAAAAATTCAGAGAAAATCCATTGGAAGAAAATTACGAGTTGGAAGTATGAGATGGCAATATCAATAGGTAGTTTGAGAATTCCTGACTTAATTTTTTTCTCAAAATATTTAAAAATTGCTAACACTACTGTTAAAGAAACTGATGTTGACATATTTTTTGTTTTCTTCAAAAATAGATGGTGACAAATTAAAAAAGGTTCCAAGGTTTAGCCGCATGGAACTTGAAATAGCTTGTGAGGATTTCAGCAATATAATTGGCACTTCCCCACATGGTATAATCTACAAAGGTACAATGAAGGATGCAGCTGAAGTTGCTGTTATCTCATTATGCAACTTAGAAGACCAATGGACAAACTACCTTGAGTTGTCCTTTCACACTAAGGTAGCCACAACGTTGTGGAAATTCATCCAAAGAAACAGAAGAATTTTTAGATAAAAATAAATTCTACTTATTCAGGTAGCAGATCTTGCTAGAATGGATCATGAAAACCTACCAAAGTTACTGGGTTATTGCAAAGAAACTGAACCTTTTTCAAGGATGCTGGTACTTGGTTATGCCTCTAATGGGACATTGTATGAACATTTACATTGTAAGTGAGACACAAACAGACTTATCTTTGTTAGTAAATAGATTATGGTAATGTTTTCAATTAACTTATACTATTCCTTCTAAACTCTAGATGGTGATGGATCTCAGTTATCCTGGATTAGACGCATGAAAATAATTCTAGGGGTTGCTCGGGGATTACAGTACTTGCACACGGAGCTGCAACCACCATTCGTGCTGTCTGAAATTGTTCAAATGCTGTGTATCTCACCAAAGGTATGAAATCCTTCTGAAACCAATGTGACAATTTGCTAATCCAAGAAAAATTGTAAAACTTTCCAGATTAAAACCTGTCTCTCATGATTTCTTTGTATTGAAGAGTTTTGACAACAATCGCCCATTTCATTTTTGCAAGCTAATTCTATAGGAATACTTCATTATTTATGCTTCTAGGTTATATTGTACAAACTTCGTTGATTCATTTAAGCATGGAACCAATCAATTTCTTTAGAATGGATAATGCATTAAGGTCTGAATAGGAAAAAGTTATTCTGTATATATATGTTTGTCCTTGATGTTTTACAAATTGCAGGTGTTTTTAGCACATGAAGACAGGCATTTTAGGTTCTGGTTTTATTTTCAAATGTTTATTGACTGTAAATGGTCAATAACCATCCTTTTCCTCCGTTCTCACATCATATTGTTGGATTTAGTATCCATTCTTTCCTATTTACATGCTTTGAGCAGTTCTAATTCATTCGGTGCTGGGAAAATCTGAAGCACTCATGGTGTTCCATTCCACCGGAAGTATTCCTTGCTTCTAAGGAATTATCTTTATGTTTTAATGCTCTGGGATAAATCCAATTTTGCATATGCAATGGGTTAGAACTTTGATTTGAGTTCTCTTTCATTAAGAGCATTCAGTTGCTTAATCATGAATAACTTCATGAGTTCTGTCATTTGAACTTCACGTATTGTGTCTGATCATGCTTTTTGTGTCTTTCATCTTTGCCAAATAAATCCCTCAACGACCTGCTAACTTTATTTCTTATTTTGCATCTTTGTATTAGCAGAATGGATTAAGATAAAACCTTCTTCTTACATAACTTTTGCAGTTGGTTGATTTCGAGAGCTGGAAAGTTGTTTTCTCAGAATCCAAGAAGAGTGCTGGTTACATCACCAACGGAGGTTCTCTTCCTGGACACAATTCCTCCTGTGAGCATAAAGACATGGAGATACAAGCAAACATATTTGCTTTTGGAGTGCTTCTACTGGAAATAATCAGTGGAAGACCTCCATACTGCAAGGAAAGAGGGTGTCTGATAACTTGGGTAAGCAAGAGCATCAGTGTTTTTACTCATGGAACAGTCATTGAGATCATAAACTCATTCTTATTCTTACTTCCTACAAACTTCTGATATTTGCTTGTTTGATGTAGATTAGCAACTTAATTCTTAATGAACCCTTAACCAGATCTTGCAGTAGTCAAGCTTAAGGTTGTATTCTCTCTATTCAATTACTTGATCACCTCTCAACTGAAGGTCTTTGAAACCATAACCTCACTGTATATCACAAGTTCCTTTCAGCATGGTTGGTCTTTGAAGGTTCATTTCTTGGAAATACACCAACATAGAATATTAACTTTCTTCTATCACATAAAACTATTAGAAGACAACAAAAAACAACTGCTAAAAAGATATATCCTTATCAATTTAAGTTTCACACACACTATGGCACATGTTAACATAAGCTATTTCCATGGCTTATTGTTCTTCTATGTCACTGAATAGCTATGACAATGATTTGATTTCTTCCTGATAAATACAGGCCACTGAGTACCTTCAAAACCCAGAAGAGAAAGTTAAACTAGTAGATCCAGAACTGAAAAATGTGAAGTCAGAAGATCTCACGGTCATATGCAGAGTGGTTAGCCTCTGCATCGAACCCGATCCCACGAAGAGACCATCGATGCAAACAATCACTGGTATGTTGGAGGATGGAATCGAGTTATCGGCTGCTGCCCTTCTCAAGGAATCTCCCTTGGCATGGGCTGAGCTAGCCTTGTCTTCCTAACACTCCTCCCTCCATGTCAATCCACATCACACATAGATCGGATATGCCTTGTTTCTTATACCCAACCATTTGTTTCTTCCCTTGGAATTGGATGCACAATTGTTCTTTGCCTGCTTAAGAAATACAAGAAACTGCATGGCACACAAGATTTCATTGAGGTGATGCATGTATCAAAATGAGCTGTGGATTGACATTTTATCTTTCTTTTTCTTTTTCTTTTTTGGATTCAGATTTGATCACTTGGGTGTTGAGTGTGTATATTACTATGTAGACTACCTGATAATGGAAGATATGTGGCTGTTGATTTGTAAATAATTGGGACAAATGCAAGATGAGATTTGGATAACGTTCTCTCCTCTTTTATCATAGATCATCATCAATTTAGTATTTTAAAGTTGAATTAGTTTACCATTTACTTAATTAAAAAATAGGATTTAATATTTTCACTAACCATTTTTTTTATCAATTTCATTAAACATAAGGTTGAATATTCTATTAACATCAAACTGAATTGAATTAATCAAAATTAAACTGAATTAAAATTTTTTAAACTAATCGAACCGATCGAATTTTTAAATAAAAATCGAATAAATCGAATTGATAAAATATTAGTTAATTCAATTTTGACAAAATTAATCAAAATAATTAAAATTTTTAAATATTATGATAAATTTACTTATTTAAAAATTTAAAAATTATATTTTTTATTTTAATTAATATGATTTATTTAATTTAATCTAATTTTTTTTGTTCATACTTAATTATTAAATATCGTAGCCAATTTGCATCGTGAAATTAAAATAGTACCTCGGGTCATAACTGAATTCATTACGATCTAGAATTATAGAATCTTGTCGAAGACAGATAATACTCTTATGCGTCTTGACCCATAATTTCAAAATTTAGTGACGGATTTCACCCGATATAAATATAAATAATTTTAGTTCATTTATTTTCTGCTTTCCTCTTCGCTCAAGCTGCGAAGGATGAGCCGAATGCCGTTGGACGGGCGCAGCGACAGCATGATCCGCGGCGAGTGCGAGTACTCCGGCGACACCGACCACGAGAACCTGCGGAGCACGAGACAGAGCACGATCTTGAACTCCATCGCCGTCAGATTCCTCCCCACGCAGATCCTCCCCCCGAACCCGAACGGCAGGAACCCCATCCTGTGTCGGCACCCGCCGCGCTCCGCCGCCGCCGCCGCCTCCCCGGACCACCTCTCCGGTCGGAACTCGTTCGCGTCCTCCCCCCACAGAGCTGTGTCGTGGTGCATGCCCACCACGTCCACCCACATGTTGGTCCCCTCCGGGATCACCACCTCCCCCACCCGCACCTCCTCCCGCGCCTGCCTCTGCGCGTTCGGCGACGGCGAGTACAACCGGAGCACCTCGTTCCACACCCACCCCATCTGCATGAATTCACCGGAAAATCCTTCAAGATTTGAGCTTTTTTGCTAAATTTTTTTTAAATTTATCACCTTGGTGAGTTTGGAGAGCACGGCGGAGTCAAGCGCCGCCGCCCCTGTTTCTCCGATGACATCCATGACCTCCTCCCTCAGCGCCGCCTGCCACTCCGGGTGCAGCGCCAGCAAGAGCATGGTCCACGCCAGCGCCAGAGCCGTCGTCTCGTGGCCGCCGAAGAAGAACGTCTTGCACTCGTCCACGAGTTCGCGAGTCGTCAGCTCGCGCTGATCCTGCTCCAGAAGCAGCCCGAGGAGATCCTTCCGACCATCATTTTGGGACTTCTCTCGCTTCCTCGCGTCGACGATGGCGTAGATCAGACGGTCGATCTCCTTCCCCAGCCGCCACGCCGCGTACGACTTCGCCGCGATCAGCAGGTTCCCGAAGGGCACGCCGACGAGGCGGTGCGTCTGGAACAGCATCTTCTGCATCCGCCGCAACTTCTCGAACACCTTCTTCCCCTTCTCGTCGCTCATCCCGAAGCTCGCCTTCGCTATGATCTCCGCCGCGTTGTCCGTGATGTCCTTCTCGATGTCCATCTCCGGCCGCCCCATCGCCACCCTTGCGCTCCACTCCCTCAGCAGCTTCTCCGTCGTCTCTTCCATCAAGCTTACCATTCTCTGCGTCGAGATCGCACCATATTGAACAGAGCTACCAAGAAGATACATTGATGAGTAATTGACAAGTAATTACATCGAGATTGGTGGCGGAGAACGCCGGCGAGATGATATGACGGTGGCGAGTCCAGTCGTCGCCGTCGACCATGACGAGGCCATTGCCGAACATGGGCTTCCGGTCGAGCTTGAACACGTTGGGCTTCCCCCATTTCTTGCTCATCGCGCCGGCGGTGATCTGCCGCAGGAACTCCGGGTCCGCCACGTACAAGAACGGCTCCGTTCCGAGCCAGTAGACGAACACCTTCCCGTAAGTTTTGCTCCACCGGTGGAAGTAAGGGAACACGTAAGAGTGAATATCGTGAGAGATCGAGCCTCCGTCGTCGGCGCCGTCGTCCGGAGAAGGTGGTCGCGCTGGTGGTCCTCGTTCTCCTCCCTTCTCGCTCATCTCCATCAAGTTTCCCAGAGGAAAGACCGGCGGCGGTCCGTCGAAGCCGTTCTGCCTCAGACGGCGGCGGCGCCGGACCGGCGAGAGCCAAAAGATGGAGATAGCTCCGGCGAGGAAGAGGAGGAGGAGGAGGAGGCCGACTCCCTCGGCAGCCGCCATGCTCGATCTATGATCCATGTACATAATCAACGAAGAAGCTCAGGATCACTACCAACAAACAACTAGCTCCGATACGAAGCACGAGATCTCTGCTACTGCCTGCCTTTGACTTTATAGTGCGAGAGGGTGCAATGGCCGCGTCACCTTTTTGGCAAAGTTTTCAACAATTTGATGTTGACTTTCAAGAAACTGACTGAAATGTCCTATTTAGCCGTCCAATTAAGCCCCGTAGATCCACACACGTGTCGTAAGGATTTTGTTCATTTTTGTTTCTGATTGAACTAGATACTGGAGATCGAATTCTTTTCCAAATTTTATTGCGAGAGGGCTTCATGGAATGCATGTGGTTGAAGTGTCTTATCCCATATCCCATATGATATGGTAAGTATGTAAATATGTGTTGTTTGAGGTTTCGAGTTTAAATCCTTATAGTAATATGTATTTGTTGACTGAGATACTGTGTGATTCAAGTTTTAGCAATATGTATTTGTTGGCTGAGATACTGTTGAGGCAGTATACTCTTATCAACCTAGTAGTACTGTATCTCAAAAAAATCCCTTAGAGGGTTTTTTGATATGAGACCGTATCAACAGTGGGACCGATCACTATAAAAAGTTTACTTACTACAGGTTTCGGGTTCGAATCCTCTTAGCAATATGTATTTGTTGATTGAAATGTTGTGCAATTCAAGTCTTAACAACATGTATTTGTTGGGTGAGGTGTTGTTGAGACAGCAGTATGCTCTTATCAATCTAGTGGTATCATACTTTTAAAAAATCCCTTAAGGAGTTTTTTGATATGGGGTCGTTTCGGCAATGGAGCCGGTTACTATAAAAAATTTATTTACTACAGTTTTTGTCCCCAGGGCTATAGTGCCGCGATAGGAGGCACCCGAGATTCGATCCTCATATAGAATTTTCCTTCAAATGAGGATTTTACACGTATTTTACACGTGACAGACTAAATCAGAAAACACGTGATATATAAATATTATAATTAAAATCCATCCATCATAAACACGGGGAATAGTAGGAGCGGCCTTAGGTGGCGCGGTAGGTGACTTTAAGGAGAGAATGCATGTTTGAGAAAGATCACGTGGAAACGTGGACCGCGTATTTTAAACGTGGAATAGTAGGAGCGGCCTTAGGCGGCGCCGTAGGTGAATTTAAGAAGATTTTTTCTCAAATGGAATGAAAGATTTAACGTTGACTATTTAGATTGGATCATCATCCGTATATCCTCGATTTTTGATTTATCTCGATGCATGATGCAAATTAAAAAATAAAAAATCAATTAAATCAAATTAATCGATCCATCGAGCAAATTTAAAAGTTGGATTTGATTATTTTTTTTAAATATTAATTATTTTGAATAATTCAATTCAATTTAAATTTTAAAATGTATAATTCGATTAAATTGTATAAATTAATATTATCAATTGAATCGGATCGAATTGGAACTGTATCATTATGTTATTTATATTTAAAAATCAAGTTTCAATTATTTATTTTTTTTGCATTTTTTACATTTTGTTTGTATTTTTTATTTTCTATCAAAAGTATTATTTTTGCTCATTTTAAGAATTCTTTTGATATTTTTTTTATAGGTTAGTTAGAACTAAGAAAGACGTAAAAAATCATCAAACATAATCAATTCTTCTTTTGATTAAACTAAAAAATATTAACTCAAAAGAGACATCTTAACATCAATTAAATAAATATTTAAATAATTTAAAAATTTTAAAATAATAATATTAATAAGAAGGATTAAAATTTTTCAAAGTCTTCAAAAAAATTTAAATAATATTTTTTGGATTAAGATTGAATTGTTATGGGTTATATTGAATAATATTTTCTGAATAAACTTCAATTTTATATATTATATACCCTATGAATCAATCCAAATAAACAATTATGACCTCTCCAATTTTACAATTCTTGCATTAATTTTTGATTAATTTTTCAACACCACAGGTGTGATATTGGTTTTCAAACAACACTACTATACCTGGGCGTTTCAATTATTTATAATTATTCTATATATTTTTATATGTTTTTAAATTTCTATTAAAGGTATTATTTTTTAATCTTATTATTCTTTTTTTTATCAATTTTATTAATGATGTTGATTTGAAAATAAATATCATAATTCAATTAATTTTGATTAAAAATCAAATTAATTAATACTTTATCAATTTAATTTGTTTGATTTTTATTAAAAATATCAGTCGGTTTCGAAATTTTTTTATTTATTCGATTTTAATTTAATCGGTCGGTTCGATTTTGAACAGTTTGTCATTATTTCAGTTCAGCTTCGTACAACAGCTGATGAACCGATTGGCCTTCGGGTCGCCATCGAACCGGACGGTCCGGTGCAATGTTTTGGAGGGACCCAATTTAACTTGCATCTTTGCATGTTTCAGAAAGATCACGTGGATCGTGGACGGCGCCGTCATCTTTTCTGATCGTGGACGGCGCCGTCATCTTTTCTTCTGCTGGCGACGTGGCCGTGAAATCTAGGGGGTGAGGAATAATATTACTAAATTAAAGTATGAAAATTAATAACTATGAAAAACTAATATTAAATTAAATTATTTTAAACGTTTTTATTGATGGTTATGCTATGTAATTGGTCTGAAAAACTGTGAAGTATATTTATATATTTTAGAAAATATATTTAACAGAGTGATATATATTTATTTTATGTAGTTAGTATTTTTTAATAGCCATTTATTTAATATAATATTTAGTATATTTTAATTAATATGTTGTATCATAAATAACTTATGTTTATGTTGAGATTGTCTCGCGGACATGTCACCAGTCACGCAGCACCGAGATTGAGGAAATGAGGAGCTCTGGGGTTTGCAAATACCAACACTGTGAGAGGAAAGGTCAAGTGTCTTAGCTCGATCATTCTGACGCTCAAGCCAATCGCGGTAGGAAGAAGGAAGAATAACTATGAAAGAAAGAGCGAGGTTGAAGATGGTCAGTTCGCGTACCTGTACATGTAGGGAAAGAGGATTATATAGATGGAGAAGAGAGAGAATGATATCGACTCATCTTATCATTAATTAAGGAGAATATCTATGCAGTGAGATTTTGTCAGAGGAGATGTCTTATTAAAGTGTGAAAAATATCTTGTCGTGATCATTACGGTGTGGAAAATATGCCCCCTCATGGCCATAATAACATAAAGTTGTATCATTAAGCATGATAACAAGTAACAGAGGCAGATTGTCATGTCTCATAATTTCTTGACGGTGACGATGTGACTGACTGAGAAAGATAGGAATCGATCAGTTGTTAGGTAAGGCCTCGGTGGAGAAGTTGGCTTTGAGTAGGGCTAAGTAGGGCTGAGTAGGGTCGGGAGGTCGAGCATGATCGAGTGGAATCGGAGTTCGGTTGATAAAGTTCGAGCTCGATTGAGGGAGTATGAGCTCGGTTGATGGACTTCGAGCTCGGTTGAAGGAGTTTGAGCTAGGCCACGTTCTCGATAGATCATTGAGAGCTATGACTCTTGCTCTCGACATCTTGACGCTTAGTTCGGACAGGATGAGGAAGCTGAACTGAGAGTCAAGTAGACTGTGGCCGGTAGAGCTCGAAGTCGGGTGGATCATGGCTAAGTCTAAGTATATGGGCGAGTAATCGAGTAGGAATTCCGAATGAGTTGAGTGAATTGGAGCGAGTGAGGTCCATTCAATCCTGATATCAAGTCAAGTCATCCTCCTCTTATCCAACGTGTCCCGACAAGTCATCCATTTCTCGTCTGACGTGTCTTGATTTTGGACTGATCTACAACAGCTTACTTAGTATTTAAAATAATTTTGTGACTACATTATCGACTTAATTATTTAAATTATCTTAACCTTTTCATGTTTACTTAAATCTAATATTTCTGGGCATCTGGATTGGCCACCGTATGCACTTCCCGATTTATCCTGGTGGTCGGTGGGAAACTTTCGTGGGATCGGGCCGACCACCCCAAAGATGTTGGCCACTGGGATTATCATTTTTTTTTTAAATCTAATATTTCTTTAATTTAAATGCTTGCTATTGATCGCTGAGCGCTAATAGAGCAGTTGAACTCAACCAGCCCTGAAAATTTCCCGGTTGATTTGTCGTTCAAGTTTCCCGCATTACCTACTCGAAGGCCACGTCACCCGGGCAACTTTGTGGGTGGCTCAACCCTTCTTTCCAGTTCCGCAGCACAAAATGTCAATCGTGACGAACGGGACGAAGACTCTTTTGGCTCGAGAACCGCGCGCGGATCCTCCGCCCCTCTCCCTCGCCTCGACCCCTTCGTTGATTCGTCTGCTCCTCGATGCTTCGTCCTTCGCGAGCAGTCGGTTCGTCGATGGATTTCGGGAGGCTTTTCTGGGCTTTGACGCTGGTGCTGCTCGTTCCTGGATCGGTCCTCGCTGGCGACATCGTGCACGATGACGACGACATCCCCAAGCAGCCCGGATGCTCCAACAAATTCATTCTGGTAAGTTCCGTCCTAGGTTCCTTTCTTTGTGCCCTGGTTTGCTGGAAGACGTCGGTTTGTCGAGCGGCTGAGCACCGACGGTTGTCGGATTTTGCAAGTTTTTCCCTCGAGTTAGGTTGGTTGCTGGTGAGGAGATTGGGGTTTTGCAGTTTTTCTTCTTCTTCTTTTTGGCTTGACAATCTTAGTGATTGTCTTGAATCTTCAACTTTTGGGCTCTTCAAATGGAATGAGTTTTGTGTTGTGTGTTGGTAAAAGTCAAAAAAGGAGGCTCTGTGATTTTCGACTCTGCCTGTGGTGGATAAGTTACGAAGACTATGAGTTTGTGGGTGGTTTTTAACTTCCTATTTCCTGTTCGGTGATTAATAAGTTAAGCTTGCCCTTAATCGTAATTCGTTTTTCAATATTATTGATGTCTTCGTAGGCGTTTCTCCGCCTGCTTTTGGGTTAATTGTATCACCTTGACCTTATTTCCTTATCCATCTTAGCAAGAATGTGAGGTTTTGGATGTCAGAATGTGAATTTCTAGAGGCGGAGGTGGTAACATGAGCGTAGGTAAAAAACTTGCAGTCTTCTCAAAAAAAGGATTTTGCTATCTTGGCCAATTTTGACTTCATCATTAATGGTTGTATTTTTGTGTAATGTTTTTTTTTTTGTTAAATTACAACTGTCATTAGGCAGCAGAATCTTGCACACTAATACAGAAGTGAGATTTAACCTATGGTGTTTTTGCCAAGTATGCCAATATCTTTACCACCAGTATTTGTCTTAATGGTACATGTGGACTATTCATGTGTTTGAACAAGTTGCATTGTGACTTTGAAGTTTAGTCTTATCCTCCGTCCGCAAGCTCAGCTTCAGCCAATCTTTAAGGTCAGTGTACTGGGATTGAAGATATGAGGGAGAGGAGTGAAAGTGACACACAAGTTTTACAAGATGATGGAACCCAATATGTAAGTTTGTGCTCTTTTCTCTCCCCTCCTAACTTTTCATCCAAGTAAACATAGCCGAAGTGAGTTTGACTTGAGATGTTGCCATGTGGAGCTGCCAATCATAATACATGCACTAACCTAATACAATTACTTACAAGCTTGGATCTTGCAAGTCAATCAAGTCAATCAATTGCATTATATGCATGGACTTTGCATCTAGTCGACCATTACAAGCTTAGATCCTGTGAGCTGACTATTCACATTTCTAGTGTGAGCCCATGAGCTGATTTGTTTCTTAATGAGCCTACACCCTGATGACACTTCAGGTAAGGACTTGGTGGGTTGGTGCTTATTACATTGCGAGCATGGATCCCCATGAGTCGGTTGATCCTTTTCTTGGGATTTTAGGTTACACATGGTTGGAATCCTAGCTCCCAAGAGCCCAGGCCATCCGTACCAGATAAGAGTTTCAGGTGTGTTGTGTAGATTTCATATACTACATATTAGGTGCCCATAGTTGATCCACTGCCTAAAATTATCTCCAAGGAATCCCTCTTCTATGAGGCTGTCTTGGATATTGCATGAATGTTGTATAGTTCATCCCAACTCCCTTTGGTCGATTGGACACCTAAAAAGGGTTTTCAGCTATCCTTATCATGTAAGGCTCCAAGGCATTGCAAAGGTTGGGATGTTGATCAGATTTGATGTGCTTAAAAGGATTTTTGATGCATCCCTACTCTAGAAGTGTCTCTTGGTATTTTGCAAAGCAGATAGTAGATCTTAAGTTCTTACAATCGGCCAATTGCTGAAAAAAGGTTCCAAGGGCATCACTATAGTCTTTGTTGTGTTAGAATGAACGCCTGAACAAGACAATTCTTTGAGAGAAGAAGCATCATTATGTCCACTAGAAGTGAGAAAATCATATAGACTGTTGGTGTGGTTATGATGGGTGCATGAGCTATTGGATTGCCCACAACTTTGGGAGTCCAACAGCAACAGGCATTTGTGGCAACGTTTGCTTACTAGCTACATCAGGTTTCCAGCAGATTGAGATAGTCTATAGCTCCAAATGGGATTCTTCCCAAAAGACACAGGATATCATGGAGGAAGCTTCAATATTGCAATTCAGTCTTTCATAAGCAAACAAAACAGTTTGAGATGTTATGTTTGACAAAAGAAAAACTCTACCTGCCTTGAGATCAACATCCTGAATTCTTTATTCAACATCTTGTCTAGCTACTTTCTGAGATGCCTGTGGTCTAGCTTGAGAAGGTAGATTAAAATAATTATTAGTATAATATTTCACAAGGACTGACTTATCTCTTGTTCTGCATTACTAGACTATGCAAGATATCACATGCCCCCTCTTGTGCTGAATAAATACTTTTTTTTTCTCTTGCACTTCATACCAGGTGAAAGTGCCAATCTGGGTTAACAACACAGAAGATAGAGAATTTGTTGGCGTTGGTGCTCGGTTTGGCCGTAGAATAGTGTCAAAAGAGAAGCATTCTAACCGTACTCGTCTTTCCCTTTCAGATCCTTCTGATTGCTGCACTGAACTGAAGGAAAAGGTTTTTATTTCTTTTCATCAAGTACTCTTCTCAAATTCATGCATAAAAACCATATTGACATTGATCCTTGGGTTATGCATTGGAACTTCATTTTCTTAGCTTGCTGGGGATGTCCTACTAGTACACAGGGGGAAATGCAAATTCACAACAAAGGCGAAAATTGCTGAAGCTGCTGGAGCATCTTCTATACTAATTATAAACAGTCACAGAGGTGAATGCAGTTCCTATTCTCTAGCTAGTGAAAAAAAGAACCTTAGCTGAGGAGTAATTCTGTTGTATATCTGAAGAATGAATGACTATTGCATTATTGGCATCTGAATTTTGCTTTATTATCATCATTAAAATTTCCTGCACTTTAATGTGGCCAGCCGAGATGTGTTGAAGATTTCAAATTTTAGTCCACCTATAAGATTTTGAATTTTCTTTAATATCCTGGCATTTGATTGACAGAATTATACAAGATGGTTTGTGATCCAAATGAAAGAGATTTAAATATAACGATTCCTGCCGTAATGCTTCCACAAGATGCAGGTGCAAGCTTAGAAAGGGCTCTTCAACTTGGTTCCTCAGGTAAGTTCTCTTAAGTATGACATATGGACTTCTAAGTATAGTCTTCATGTTTTAGATAAAATGAAGTTAAGCAAAATTTTCTGTCTCTTGTCTAATTTACAAACCAAAGTACAAAATGTCTGTATTTCCTTGTTAATCTGCTTACAACTTAGAAAAATATTGCAACAATGGTGAATTTTAGTTCTTTAAATGAGCTGAGCAGCCCAGTCAGCTCATTTTGACACCTCTATGTGGGTGGACAAACTACATTAGAGATGAAGACATTTGTATATTGTATTGACATGTGGCGGACATGACAAAATCTTTACCTTGTAAAATTTGTTTTGATAACAGCTTATCCTAAAAGTTTACCTGACAACCACAATTACAACAAAATCTTTATCCCACTACGTGGGGTGACTATATGGATTTTCCTATGCCATTGGACTCAATTCTCTATTATATCATTATCTATATTTAAATGAATTTTATCTTGTTTTATCGTTGCTAATCAAGTCTTTTTTGGTTTTCCTTTTCCTCTATTAATGTGTGTATTTGTTATGATCTCACATTGCTTAATTAAGATATTTATTGGACGTCTAAGTACGTGTCCTACTATCTTAAATGTGTTCCAGCGCAACTCCGATTTTCTCTCTAATGTTATCATTTTTTTAACTTATTCATCCTTACATGTATGTACATTCACCTTAAGATTCTTATATCTACTACTCTCATCTTTTGCTCGTGTGCTCGGTTCATAGTCTAACATTCAACTTCATATAACATAGCAGGTCTAATTGTTGTTTTTTAAAATTTCCTTTTAAGCTTTAGAGGTATCTTATGATCACACAGAATATCTGATACCATACTCCATTTCAAACCCGTAAAAGTTTATCTTCTAGGATAAAAAAATTCAATCAAACCTATACATTTTTTACAATTTTGATGAGTTCAAACATTTTTTTAATATAACAATTTGACAATTTTTCTTGTAGTCCATTTTACAAATACACAAGATGATCTATTTTTCTCAAAACTAATTCATGAAAATTCAACTCAATGTTAGCATAAATTAAGAATGTGGCGTGTTATTATTTGAATTTCCTACTAGACAAACCATGGCTCTTCTTGCTGTGTGTAAACTTCCACACATCATCATTTCTTCTCATTTCTCTTTTGGCATTTAATAATGGATATGTTACACAAACGATTTCTTCAAAAAATTCCAGTTGCTGTGCAAATGTATTCCCCTGACCGTCCTGAGGTAGATACAGCAGAAGTTTTTCTATGGCTCATGGCAGTTGGTACCATCTTGTGTGCATCATATTGGTCAGCTTGGAGCTACAAGGAAGCATTAATTGAACATGACAAGATACTGAAGGAGAAGGTCCTCATTTTTCTTTCACATATTGCTTAAACCTATCGTGATTTCCTTATCTGATGGATTGACCACTGATCATAGGATGCACCAGAGGAGTTTCTCAATATGGACAATACAGGATCTAGTGGTGTAGTTGAGATCAACACAACATCAGCAATGTTGTTTGTTGTGATTGCTTCTTGCTTCTTGATCTTACTTTACAAACTCATGTCATTCTGGTTCCTGGAGTTGTTGGTGGTTATATTTTGCATTGGTGGAGTAGAGGTGATATTATTCATGCTCATCCTTAATTCCTTCTCTTGTTTTTGATTATTGATTTGTGTACAAGAGCTGGATCCTGATTTTCGTAAGTTTTGGTTTTCAAACTGAAGTGCTGGCTTTCTTAGCATATAGTTTTGAAAGGGTTAGTAAAAAAAGTTCAATTTATATTTCTTAAAAAAATAGCAAAAATAGCCAGTCTGATCAGGGCTATCAAACTATTTGGAAAAGTTGAAGGGGAAGAATTAAGGACGTGTCAACTTGAGCGGGGAAAGAGAGGAAATGAAGGAACAATAATAGTGAAGGGAGGAGGGGAAGAAAGGGAGAGGAAAGGGGCTTCCTTGTTTTTTTTCCCCTACTTGCAAAGAGAGGAAAAAAGGGAAAACTGAAAGAAACTGACAAAACTAACTATTTGAATTTGTTATTCCCAAAATATGAAGGGTAAAACTAGTTTTTTCACCGCTTTTCCCTCTTCCTGCCCTCTTTTGTCAACCAAAAAGGGGAAAGGAACTCCAAAATGCCCTATTTCCCCCTTGTTTTTTCTTCTATCCAAGTAGACATGGTTCTAGGACCAGGAACGTGGTAACAATTTCCACACCAAGAAAGGGGATTTAACACAGAGGAAAAAGAGAAAAATTTTCATTAAATCAAAGAAATATCACTCCTTAGGGATCCAAACCTTAATTATAATAAAAAAGATAAAGACCAAGTCTCCTAAGAGGAGTGACTTACCCCCAAAAATATAGTGAACTTAAAACAACTTTAAAAAATTTACAATTTGGAATTTAAATCTACTAAATATCTACTGCATTACAAGAGAATTTGACTTGTTTTCCCTCCCTTATCTCTACTTGGGCTCCCTTCTTCTCAAGTACACATGCTCTAAAACAAAAGAAAAACTAGATGTAGTGTGGTACATTGTTATCAGGTATATTTATTGTCCTTCCTGTTTGCTCGTTTTTTAAGTCATTCTGCTGAAAGTTTAAAATCGCTTAATTTTACTCCTGCAAGCTCAGTTAGTTGAGGTAGGCAAAGCCCACTCTCAGCAATTTACTGGCAAAATCAACAAAGAAAAAGGATTGAGTCTCATTAGCAGGCTATGATCAGAATGTCATTGTATTTAAATGTTTAAAATGCCATGAAGATGGCATAACTGCAGAAACAAGCTAGTTCTCTTAAATGCCTGTATAGGTGAGTCAAATAGTTAAAACCTATCTTGGTGGACAACGGACAGTTAGGCAACCAGACTTGCTTGAGGTCTGTTTTCATATTCTGTTCTAACAGGCAGGTTCTGTTACAGTATATGGGTATCCAATTTCTAAGAAATGCACTATGGTTGTTGCTTCAACATAGTGTCAATACATATCCTTGAACCAGGCCAGTATCTGATGCAAACACAGAAATTAATGGCAGCATTTTTTTTATAGGCAAAGTTATTGCACGACAAGTTTCCAATTCTTATAACTGCTTTCAATTTTCCTGTGTCACTCTCATAATTTCCTCATTCAAGTAACTTTTGAGGTTCTTTCTTTGTACAACTGTCTTGTTTTTGGTGTTTGTGACACCACAAGATGAATCTTCTTCTGTATAGTCTGCGTAATTAATTGTTTCTTATTTAGATAAACAGAGAAAATCATGCTTCACTTTATATGTGATGTAATGGACACATGATCTGATGAAGTTTAGCTTAATTGCATGCATAGCATCTTTATAAGTTAGTTTTCTTACCTTTGGATTATAATATTACTTTTGTTGCTTTCCTGTGATTCAGGGCCTACAAGCATGCTTGGTGGCTTTGTTATCTAGGTATACTTTTCCTCAAATTTCTTGGTTGTGGCTCATTATAGAGAAGCAAAGAAATAATCTGATCAACAATTCAGATTTTCTACAGATTTCTCTAGTTTTCTTGATGAGAATAGCACTACTACATATATTTATAAATTTTTATTTCCATTTTATCTTCTTTGTAAATGATGTTTGATTATTAGGTCATCTTATTTAAGCTATTGATTCACAAATCACAATGACCGAAAAACATAGTTATTCTATTGAGTTCTTGAAACTTCTTTTCAAGCATCTGGAATCTCTACTGATGAAGGCTCAAGTTCTTTCACCTTAACTCTGGAAAATTGAAATTTGTTGCAAATCAATATTGGGTCTCTTTCCTGAGAAACAAAACATGAATTTTTTCCTATTGATTTGTTCCTTTGTCTCGTGTACTATTTCATCACAAAGTAAGCCCATTTATGATTTAACTAGTTTATGGACTTCATCCCTACTTATGCCTAGGACAAATTAAAGTTTGCTTGATGGCTGGCATGTTGCTAATTTCTACTTTTCTCAATGAATTTTTATTCTCTTACTCTAGGATTTTTTTTTGTATTATTTCTCCAGTTGATTAAATTAGGACTTAGAAATGACAGAGAATTTTAAAGAAATTTAATTGGTTTCATCTACACACCCAAACCTACTAATATTTCTTGATATCTGGATTTAGGGACGACTAAAAGTTTTCCCTTTTTTTGTAAACCATTAGACACTTATTTTGGTTCTTATGCTATATATGGATTAAGATCTTGTGATTTATGAAAATTTTCAGGTGGTTCAAACATGCTGCAAACTCGTTCATTAAAGTTCCTGTATTTGGAGCTGCTTCTTACCTTGCACTTGCTGTTTCTCCATTTTGCATTGTCTTTGCTGTTGTATGGGCTGCCTATCGTGGTGCATCCTTTGCCTGGATTGGTCAGGATATCATGGTAATCTCTCAATTGTTTTTTCATGTTGTCGTTATCATTGTCTTGCCATAATTTCATGAGCAATTGCACATGTTTAGATCCTCTCCAATCTGGTCATTCAGTATAGTAAACATTATTTATGCTGAGACTGCAAAACTTCAAGTTCATAGAAACAACAGTCTGAGGATGGCTTTCGTAAAATAGATGCTTAGCTCCTTTGACATCATTAATTATTCTCCAGCCTTATGTTGTAGACTACAAAATAGAAAGTGGGAACACTGGGAAGATTATCTGCTCTGGATTTGTATTCTAATAGTTTTACACGAGTTTGAAATATTATTATGATATTGATTTCAAAACAATATCGGTAATGAGATACTAAATGGTATGAAAACATGTATTGTTTAGTGTCACAAAATAATTACTATATAAAAAAGAAGTGGAAAATGTCCATGTGTTAATTCATATGAAATCAATATTCAAGAAGTACCATGCTAAACCTTACTACTTTTTTTTCTTTGTCAATAATTTTGAATCAATGGATCAATCTGAAGACTTACCTGGCACCATATTCCTTATTGTTTCTTTGTAAGTTTGTCAATACCCATATGACCTATGTAGCCTATCTTAATTTAAAAATGAAAATTGAATTCTGCATTTACTGAGACCTGGAAATCTTTTGTCACAACTCTGAAAGATTATTATGGATTACAATCACTTTTGTTCTGCACTTCTAGTATCTTCTTGTAGAAATTGTTGACGTCGGATGAAATAATGATTATCTTGCTGGCAGTATTGATTCTAGTGGTTCAATTGTGAATGCCAGAATCAATCTTCTAAAATCTGTTGATTCGAAATAATATCATGAAATAGGAAAATAAACGGCAATGCCAAAAAATATTATTAATCCAAATAACATCTCATAACATCAACTAGACAATTGTTTAAATAGACTTAAAACCCTAAGACGCAAAAGAAAGAAAAAAATCCTAACAGAAAGGAAAAACCTTCAACAGATTCTAAATCCTAAACGAACTCAAAATCCTAAAATACAAAAGATAGAAATTATAAAAAATACTCTAATTACTAAAAACCCTAAAAATTACAAAAAATGATAATTTATTAAAAATAATAAAAAAGATTCAACAAATCCTTCTACATCAGTTGCCCCAGATTGAAAAAAACTCACCCTCAAGTTTAGAATAATATCAGGTGGTAGTCTAGAAGGAAGATCATTTGACACTAAATAGGCAAAATCTATTAATAGCTATTGCACTGTGGGAATCCTTGTCGATCCGTCAATGAGCACGATATCATAGATGCTACTCTTGTCCATCTTCGTCTTCCTCAAGCACTTCTCCATTGATATGACATGCACTACAACCTTAGCTAATCCACCATCCGAAATCTCTTCTTTCTCATAGTTTTGAATAGAACTCAAACATGGAAGCTCTCTTCCGCCAATGGTGCCTCAATTGAGAGAATTCTTAGTGTTCGAAACTTGTAACACGCCATCACCAACTTCATCGACAACTTCGTTCACCTCATCATCGTCATAAACTAGATCACCGACTATTTCGATCTCGTCGTCAATATCTTTTCCAAGAAAATTTTTCTCCAAATTAAAATAAAAGAACTTATGACCTTTAAGATTTAGGTACTACGATCACAGTGTGAGACTTGCTCAGTTGGAACTTGTTTATCACAGTCTTGGCCACGTACCTCATGATCTTTTAGATTTTGTGTTGCTAGACGTTGGAATAACTCTGTGACTTATTTCTGTAGATCTTCAAGTATCTCGTTTCGGGTGCTACAATCACAGTTCGAAGCTTCTTCAATCGGAACCTGCCTGTCACGACTACGATCACGACCACAACACCCATCCATAGATCTAAGAGCTTTGATACCAATTGACACCGAGCAGGATGTCGATTTTCCTACAGATAGTATTGATTTCGTTGGTTAGACTGTTAATGCCAAAATCAATCTTCTAAAACTCGTTGATTCGGAAGAATACCAGGAAATAGAAAAACAAACGGCAATGCTAAGAAATATTATTAATCCAATAAACATCTCATAACATCAACTAGACAATTGTTTAAATAAACTCAAAATCCTAAGATGCAAAAGAAAGAAAAAATTTTAACAGAAAGGAAAAAATCTTTAACAGATTCTAAATTTTAAAAATCCTAAACGGACTCAAAATCCTAAAATATAAAAGATAGAAATTACCAAAAATACTCTAATTATTAAAAATCCTGAAAATTACTAAAAATGATAATTTACTAAAAATAATAAAAAAGATCCAACGAATCCTTTTGCATCAATAGCTTTATTATTCCTACCTACATTTGGAAAGCTATTTTTTATATGTTATGGATTTTTTGAGAGGGAAAAATGGCAAGAAGCATTAACACTCAAATTCTCTAATTCTAACTTAGTGCAAAATCCCATTTGGTAATTAAATAGGCTGGTATAACTTTCCCCCCTCAAATAGTTCAATTACGAGTTGTGAATTTTGATATCCTGACTGCAAATGAAAATCTTGCAGAATCATTGAGAAATATATTGCATTAGTAGTCATTGGTTCTTGAAGTTTCTGCATTGATGTTTTGGACTGCCATTGGTTTACTTCTGACTTTCTGCCTTCTCATTCAGGGCATTGCATTGATTGTCATAGTTCTTCAAATCGTCCATGTATCTAATCTTAAGGTACGTTTATTCTTCATTAAGATTCTTTGTGAATTATCTAATTAATCATGCTCGTTGTTGTTAGTGGTTTTTAATGAAATTATCAATCTGAAGATGCAACATTTGCTTGCAATCACAAATCTGCATGCTATCGCGTAGATTTTTGGTCTCCAAGTATCTTTACATACTTTGTTGAACCATCTTCAACTCTTTTTTCCACCTTGTAAATGGTGCTCTTGCAAAAACTATACATGAGGTGTCCTTTGAGTGTCCTATATGTATCCAACTTATCTGATATCTATACTTCTGGATATGATATGATAAACTTCATGTCAAATAATCTGAAGCTTTTTCAAATTTATTTTAGGAATCTGAGATATAGTTCTCATCCATGTTATTGAAATTTCTTTATAGTTCCTCATCTGGTATATGTGCAATCCTCTGTCCAATTAAGTTACTTGTGTTAGTGGAAGTTCAGATTGTTGCTTCTCATAACTGTTTTGTTTTTGTTGCTTATTAGTTTGTGTATAACCTCATGTTTATGTTCTGGAATTGGAAATTCAGGTAGGAACAGTGCTTCTTGGTTGTGCCTTCCTGTATGATATCTTTTGGGTTTTTATCTCACCAATGTTGTTCCATCAAAGTGTCATGATTGTGGTAAGTGACATTCTTTTACTTGTACTTTATTACGTGATTACTAGTGTGAAAGAAAGAAACAATTGTGCTTTTCCTGTAGGTAGCACGTGGAGATGGGACTGCAGAAGATGGTGTGCCTATGCTACTTAAGATACCACGCTTGTTTGATCCATGGGGTGGATACAGCGTAATTGGTTTTGGCGATATCATTTTACCTGGGCTGATTATTTCATTCTCATTAAGGTTAATTAACAATGTCTTTCTGCCCATTATTTCCTTGTCATTAAGGTTGATTAACAATGTTTTTCATTTTTAGAAAATAGAAAATGATAAGAGATAAAATAAATATTTAAAATTGATTATATTTTGACACCTTTGAGTTTATTAGAGGTGAATGATGACATAAATATTTTTTTTCTTTAATTTTCAATGGATTTATTTTATTTCTGACAAGGGGATAAATGTTAACTCAAAATACCATGAAAAAGAAGCAGAAAGTTTAACTGTATCTCTATGTTTGATTTTTTTTTGTGTTAAAGTTCTTATCCCGTTTTTACTGGTCACTTAAAGAATCTGGAGGTCTAGTAAATCGTGTGAAATTTTAGCCAGAGGATTTCTTTATTTTTGTAGTTGTTCTCTAACTTTATTTTAGCCAGATAATTTATCTTTTCATTCCCTTTCACCTTTTCCTTCTTGACTATTGTTTTTATGTTCTTTATTTGGCCTTTGGATCCTTTTGCTGGAATCGTATTATTCAATTCTTTGATCTAGACTGTTGTGATAACACTCTCTCTCTCATCATATGCCAAACTTCTTTTATCATGCAGATATTGATGAATGTGTCTGCTTGGAATTCTCATTTCTATTCCAGATTAACCATCACTAACATGTCATTCCTAACCACTAATGTACTCTCTGTTCGGTTGGTTAGTAGACATGTTAGTGGCTTTGCATAGTTCCTTTGGAATTCCAATGGGTTGAATTTGAATTAGCAGCATTGATATCACTGAAACATCATAGTAGCTTGTTTGTATGTGAGAACCATCTCAAAAGAGCTTAAGTTGTCTGAAGTATCAAGTCACTAGTTGTCGCCCCTACTCTCTAACTGAAGTATGGCTAAATGGTTGGAGATTCTAGTGTTTACACGAGTGATGTATATGTACCCTATCTATGAAGATATTTTATAGGGGGAATGAGTTACAACTATGCTACTTCCAAATAACTTATGGCTGATCCCACAAATCTGATGCTTCATTTTAGCAAATTATATTGTTATTTTCCTTACTATAATATCTGAAAATCTAATTTTCAGGTATGATTGGGCCGGAAAGAAAAGCTTGAAAGCTGGTTACTTCTTGTGGTCCATGGTGGCTTATGGTTCTGGTAACTTTATAACTCCTTTTTGTCGCACATATGAGCAACTGCATGTGTCAGATCAATACAATTAACAGAAATCAGAAAAATATATAAACAAATAGGCAACTTCTTTCAGATTTAGAAAACAATCCATCCATTATCACTTGTAACCTGAAGCCCTTGTAAGAATTGCTGACTCATTTTCCTCATCTGTCTCAATGTTTGTACGCAACAGAGACCATCATGGATGACTGATACCTGCTCTATCTTTTAGTTGCATGTAGTTCATGTCTATGTGGAGAATTATGTGTCTTATTTATTGTTTGAGAATAGTAAAGCTATTGACATTATTTTCTCACTGTTTTAATTAGTTTTGTCCATGCTGCTCCCTTTTGTGGATCGGATAGATTATTCCAAATTTTCAATTTACGGATACGAGCTGTTGGAATATGGAGCTGCGGTTCCAGTTCTATGTCATTTGCTCAGTCAAAATGGATTAAATTCCCACTCTTACATAGAATATGACTGATTCAACTCAAATAACAATATCTTCCTAACTGAATCCACAATCTATGACAAAGCAAATTTTGCTCACAAGTTCTTGCCAAGTTAAGAATATCAAACTAGGTGCGGCATTGCGCATAGGCTAACCTTTCATGCACATTGTAGCTGGTGTTTCTTACATCTAATTGTTTAACTTTTTGTCAGTTACTATCTTGTTCATGCACCTCGTTATGCTTGGCTAATCAGGAAGCTAGGAACGATCACAATACGATGATGTTATATCGGTCCAGTTAAATCTTGAATGTACCATGAGAATATTAACCAGAAACAATAAAGCTAAGATGACAGTTAGTTTACTTTGAATGAATGCCCTGCTCAAACGCCGTGTGCTCATGTCGTTCTGCAGGTCTTCTTGTTACATACATCGCCTTGAATCTAATGGATGGACATGGTCAGCCAGCCCTGCTGTACATTGTGCCATTCACGTTGGGTAAGTGGAAACACACAAAGCCAGAATGGACTAATGGCTATTTACTTTGAGAAACTATGATTCCAACAACTACTCGAAGATTCGAATTTAGTTGAATTAGAACATTTTGTGCTGAGACCACTAGTGCTATGCAGGCACTCTTTTGGCTCTTGGTTGGAAAAGAGGTGAACTCAGAAACTTGTGGACGCGAGGGCAGCCATTCAGAGTTTGTCCACACCTTCAGCCCGAGGAGTCGAAGGCAGCATCTGGGAACTTCATCGGAAACTGATACATAGAAGAGAATGCAACAGCTTTAGGATTCAGTTCTGATGAAGATCAAGATCAAGATCACACACGACGAACCTCTGGAGGCACTGCCCTGTGTCAGGGTTGATGCAGATTGGAGCCACAAGGATTTTATGACTGTAGACTTGGACACATGATAGTAATGAAGTAGGAGTGTTTGTTTTTCACAATGTAATGTTTTCCAACATTTCTGATGTAAAAATTCCGAGTTTGAATTCTGATCCTCAAGTGTGTTATCACTGTACCATATAGGAAGTAGGAGTGTCAATTCGAATGAGTTAGATGAGTTTGGATATTGAAATAAGAGTATTATAAAAAAAATTTCAATCCAAATTTGATTTGAAAATTATAAATTTGCACTCGAATTTAAAACCTGACTAATCAGAATCATTTGATCTGATTTAATAAAATAATTAAATAAAATTTTTAAATATATAAATAATAATAAAGTTTATTTTAATTATATGATAATTATATTTTATGGATTTAAATATTTAAATTTAAGAATTAAAATGATTAATTTAGATATTTAATTTAATTTTTATTTCTTCGATTGTTAGTAAAAAGTGGATTTTGCTAATTTAGTAATAAATTTTGATTATTTCAATTTATTCTTGAATAATTCGTTTAGTTCGATCATTTTAATTAAATGAAATAAGGCTAAGTATTGGATTAAAATTGAACTGAACAGAATTGAATTAATCAAAATCGAAGAAAGAATTTGTTTTAACAAACTTTATCGTAACCAACTCAACTATTGAATTGAGGACTATAATTTTTTATTCTTGATTATTATTTCAATAGATTATTGATTATTTGATAATCATGGATTTGATGTATTTTAAAATTTAGTAATAAATTTTGATCATATCGATTTATTCTTGAATAATTCGTTTAGTTCGAATTCGATTTTAATTAAATTTTGTTAAAATTAATAATAATTAAATTAAAATTTTAAATTTAATCGATTTGATCAATTTTATTCGGTGGAATTTTTGCCGCGTTCCACCAACCACACTCTCGTGTCTCCCTCACCGCGACGGTCCTCCCCTGTGTTGCTTCTCCGTCTCCTCCTCTTTCCGCCCGATGAAGGCGGCATTTCTCATCTCTTCCCTTCCGCCCTCTAGGGTTCATCCAGAAAGCTCCCCTTCGTGCCGTCTCCGTAGATCTATTCCCGGACTCGAACTGGCTCGCCTCCCGCCGTGGAATGGCCTGAAGCCGCTGGCGAGGCCTTTGTCTTTTCGAAACATCGCCCGCAAAGGTAACTACTTTCTGCCCGAAGATTTGGCACTTCTATAGAAAGTTCTTTGCTCCAGAGTTACGTATGCATAGCCAGTTCTGGAAGGATTAGGGATTAGTGTTCACGATGATGCATGAAGCAGGACTGAGAATCACGAGGTTATCGAAGATGCTCCTCCTGATCATCGAAGCACTATTGCTTTGCTGCTAATTTATATAGTCTGGCATGCTTATGCAGTGGACGGCGCTAATACTAAGCTTCATTCTATCGTCTTCTTCTTCACTTGCATAGTTTAGACTTCTTTTGAATTCCTTCTGCTCTGTTTTACCCTTTTTTCATAGATTTGCTTGGATTACTAGTCTACGTGGGAAATATGTTTGATTGTTCTTTTACTTGTGTTTTGCAGAGAAGGGGAAATTTCATGGTAAAGTTGTTCGTGCTTCTTTATTTGGAGTTGGAGCTCCTGAAGCTTTGGTTATTGGAGTGGTAGCTCTACTGGTGTTTGGTCCTAAAGGCCTTGCTGAGGTAAGCTCCTTCTTTGGACAGTAATTAGTTGAATTAGTTTAGTTGGTTACGTTCATCTGGTTTGTAGATTAAAAGTGTAGCAGAAATAGGTAGGTGTCAGGCTAAGCGTTGCTCCTAGACAGTGTTCTCTGTAAGATTTGATATGCCACTACAACTTGTAGGGGTACCTGTTCTTGCAGGTTCTGATAGAGACAAGGTGCTTTTTGATCCAAATGCAACAAATATTTTGCTCGCTATTAGTTTATTGAATCTATTGATCGTTTGTTTTTATGTGACATATCAACAGAGACACAGGTGTATGAATGTAATTTTCAAATTGATTTGATCGCTAAATTCCAAATGCACTAAAAGTATAACTGAGAGACATATAACTTATTGTTAGTTAACTTTTGCTCATGTCATTTAACTATATGTGACTCAGACCTTCATCAAATACCTCACTGTCATCAACGTAGCATTTGTTTCAATGCTACTTGTTTTTTTTTTACTTTGGTTGTTACTCTTCTCGGTATCTTCCTTCACATATGTAGATGATTTTGATTGTTTATTATTTATTCTGAATAATGATTACAGGAGAACATTGTTTGTTATTTATTCGGATGTCAATGCTAGCTTCCAGTTTGTTTGCTTTTATTTGCCAACAATTGGTTCCTTGGATACTTCTCGACCAAATCCCTACCTTGCAGGTAGCACGTAATTTGGGGAAGACTTTGCGTGCTTTCCAGCCAACTATTAGGGAGCTTCAGGTTAATTTTGTTTGCATATTAAGTTTCATTTTATTACACAATAGACTGTTGGTAAAATAGACTTGCTAAGATATCCATGATAAATTGCTGTCGGAAACAAATGAGTTGCTTCCAACTAAGCTGTAATTGTCATTCAATTGTTCTCATGCTACAGGAAGTGTCTAAAGACTTCAAGAGCACCCTTGCACGGGAGATTGGAATTGATGAAGTTGTCTCTCCTAGGAATTACATCAACAAATCTGCCTTATACGCTGATGAAAAACAAGAAACTGTGGTAGATCCAAGTAAGTGATGTAAAAGTTTATGTCTGATAATCTTGAATAGTATGAGTCTGCAATGGAGAACAAAATAGGGTTAAAGAGAAAATAAGAAGAGAAGATAGGAGACAAATAAGAGAGTAGAGGGCAAAGAAGAGAAGAACAGAGGCTCTGAGTAGCCTAGTTCAGTTTATAAACATAACATAACATCTTCCCCACCTAGGTCTATATATAATCCTAGAAATAGAATTAAAAAAGTAAACAAATTGAAAATAGGGAGTCAGTATATAAGAGCATGGTACAATCCGTAATCTTAGGAAGCCAATAAATAAATAAATAATGTAGCAAAGATGAGAATGCCAAGATGGGTATGGTGAGTACTAAAAAGGATAAAACAAAAACTAATACCAATAGCAATTGGATGTAGCTTTAATAGATGATAAAAAGAGACAATAAAATGAGATAATATGGACATCCAAAGGCAACCAATAAATTCTATAATCGTATGAGTTGAATCTATTAAAATAGAAAGAGCATGAAGAAGAGAGGGAAACTAAAGAGAAATTATATTGTGAATACTGCTAACAATATAGCCTTGTATAAATCTCAATATAGAAATTTTATTGTTGTAGCTATTCTATTCTGGCAGTGGATTATTGTTTTTAGTTTTTGAAATTTGTGTTATCCACTCATTTTGATAGACTAGCATACTGGTGTTCTTACTGTACACAGATGGCAAAGCTCTAGACAAATCATATACCAGAGAAGAACTCTTGAAGGTCACAGAACAGCAGCTGGCTGCCTCTGATGCCATATCTAAAATCGAGTTGACACCTGAATCACAAGGTATCACATCTCAAGTCGGAGAACAAACATCTGAAGAGCAAGCACAAGGTTAGGCATCTCATGCTCTTGATCCTTTGATTATTCACATTGTTGAATGACATAACTTGATAAGCATAACCCACCTCAGAAACTTTAGCTGCAACAACAACTGAAACAAGCATGGTTGAATCTGATGCGGACACACAATCTTCGGAGAAGTTGGAGAACCAGAGATGATGCTGATGCATGAGCATACTCCAATGGAAAAAAGACAGAGCATAGGAGATTGATGAATGGCAAACAATCTATAACTTACTGTCTTACTAAAGATGTCACCTTTGTGCTCCCGGTGTAAATGTGTTTCTTTCGGAGGAAGGCCTGATGAATACGGCTAGTGAAGTTTTGTAGTCAGATTTCTTTGTCAATATTCCTGTTTCATAATTCTTCAAAAATTCATAAAATGATTGAGAAATTTATTTTATTTATTCTCGTTAATACTCGGTACTCTGGTGCAATAAATATTTTATATTGACGCTATGTTTTTTATATGGTAAATAGTTAGAACTAACAGTGGTTGATTTTGAAGGTGATGATGCTTTTATTTTAGATGTGGCAATGAAGTTCACAAATGCTCCGTAATATAACTGTAAAACATGAAAAAGAGTATGTACATATAATTTAAAAAATATTAAGTATTAAGATATAAAAATTAACAATTATCAACAAGCGTCAGGATGGCCGAGTGGTCTAAGGCGCCAGACTCAAGTTCTGGTTCTCGTGAGAGAGCGTGGGTTCAAATCCCACTTCTGACAATTAAATTTTTTAAAATAAAAAAAATCAAAAAGAAATAGGAAATTTTCTTAAAATAGTTCCTTTTTTATTTATATAATCTTTTTTAGAATAAAAATACGAACTTTCTTTAGTTACACGTCATGATTACGTCACAAATAATATTACAATAAGAATTTAAGACAAAATAATACTTTAGTTACTACATGGGCAATGAAAATTTCATTTTATTTGCTGAAAATTCTTTTTCTTTCTTGTTCATTATTACTTTTCGATTCAATCTAACCCTCTACACCTCATTGAGTTCAACATGATCGAATACGGCGGAAACACAGAACAACATGATCGAACGAAGCACATTATACATGTCAATTACGATAGAACACTTTGATTTCTTTACAAGTAGGCATCTCAAATTTAGAATCGCAATCGCTATCGCTATCGATGGGCTTAGCTTCTATAGCAAGTCTGTTTGTGTGTCATAATAGACTCAAACTTCAGCCGCGCATCGAATGGTTTTGATATCGAGTGACCTCTATCGAAGCAGAGCAAGATCAGAAACGGAGATGCATGAAAACAAAACAAATTTGAATTTAGCAGCCTTTATACACTATCAATTCACTATTTATCGATCCCAAGTGATTGCGAAAACTACGTTCATCTCTACTTACCTATCGAGCCTATAACTTCGTGTGAAGGTTTCGTCGCCGAGATCTCTAATTCCCAATTCAAGTAGATGTTCAAATGATTGAACATAAGAAAGTGTTCTTGATGGGTCAAGCTACAAGTACCACTCTTCGTGAATAGGGAGAGGAAGGGGAGAAAGAATGGACCAGCTTTCCGAGATAACCCTACTTCGATACGGTCTGCGGCAGCCATATCGACATTGAACATCACAACAATGAAAAAGACCACAGAGCATGAATCTAGCTACCCCAGACATACATAAACACAGCTATTTGTCACAGGAAACATTCCAAAGCACAATACAAAGGCTTTTGATCAACACATTTATCGGCAAAGGAACGCAGGCACCTTCGCGGTAGAACAGCACATTGCCCGCGTTTCTACATCGACTATACAAGAGTTTTATAGCGTTAGTTCATTTTGAAGGCCAGACATATCGCCTCGGCCCTGGTTCTGCTAGCCTAACCATCATTTAGGGCATTGCTGTTTCTATTTCTGTTGCTTGAATAAATACAAGTGCACATATACACAGGCTCAGGAAAATTCTTATTTGAAGATGCCTATCTTTTATTTACATCGGCAGATCGCAGAAGCATCTCTTATACAGAGAAAGATGAGTCGAGCAGTAGCCTCATTATCTGTACAGTCGCGCTGCAGTTTCGCGTCTCACGATCAACGCGACGACACTCCAATGTGCCTTTCTGTAAAAGAAAGAAGACGACACAAGTTTAGTGCAGATTTCATGAAAACTTGTAGTGGGGAAAGGCTTTAGAGTATAGATGCATTACCTCCTGTGGCGATAAGCTTCTCAACGCGGGCAACTATATGCTTTCCGTATGTGTACTTCTTCAGGGGATTCAAGTGAACCTTGATGCGCGAAAGGATGTGTTCACGGTTTCGATCATCACATGTCTCGAGAACCTTTTGTACCACATAGTTACCAAATTGGTCTTTCATCATAGCCTGCGACGCGAATTAGAAAACCAAAACCCATTGTAGAGGAGTCAACTCAAAAGCAGTAAGTAAAAAAAACAAAACGCAATGGAAGTTGCAATGGGTTGTCTTTATGAAAAAGAATGTGCCAAAAAGTCTGAACTTGAAAATCATACACAATAAAAACTTCTGCTGTTTAATGTTTTCATCGGCCAATAGTAGCTCAATTATCGATATGGTATGGGAAAGAGTATCAATCAGTGTGGTCAAACCATAGATTAAAATCTTGAGCCGTTTCATCTGATACAAACGCAACATCTCGCTCCTCCCGTGGACCGACATAGACACAAGTGGTATCGACACACGATGTGTCTAGAGGCATCGCCCGAGCCCAGAGCCCAGTGATGGGTTCGGAGGCCCGGGCCTGATGATGCATCCGGAGGCCTAAGCCCGACGACGCATTCGGATGCATCGCGCCGAGTCTGATGACGAGTCTGGGCACGTCTCGCAGGCCGTGGCTTGCCCACGGTCGTCGCAGCGTGGAACATGTAAGGTTAGCTTAGGTTAATAATTTTAATCAACTTCTAGTTATAATTGAGATAATTTAAATAGACTTAATTAAAGTCTAATAAAATTATCGTCCTCTTCGAGAATGCCTAAGACAGAAATCAACTTCGATGCAATCTGCCTCTAGCTTTGTGCCTTTGCATGACACCTTCCTCTTGTGAATGTCTAAAGCTCGAAAAAGAAGAGACAAAGAGGGTGTCACATTCTCTCTTCTTGAGAATGCCTGAGAACATGAGCTAATGCCAACGTATCCGCCTCCGGCCTATCCACCTTTGCACGACACTGAAAATGGAGAAATCAGCCGAATTGAGCATTCCACTCCAATTCAGCCAATTTTTCCCAAATTTCATCCTATTACCAATTAATAATATCCAACTTTGTGGTAGTTTGACCTCAATTAGTCCAGATTTTGTTCAATTCCTCGGATGAAATCGGATCAGCATCAACCAATCCCGATCCAACTTGCCAATCCGAATCAGCATTGGCCGATTCTGCCAACTATGCTAAGACGCAATATGCCCAATCCTTCATGCATGATTCCAAAAAAAGGCGCTTCATCTAACTCTTAAGTTTATTACCTCTGAAACATTTCTAAATATGCTCTTCACAGTGGCTATTTGCCTTTAACCGCATCATATTGATAGTCTTCAGTCACAAAGCAAAAAAATTCAGACTCACAACCTTTAGTAATGTAGTCCAGAAAGGTGAAACAAATGTGATTTGAAACAACTGGAAATTACTAGTAAAATCAGGGTGGGCAGTTCAGGTATTCGCCAATTGGCAATTTGAAGATACATAGAAATTGACTTGAGCATGATACGGTATCTCCCCTTCACCTTTTGAGTTTGGCTAGGAGGGAGACACCTAAACCCATACTTGCAAGATGCCTTAATTGACTTCTCTACCTATACTAGAGTACAATAAACATTCTTAATGTCAGATTATGAATATAATTCCTTCGAACTTCATCAGCTTTCCAAAATGAATCACTAATGCTAGAAATAATAAGTGGAAATAAGCTACCTGAAGAGGTTCATTTTCATCTGTCGAACCAAGCATCTCACTTATTAGGAGTTGGCGTTCCTCAGCAGTGCCATAAGCCAAGCACTTCTCAATGACATTAGATGCATATTTCTGTTGGCTCATTTTTACAATCTGTCCGGCAAGGTTGCTAATGACGACGGAACGCTCTTCTGGTTTACCATGCTTCAGAACATGCTAATGATAATTCAAATGAATCAGCAAAGCGAAATAAAAATCTGAAGATCCAAACTGAAATGACACACCAAATATGCACTATGAAAGTGGTCTTATGGAAGCAAGCATGCATATGAACAATTTCACCATACAAGCAAAGGATGCTAAAGAGGTGCAATAAGGTGAAGGGAATCAAAACATAGAATCCACTTCAAATAGTGCAAGTCATGTTTAGGACAAGCATAAATACTTCTTAACTCATTTACAAGGAAGGCTCTCAAATCACAAAACATGAGCAGATAAAAATAAATGCAAGAATACAAAAAAAATAAACATTGATGAATTACCAACATACAATATATAAGTGGCAGCAAATCCACAAGGCTAAAGTCTTTCACTACTGAACATTTCAAACTGGCAAAGGTTATTAGTCATCAAGCATGATGTACTATCCCAATGGTCAAAACACATTATAACTATTTTTTTTGTCTCTTTTTGTGTACATTACAGTAATATAAACAAAAAGAAGACACAATTCGCAAATTGTAGGAGCAATGGCTAATATACAAATTAACATAAGATAAAGTAAACTTTTGGCAATGTATGACAGTCGTTTGGAGCTATTCTGATAAACCAGCAGCGGAACAGTCACTAGGTAGGTGAATCAGGAATACAACACACATACTTGTTTCTAGGTATAGATTCTAACATTGCCTAATAACAGATGCCAATAACATGCAACATATCGCCAGGATGAAAGCACATATTTATTGTGAAAGAATGATGAAGACATTTTCCCATGTCTTCAATTCCTTGATGCCCATTTCAAGTCCCAATATTTCTACAAAACATCCAATTTAGAATGTACAAATGCACTTCTAAAGTAACAGTACCTAAAGAATTTCATATATCTGAGCAATCGAGGGCATCATGTTAACACTGCATATTTGCTTAGATGTAACAAACAAAAAAAATCTAATGTTCAAATGTAGATTTTCACTCTATCGCTCGAGGTTTTATTACTCAATCACTATACCCAAAGGGGCATTACTTTGGCCAAGGAATGTACTGAGAAACAAGCAATGTAAGCATTCTACAAAAACATGTGCATGTTAATATGTCAAAGAGATCTAACTAATAAGATAACCTACTTGGATAACATAATTCCCATATTGGTCCTGTGCCAAATCGCAAACAGACTGCATGATCTCATCCATCATAATGCTTTGAGTTTCTGGATCATCACAGTACTCCAGCACTCTCTGCCATATATATATATATATACAAGTGAAATCAGGATACACTTCTGAGTATATAGTTTCTTAATATTATTTTCCAACAGCTGCCCTTATAAAATAACCAAAAAAAATTATGTTGAAACCTGTATAACTCGACAACCATATGGATGGGTAGACAGTGCTAGAACATGCCCATAGAAAGATTCAATGATGAATTGTATCATCTCCTGAGGAACACATTCAATACACTTCTGGATTACATGGTTTCCATTCTGATCACGAACACATTTCATTATATGTCCATCAAGCTCTAGTACCATTTCAGTCTTTTGATCAACATCAACCACTTCTAATGCCTGCATAGTAGCAAGTCAAGCTTCCCAAGAGCAAGTTTTTTTTTTTCAAAACAGGGAAATTAAATACTTGATACTTGTAAACCAATAACAATCAACAGTTCAACACCAATCAGATCTACTATTCCTTATTAAAACACTAAAATGATGAGGAACCTGGAAAAGAGTAACATAGGTTATGCGCTGCATCAAATTTACCAGCTATGCATCACAAAAAACAGCTCAAATCCACTATTCTGTCTTATTTAGTAAAAATGACCAAAGAAAGTAAGAAGTTGGTCTTTGGCTCAACCAAAAAATTTAGAATTCCAATTTTATAGAAACCATAATGAGAAAGTCATGCAACACAATCAACTCAGAAACTCATTGATTTCAACTATGAAAAACACTCTAATGAGGCCCAAGCTGCTACAAACTTTTTTTTCTTTATTTGGTGTATCATAGTGTCTAACCAATTCCTAAATTAAGAAATAGTGTGATACTTTTTATTTTGGGATTCACCATGGGTATTTCTGTGCACGTAAGTTGTGAATTTCCATTAATAGCTGTCATTTTGACAGCGTGTGTTTCAAAGTGTCAGGTGGCAAATATACTGTGCAAGTTGATATTCACAGAGTATGTGAAAGCTCATGATATGCGGACTCGAATGAGTACCTAATACGGGTATGAATCCATGCTCTACATAGCTATTTCTATAAACTATGATACATGATGATTGTGATCAATGAGATGTTTTTCTCTGACATGGCAGGTGTGTGTTAAACATCTGACAGTAGTGAAGGTAGATGAAGAATAGAGTATGTGAGGTATGAGTTCAATATTTTGTATGCTTACTTGACACAGTTACTTCTATACCTTCTTTTTGTGACTCGACATGTATGTCATGGATATCTGACAATGGTGAAGCTGGATGAAGAATCTGAGTGTGTAGGTAGCAGCTCAAGATTTTATATGCTTTGATTCAGTTACTTTTATACCTTTTTTCTTTGCGACTCAGACTTAATAACTTCTATACTTGTTCACAGGTTGTAAAAGAATATGTAATGTTTAAAGAATAATCTTGTTGACAAGTTGTTTGACCTGATTGTTTTGATATGCAAATTCATGGGGCAATGTATATGGAGGTCAAATCAAATTTTGAATTTGCCTCAAGGCTCCTTATACTATGTGAGAGTGCAAATCCTCTTACATATAAATAATTTAAATGTTGCTTATATCCAGCATAATGGCCACTTCCTAACCAAAAAAAGTATCTCCTAGATCAAATGCACGCCAAGGCTTAGAGAAGGCACTTTCCTGAGGCATGCCTAGCTTAATACACTTGGGGGTAGCCATGTCTTAGCATCTGGTGATAACACTGAGTTACACATCGTTGATAAACACCTACTATCTTTGTATCACTCAATTTGCATAATAGAATCTTCAAAGTAAAAGCAGCATAAACCTTTCATTTGCAAGTCATGAATCATGCAGTGCACTGTAACACAATTGGTGTTTGCTTGTAGTCCAGATTTAACCACTGTTATAAGCTTGATATTTTGGCTAGAGGCTCCTATCCCAAATCCCAATAGTATATACTAGATGGTATCAGTATGAATCAATAATTTATCAAGATGCTTATAAGTCTATATTTGTAATTTATACTGATGCTAATACCATATTAGCATCCACTTGGTGCTTGCTAGCATCCGGCTAATTTAATCTAGAACACAATGACTTATCCATATAAGTGATCTTCAATTACAAATTATATTACATTGTCCAATATAAGTTAGACAAACCCAATTATCAAAAGTAGCCATAACGAACTTGCAGCCCATGCAGGATAAGTCAATTAAAAGAATGTAACCACAATATAACCATTAAAGCTATGAAATTCAGATAATCCCAAGCTTGACAAACCTTCTGGATTACTCTACACCCATACATTTGAAGACTGAGAGGTAAAACATGGCCCTTCAGATGACTTGCAAGTTGCTTTCTTTGAATTTCTGTACCATGCTCGAAGAACTGCAACCCAATCGGCAATGAACACTTAAAAGTTTTCTGGGGAAAAAATCAAGATTTAATTTGTTAACATAGACATACTTTCTGAATGACATAGTTTCCAAACACATCAGTCATCAGAGAATGAGCTTTAGGGAGTATCTCGGGGAAAATTTTGTTCTTTTCTTCAACTGAGGCAGTCTCAAGTTTCTGTTGGATAAAACGACTGCCGTACTGATCCGCACTGAAAAAAAGACAAAAAATGATCTGATAGCAACTCTAAACTTTGAAGAGAATGAAACCAAAATGAGTCAGTGAGTACCTGAACTCAACAACATGACCTACAATATCTGATAGCTCCAAAAGTAATGTCTTCTTGTTCTTAAATTCTTCCAACAAAGATGGCAACATATAGCCTTCTCTCATGCCACCACTTTCTCCAGCTGCCCTTCTCAACATAGAAAGAGCCTGAGATAACTTATCATTTTGCCTTAAAGGACTCCTAGTACCCAAAGGAGAATGAGCGTTAGTAGTTAATGAACCTCCCAAATATGGCATCCCAACACCATAAGCATGGCTACCAAAGTAACCATGATTCAAGCTATCTGATTTGAGGTGCATGCCATACTGTAAATTCTGCTGTGCAAGCAATGCTTCCAGGTATGGATGTGGATATTCAGGTAAATCCATTTGGGGGGTATTAAGATAATTTTGTCCAAAATAAGGATCCAAACTTCCTGGAGGATATACATGTGAATCAGAAGCACCATGTACATATTGTTTGTACATGGAACCTGTAGATGAATTGTATTGCATATCTGCATCATCCAACAATATTTTGATTATTAGAGGCAGAGAACAAAAAACTACTGAGGAATATACATTCTAAACAGTGGCACATTCAATTTAAACATTCATTAATAAACATATTATGTTTGTCAAACAAAAATAAATTGAAAAGGAAATAAATAAGACAATGAAAAGAAAGATTACCAGAACCAAACTGATTGTTTAACATCATCTGCACACCATAGCTCCCAGTATAACCTTTTGAGTTCGACCTGTTGTAGTCAGTATTAGGCACATCAGCATTTAGATGTGCACTTTTAGAAACTGTTGAACTAGCAGATTGTACTTTCTTATAAGATGGTTGCTTTGGGAAGTATGTTTGCCCATTAGAAGTTAATCTAGCTAAATCAATGTCTGTTAATCTACCAGCTTTCTCGGAGGCATCAAAGTACCTGACATCATCAAGAGCTTTTTCTAATAATGCCGACTGAGACTTCTCACTGATGTTTTGCTGCAGAAATTGCCTATTATTACCAGGGTCATCATAAAGCAATTCAGATTGCCTAACAGTCTCCTTGTTAAGCAGATACTGCACATCACTCTCTTCCTCTTTTGGTATCATTCTAGACAAGTTCAATTCAGAAAAAGCAGTTTCAATATTGATACCAGATGTATGAGAAGAAAAACCACCTAAGCCATTGGGTCTATTGCTATTACTACTTTTTGTTCCCACTGGGGGGAGGCAGGGGCTTGGTGATCTTCGTATTAATTGAGGATCAGGGGTTGTACTTCTCGAAAGAGAAGAACCCAGTGGAGATACTAAAGAATGATTGATTGAGGAGCCTAGGCTTCGGATCCTAGTAAGACTAGAGGAAGTTGATCCAGATTGCATTTCCTTTAAACCATTCAAGTCATTCTGAAGTTGCATCATTGATGATTCTGAAGCCCTTAACGAATCAATATTATCATAATCATTACGACTAGCTGGGCGTGAAAGATTTCCAGTCACAGCTGGATGGGCAAGGTCCTCCTGCAAAATTAAATTTTATCGATATGAGCCTAAAAAAATTGTATTAAAGATCAACTTAAGTATCAACCCATTTAATACAAGTCTCAGGAAGGTAGGGACATAAACATCAATGACAGAAGAAAAGCCAACAAGGAGATGCATATTAACTAACAATTTACATTAATGATTCTACTGCATAACCACACCACATGCTTTTGCCTAAGACATTCAAGTGATATTCATAGACACTATTCTTAGCATAACAAAAATATTCAAGATAACCATAACTTTATGTACATTATAGGAAACCTAGATGATATGCATATGCACCACCAGAACAGGAATAATTTGTTACTGAATCTGGAAGGTGGTTCAAGACCAAAGGAAGAATAAATTACAATCTTAGCTAAATCAAGGATAAGATTATTCATCATAAGCAATTATATTATCTCAAAATGGTTAAAAAAGGCAGCATGATCCCACACAGTTGAAGGATTAGATCAATATAGAACTGATATATCCTAATTTACTGGCAGAATAACTAGCAGAATATTCAATAAATGAGTAGTCCAGCAACTGGAATTAAACTTATTTTAGAAATATCATCTACTCCATAGATTTCCTAGTTATTATGCATACAAGTAGTGAGATTGTGAGACATGAGACACTGAAATGTATACAATTATGTGTATCAGTTCTGTCTATCCATCCTTTCAGTCTCTTCGCATCATTCACCATTCAAGTAAAAAATAACATGATAACTAGCTGTGTGAAAATCTGTCCTCTAATAATTTTCGACAAAATGAAAATAAATCAAAAAAATATTCAAAAAACATTTTACTTAAACACCGTGTGCAATCATCTGGCAACTTAATCAGGCATCATTCAAGCATAAGATTCATCAATTATGTAGAAATGAAAATACTCATTTTGCCCCTCGCCGTTTTGCAATATTATAACTTTATGAAAAATACATGACTGTATTAGCATAGGAGCAGAATAATGTAATTATCGAGAAAGACACACAAGAGCAAATATTTTGCTTGTTCCAAGAAACAAAGAAAATGAGATCCATTTGTTACCAGGATTAAACAACAAACGAATGATGCAAGCCTCCCACCTATTTATTTTTACGGAGGTCATTCCCACCCAACTAAGAAGTAAACAACATAAGTGTTTGTTTCAAATCAGATTCATAACAAAATAATCAGCACTATCACTGCCTAATGTATGACCAAATGCATGCAACAAGGTGAAACAATGTATCCTGAGTCATATTTACTAAGTCACACTCACTGAGTGGTTATCAAGGAATGCAATATGGTCATATTTACTAAGTCACAGTCAAGGAAGGTGATTGCAGAAAGCTTATGTAAAGCTTACAACCTTTAATATGATCAACTATATATGCTCTTTAACTAGTTAATAATTAAAAATTGGCAAACATGTTTTACTGGTAGTAAGATGGTGATTAAATACATTTCCTTCAAAACTTGAAAACAAGTGTTAAATCTGCAAATTTATAACAGAGCAAAATAAACCAATTACACCTGCAGGACATCAGCAAAACTTTTTCTCCTCATGCCTAAACCAACATCTGGCGTCCCGATAAATCCATTGCTATTCTGCCCAAATAATTCCCCTGACAGCTTCTGCAAATCTGGCATGTCTAGGCTTGGATGAACAGAGAAAAGGGAGCTGCTTTGGCCGTCATTTTTTATGTATTCATTTCTCCCTACCCTATCACCAATCCCTCCAAATGAAGAGCCCTTGGGATGAAATCTTTGTTGGACACGCCAGTCCTCTTTCGATATCGCTGGCGGAGGCATCCTTGGATTGTGATTCTCATTGGAGAAATAGTATGATAAATAGTCCGGATGCGATCTCAAATCCTCCTCAGACAGAAAGCCTCCAGACTCCTGGACCCTTAAGTGGCGGGTCCCGTCCCCGAAGCCATCTTGCCCAAACAAGCTCCAAACGGCTGTTCTTGAATCATCAACCGTCGGCGGTGCACTGCCAGAACGGAGAATATTCAGTTCATCCAGGTCCAAATCAAAGGTAGCAGCTCTATTGTTCTGCTGCTCTTGTATCAAAGCGTCAATATCCCTCTCGAAATCATCATCAAAGTTCCCGCTCATTCGTGTCTCCAGTGTCATCTTCAAACACTGCGTAGCCATCATTAGAGCCCTTATTCAGCGACGATCATGATATCATTCGGTATCAAACAAAAAAGAAAGGAAGAAAGAGGAAAATCCAAAATAAAACAAACAAACAACAAATTGGAGAGAGGAGAGTTCTCGCCTTTACAACAGTTCGCTCATCTTATCCACCATTAGGCGCTTATGACCTCCATTCCGACCTAAAAAACACTTTTTTTACAAATCCAGATTGATATCTCCGGAACGAATATCAGTAAAAATAGGATCTTTAGCCGTTTCGGATCGCCGCGACAGAGAAGGTAGAGAATCTAGGGTTCAACAAGGGGGCGGAAGAAAACGGCTGCTGGAAACGTTGGAGACGGTGTTGCTTTTAAGGCACGCGACGGCCGTCGGATAGTCAGCGGAGGGTTAATGATTGGTCGTGGCGTAACGTTCTCGGCTCCTTGTGGCGGTTTGGACTGTAACGGAAAAGTATGTGACGTGTTTTCCTCCGTCCGATTCGTGATCTCGCGATCCTCGCCGTACAATAACAGGGCACGTTCTCGATCGGCCCCGCTACGGATTGGCCTGTTGGGCTGGGACCCATTGGATAAGCCAATTAGCGACTGGTTATACTGGTCCAACGTAGACGCCGCCGTAAGCAGACTCAGTCTCCCCGTCTTATCGGTTAGTTATTTTATTGACCAAATGCGAGGTCGGACTCGAGTCTGTTTACTTTCCTATTTCTGTCTGTGGATTGGGAACAAACAAAAGAAGGCGTGGCTGTTTACTAGGGGAGAACGTGGGCCAAAAAAGGAAAATTAATTCAGTAAGCTGATCCCTTTTATTTATTTATTTAAGAAATTCACGTATCTGAAAAAAAAATAAAAAAGTGTTTTTAAAAAATATTTATTAAGAGAGTCCAGAGACGACCTCCTAAAATCGATTAATTCGAAGAAATGATAATTCTGATCTCATAGAAATTTTTTAAAATTTAAGTAGGGGTGTAATCGAATCGAGTTGAGGTGAATAATAAGAGACCTGATTTCGAGTTTGGTTTATTTTTCTTAAACTCATCCTCAGCTCGAGTTCGATTCGAGTTTTAATTCTTAAACTCGACTTCAGCTCATAATGAAATAAAATAGTTCGCGGACGACTCGAGCTCGATTCAAAAATAGCTCATTTTAAAATTAAACGAGTTTAGTACAAACTCGATTCAAAAATAGTTCATTTACAAATTAAACGAACTTAGTTCAAAGCTTGTTCATTAATATATATATATAAAGAGAAATGATATTCTGTGCGACAAATTCCTGCGCGTCCGTGCGCGACATCGCCAACCCACCGCCACTGTTGCCGCGCCGTCCGGCCACCGCCGGCCTCTCCCTCGAGTGCGATCGACGCACAGCTCGTCGGCGCTTCGTCCGACATCGGATTTCGATCGGATAGAGGTCGGAATCCGACGTAATTTGGTTAGAAACATCCAAATCATGTGGCCCCCACTGCGTGGCCACTGTCAACGCTAATCGGGCCGGATTCCGACTGAATCACGGTCGGAGACCGGTCGAGGAAGGGTCGGCGTTGCACGTTGGTCCTTCCTCGGTCGGTCTTCGGTCGCGATTTAATCGGAATTCGAACCTCACGCGGCTCCCCACTGCGTGGCCACTGTTGACGCCGATCGAGTCGAATTTCGATCGAATCGTGATCGGAGACCGACAGACGCCGGTCTTTCCTCAGTCGGTCTCCAATCGTGATTCGATCGAAATCCAACCTGATCGCTGTCGACAGTGGCCGTGCAGTAGGGGGCCGCGTGATTTGGCTATTTCTGGTCAAATTATGTCAGATTCCGATCATTATCCGACTGAAATCCGACGTTGGACGAAGCGCCGACGAGCTGCGCGTTGATCGCGATTCGGTCGGCGATGATCGGACGGTGCAGCAAGGACGACAGTAGTAGCAGTGGATCGACAGTCTCGCGCTTGGGATCGCATAAATCCATCGCATAGGATATTATATATATATATATACATATTTTTTTTTTGTAAATCTCTCAACAAATATGTTCGTGAACCTTAAAATATGTTTGTGAATCCTATATTTCTATATTTAATCAGCTCCGAAAATATTTATTTTGTAGAAACTATTATTATTATTTAATTTTATTTTTCTATTTTAAGAAATCAATTCCTTGCTTGAGCCCCAAGCCGGAACCCCACTAACCGCCTTTCGCGTTGCTGCTCCGAAGCCGCCCGACGCTGATTGCCGTCTTGACGGCGATCTCAATGCGATGCCTTTCTCACGGCTCCATCCTTCAGCTCGTCGTTTCTCCAGCCTTCGTCTCCGTGACCTAACCGGAAGCCGTCTTCCGTCCGGTGCTCCACGAGCTGCACCCCACCGCAAGGATCCAGCTCTCATTCCTCGTCAGCTATTTCTCAATCGAATCGCAACATCGTCGTTGGCTGTCTCATAGCTTCCACCTCTGCGCCGCCATCGTCGGAGTCGCCCCAAAGTCTCGCCATGCCAACACTCCGCCGAAATTATCCTTCGTCACTTGAGGTAAACTTAACATAAATAGATGAACAATTAAAAATTATTCGTCATGCTTTCTTGGCTCCTTTGTAATCTTATTAAAATTACTTGTTAATGCTTTCTTCTCCATATTTCAAGATATTTATGACGATAAGTGCTCTGAAGGGAAAAAAAATCCTTGTTCTTTCTTCCTGTGCAGACACACAACAAAGGATTAGCACATAAATCAAAATTGACTACTCACGCATTGGAGGAGAGTATCATGGAAGAGTTGACTTTCTGTGTGTGATTTATATTTTTTTAGGATCAAATTCCAATTGGGTATGCGAATTTGAAAGACCAAATTTCTTAAAGGAGTTAGCGCAAGCTTGATTTGTATTCAGATTAAATTGTATGAAATTGCATTCTTAGCATGATTGGATTTATTTAGGCTCGGATTACGGTACTAGCAGCCTAAGGAAAAATGTGATAACATTTTGCTTGGACAATTGGAGGTCAATTTGGGATTAGATATATGTGAGGTGAACCTTTTTTCTATCTTTATGAAAAATCACAATACAATTATGCTATTGATTAATCTATTGTTGATTGGGATTATGTTGAGGTGTGTGGTTGATAGATGATGGTTTTCATGAGGTTAAAAAAGATCATGCTTCCATTGTTAAAAGAATGAACTAAGAGGGTTGAGTAACTATACAATTTTCCTTATCGATGTCATTGTTATATATGTAACTCTTATTGTGAAAAGAGTTGAGTGTGAACTATACAAGTTCACAATTCATTTCATTAAATGAAAGAAGTGGCTTTGGTGTGTATAAAGGACCTCACCATTTAAGAAATAACTCAAAAAATAAATCACTACATTGTTATTTTTAATACCAATGGAAACACTCTCAACATCTATCCAAACATACACCTTATAAATAATCTTTTCCTTGGGATATTTGGGTTATTCTCAATTAGAAAGAGTACAAGTGTTATCATTCTTTGTCAAAGAAATTATAGATGTTGATGGATGTTACTTTGAATGAGTAAACACCTTAACTTCACCATGCCTTAGCTTTAGGGAGAGAATTTCATGCTAGAAGAAAAGGATAGGGATTTCTTGATCGACTTGTCATTACTTCTAATATATAAGTGCATGTCAAATCCTATGTTTGACTTTGTGCATGAAAATCTTAACTCTGTCATTGAGAATGTGAGACTTGACCAGACATACCTGAAGAAGAAGATGGTTGCCAATGAACTAATGCAAGTTCAAGAGTCTAACTCAGATCCTGAGAAAGATGTCAAGAATGCATTTTTTACGACGAGAACTAGAGGAAAAAATTTATATGGAGGTCTGACAAGGATATAAAAATAATTTGAAACCTTATACTATATGAAAGCCTTACATAGACTTAAACAATCACCATGGACATGATTTGTGAGAGTTATGAGTGCCATGGGATATAGACAAAGTCAAGGGAATAACACATTTTTATTAAGCTTGTTCTTAAAGGGAGTTATAATGCTCTTAGTATATGTTGATGATTTGATAGTGATAGGAAATGATGTGGCTCACTATTACATTTTTATATCCCAAAAGAAATAAATTACAAATCTCCTTAAAGAAATAGCTAAGACATCATGCGAATCAACAAACACTCCAATAGACCTAAATATAGAGTTGGAATGGTAGAAAAAGAAGTGCAATAAATAAGGAAATGTATCAATGGTTGATAGGAAAACTTATTTATGTCTCACACAAGGTTTAAAATCTCGACCTGTGTCGAGGTTTCGATTTCATACTGGAACAATACAATTTCTATATTGTATCGTGACATACCAATATAGTTTCGATATTTTTTAAATATAAAATATATTAACTATATTGTAAATAAATCCTTATCTTTCTTTTTTGGGATAATTTTATTAAGCTTTAATTAAGCATATTTAAATTATCTCAATCATAATAGCTTGGGAGTTGATTGAAATTATTAATTTAATTAAATCTAAGTTCGTTGTTCCCTGTTCCATGCGATTGCATCCCCGCAGATGTCCGATGTCAGAGGCGAGTCCGACGTCGCCTTTGGAGGCGTTGTGCGAGCCTGACGATGCCATAGGATGCGTTGCACGGTGGTGGGGATCCCTCCAGATGAGTCGCTAGAGTTCGATAGAGCCTTGGGGTGCGCCGACACCGGAGGCTTGCCAGTTTTGTTCCACAGGCAAAATGAAAATTTTCATCCGTATCGGACGAAATGGCTCGAGATTTCATTCATTGGTCTCACACACGACCATACATAACATATGTCATAAGTGTAATTATTCAATTCATACATAACTTGAAAAGAAGATCATCTACAAGCAGTTCATCAAGTATTACAATATCTCAAAAGAATACTATAGAAAGTATTGGATATTCTGTTTGAAAGAAATGAAGATGCTAAAGGCATATATGAATGTTGATGATGCTAGCTCATTGGTTAATAGGGTTAATGATAGGATATTACAATCCTTCTTGGTGGTCACTTTGTGATATGGAGGGGCAAGAAACAACATGTTGTAGCATGGTCTAGTGGAGAGGTAAAATTCCGAGCAATGACTCATGGTGTGTGTGAACTACTTAGTTTTGGTTAAAGATCATCTTGGAAGCTTTGAAGATCAAGTGGGACGACCCAATGAAACTTTACTGTGATAAGAATTCTGTGATTAGCATACTTTACAATTTAAGACAATATGATCAAACAAAGCACATCGAATTCACCAAATTTATCAAGTAGACTCTCAAGCTATTCACTAGCTTGAGAGTGAGTGTGAAAACAAGATTTTGTAACCATATATAAGCTGAAAATATTCCATAACCTATGGGATATGATAGTGTAACTAGTTTCAGAAAATTATTTAACTTTTTTTAGATAAGTTTTTTTTTAAAAAAGCAAAAGTGTGTTAGAATTTTTCAGTAATTTTATGAAGAATAAGTTATATTATCAATCTACAGGATCCCAAGTATTAGAAAAGTTGAGTTAATATAATTTTCAATTCACGGCATAGATTGTTAATGATGTTCTTTGGTTGTGATATGAAATAGTTGATAATCTTTTGATGTTACTATGCATCATCATCAAGCCATGTTTGCCCTCACTATTTATGTTTGCTACATGAATCTTATCTCTTAATAAACTAGTAATATTCAATTTAATTAAAGTTATTAGGTATAAAATAGTTGATATTTAGCTCATATTTCCAATGAAACGTTCTGATTGTTGGTGTCGCCTACTTGATGTAATACCTTCTAGCTTTATCCAATTGTTCGGCAGTTGTATCCTTTGACTGGGGTGTGTTGTCCTGCACGCCAGTTCTTATAGCACTATTCTAGGGGAGTGTTGTAGATTTAACAATCTTGCAATCACGGGTAGCGAATGGTAATATTCAAAGTCGTTAAGTTGATTATGCACGCACACAGGTTGGTTAATATCATGTGCATTTTGAGTGTTGGTTACATATGCAATGGAAATAAATAATTTTGAGTGTTGGTAATTACATTATGCAGTGCACATTAATAATTGAGTGCTGGTAGTTACATCATGTGGTGCACATCAATAATCGAGTGTTGGTAGTTACATTATACAGTGCACGTGCGAATGCTGATAGTTTTATTTTGCATTAAGATTGTGATCCTTGTTAATAGTTGAAATGTTATATTACTTTGTTGCCATTATATTTGCAGATATTATATTGTTGCATTTTGGCTAAGGGTTATGATGCTTTACCCATATGGCTAATAGTATCACTTCTATGTTTAGACCACCTTTATATTTCTGTTCTTATCCTTGTTGGCATCTGCAGATAATTTTATTGACACATTTAGGCTGACGGTTACAATATATTACTAATATTCCTAATGATAAACATCTAAATGGTTGTATCTTTTTTATAATTATGCCCTTATTCTTGTTGTTGTATTGATTATTATTATCAAATTAAGTTGTGTAAATCCCAACTATAAAAATTGAGGATAACTTATTCTTGTTGTGTTCTTGCTTATAATATTTGTGCTTATTTCTTATTTGCCTCTAGTTATAATTATGCTTTATCTTATGTTGTTTGGTCCTATACCGACAAAGGGTGTTGGTCACTTTGACAAGGAGGGAAAGAAGAAGATGAGTGGAAATAAAAAGAATAGAAGTAACACTTGCTTGAAGGAGGCGTTGCCAACAATGGATAGAGTTTTGTAGGATGCACGACTAAGATGGGAACTTTCTTGAACTCAGATAGAATGTCGCCAGCTTGGGGGAGGAAAGATTGGGCAAGTGGCTTGGTGTTTGCTGAAGGCAATCACTTGTGAAGGATGTGCTCACAAAAGAAGGAAGAGCTCGCAATGAAGGAGTCATGTGCACCTAAGGATTCACAATGAAAGCTGAGCTCGTGGCTCACTTGCGGGTGAAGGACCTTGCTCGCATACAAAGAATGAGCTCTCATATTGGGGGTTTAGCAATAAAGAATGAACTCACTGTTCTCTCGTGGATGAAGAACAAACTTAGACAAAAGACTAGCTCACTTTATGAGGGTTTAGGTGCTTCTCTCGCATTGGTTGGCGAGTAGAATGAAAAATTTCATGCATGCCGATTAGCATATATATGATGAGATTTTAAATGCTGCCTGCCATAAACTATATCCTTGTCACTGTCTGTCATTTCTCTTTTTAGGCTCCACCATCCTGTTACATTTTCTATGTTTTGATCACTTCAACTCCTTGATTTGATAAGACGCATATATTGTTTGAATAGTCCCTTAGATTGGCACATCTCCTGGCCAATACAGTGGCAGGTTTGTTGGTAGATCTAATTTGAATTTTGCAGCTTGGTTGTAGCATTTTTAACAATTCACAGTTTGGAAGCCCATGCAGAAATATAGTGCTGTATTTTCTAATAGACAATGAAATGGACATAGTGTTCCTTCTTAGTTGTTTTGTCCATGTTTGATAAAGGTGGAGACAAGAAATTGGTGAAACAAACTAGAACACTATTACATGGTATCACTAATAACAAACTTCCATGGGGCCGGACTAGGGATTAGTCGGATCGTAAGAGCTGAATATTTGGAATAATAAAAAAAAAAGGAATCAAGTGCTATTGCTCATGCACAACTACTTATTGCTCCATCTTATACAATGAAAGTACGAAAAACAATCCACATCCATTCTCTCTGCTTCATGTATATTATGTGCCTGAAGAATCTGAAATCATTTAAACAATTAATTGTGACTGCATGAAGAACCTAGTATGACCTGCCTTGGTGTTTGGGGAAAGATTTCAAGTTGTTAGCTGATCCTCCTTTTAATTCTTGAATATCAGAATCTCTTTCTGGATATAGATGTACCAATACTCTAAATTCCACAAACTATGGGAGTTAGGGAGGATAGTAGCTGTCATATTGTGTTTTGGGAAGTGTTGTTATCACAGGAACATGAATAGTTAATCAAAACTCTAGAAACTCTATCTGCTATGTTGCTCTAGCTAAAATTACAATACACACTGTCTTAAATATATGCATCTTCTAATATTTCAATGGAGAATCATTCTGTTCTCAAACTAAATGTTTCCCTTTGGTTGATTTAAACATGATTGCAAGCTTCTAAGAACCAACAATCATTGATGTGTTCAGTCTCCCATGTGCTTGTGTTCCTTTCCCTTTTTTTTCCCTTCCCCTCTTTTTCTACTTTTATCCAACCCAAGTAGACAAGTCATAAATGCTAATTTATGGTCTCATAGAGAATCTTGTGTTCTGTTCTGTACGTCAGTGGTCTCAGAAATGCCCATCTAGCTTGCATAAAAAAATATGGTAATAAACTGAGTTGCATGTTTATAGGTTGAAAACCATCCATTGAGGTGCACAGCTCCTCTTGAACATGCTGTAGTTCAGCCGTACCATGCATAGGAACATCTTCTAAGTCATACTTAAAGCTAATCTTAAATTCCTTTTTTTTTACATTGGTTTATCTTTCTATATCCATTTTTTTTTATTTCTTACATTTCTAGCATATCTGTACTTCTCTCCAAGCAACGGAAACTGATAGTCTTCTACTGTATTTAAGACTTCCTTTTTTATCTGGATGTTAAAATTTCTCTCTTATCATGAGCATATTTTTTCCTGATTCAAGACTAAAATTCAAAATTCTTGCCTTTGGACTTACCTGTTCCTTTAGTTGGTCATCATGATGACTCTGTAGGTAGCTACATAATCTGCAGTTATCTATAGATAAATAAGTTGGCCCCTCATCTATCTCCTCCCTAACCACAACAACAAATGAAGCTCACCCTTTTCGAGATGCTCATGTTTTTTGAGCTTCTCAGAAGTCAAGCACTTAGTAGAAGGAAATTGCGCTTCTGTTTGGTAGTTCTCATCCTTGAGCTTCCCTAATGAAGTTTGAGATTCTTTGCTTCTTATTGTAGGTGCAACTCTCTCAGGATTTTTTAATATTTCTAAGGTAAACCTTGTAAGTGAGAAAATTTTCCAGTGGCAAGGCATTGTTCATTAGTAAACCTTTTAAGTGGGTTCTTTGTCAACTTTGTTATAATGTGATATCAGTAAATTCTCAAAGGGCGCACTTCAAGTTTGAGAATTTTCAAAAGGGATATAGGAATTTTATTTTTCCCAAAAGATGCACCTGATTCCCGTTTTACTCCTCTGACACTTATTAACTTTTCTTTTGTCTTTTCTTTCTCATTTGCATGTAATATTTAATATCTTCTCTTTCCTCTTTCCTTTGCATACAACACCATTCATTTCTTTCTTTTTTTCTCTTAAATTAAATTAAATTTTAATTTAAACTTTAATCGGTATAAATAATTCTCTAAATTTATTTATTTTTATTTTTAATTTTAAAACTTTAATAAAAAATTAAAAATATAAAAGAAAATTAATAAAATATTAAAAATATTTTTTAATATCTAATTATAAAAGAATATAAAAAATAAAATTAATAAATTTGATTTTATTAATAAAAATAACAACAAAAATGGAATAAAAAATTACTTTGGTGATGGTCTTTAGAAACCAACACCACAGCTTAAATATCGACATTGTGGTGCTGGTTTTCGAAGACTAGCATCATAGTGTTTTGAAAGTTTTAAATCATTTTGAACACTGCTAGAAGGGCCTTAAAATAGTACAAAGGCTTATTTGGACTCATGTTCATATAATAAACCCATAGGAGTTGGAATGGGTTCGATCGAAGCTATTTAGGTCCATTAATTGATTTTTCTCAAAACACCTTGATGAACCTAGCTAGGAGACTCAGATTTTTAAAAACTTACAATGAGATAGAAGAGGTGAGTGTGTAGAAGAGAGATATGGTAAGAAATTCTAGTCCTGAGTCTTATACATGAAGTTATAGATCCATGTCAATTGACACAAAGTTTGAAACTTTCTAAGCATTTTAAGCAATACTGGAAATCCTTTACAATGATAATGGAGGGCACCCTTGGATTTCAGGGCATTGTAGAAACCTACAAGTGTTGGAATGAGCCTGATCAGATCTCTCCAGGTCCAACAATGGATTTTGTCAGAAACAGACCAGGACAATTTGGATTTCTGAAATTTTATAATAAGATGGGAATGTGGAGTGTGGAGTATGGAGTGTGTAGAAGGTAAATATGGTGAGAAATTTTGATTCTGAGTCTCCTATACCAATTTATAGGTTTATGTCAATTAGCACAAAGTTTGAAACTTTCTAAACTTTTTGAGCAATGTTGGAAATCATTTACGATGATAATGGAGGGTACCCTTGGACTCCAGAACACTGCAGAAACCTATATGAGTTGGAATAAGTCCGATCAGTGCTCTCTAAGTCCATCAATAGATTTTAACTGAAACTCATTGATGGATCTAAAAAATTTGAATTTTATAATGAGAGGGAAGTGAGTGTGTAGAAGGTGTATATAATGTCCAATCCTAGTCTTAATATACGTAGGCAAAGTTATGATCGCGTGCGAACTAGCACAGACTATGGTGTTGGTTTTCGAAGACCAGCACCACAGATCACACACTGTGGTGTTGGTCTTCAAAAATCAACACCACAGTATTCTGAAAGTTTCAAATCGTTTTGAATAATATTGGGAGGGTCTTAAAATAGTAAAAGAGAATTTATTTGGACTCAGGTTCACCTAATAAACCCATAGGAGTTGGAATGAGTCCGATCGGAATTTTCTAGGTCCATTAATGAGTTTTGATTGAAACTTATTGATGGACCTAGATGATTTAGATTTCTGAAAAATTGACATTTAATAGAAGAGAATAATGCAATGAAGTTATGTATGATGCCCTATCCTGGTTCTGATATCTCTATGATAAGTTGTGTATGTGTCAAAATCTAAAACTTTAAAATTTTTTTGATTATTATTGTTAATGACTTCAAATTGATATCTTTGGGCACATATAGATTTCGGAGAACTTCATAAAACTGTAGCACTTAGAATGGATCGAGCTCCTTAGGTCCATCAATAAGTTTAGGTCCATCAATGAGTTTAACCAAAACTCATTGATGGACCTAGGGTGCTTGATCCATTCCAAGTGCTACAGTTTTCTGAAGTTCTCCGAAGTCTATATGTGCCCAAAGATATCAAACCAAAACTCATTGATGGACCTAAGGGTTTTGGATTTCTGAAAATTTATCATGAAATGGAAGAGGATAGTACAGTGAATGTATTTATGATTTCCATGACTAATTTTGACATCCCTATGATAAGTTATAGGTAAAAATAATAAAAAAAGATAATTTCTTTTGAACTTTCAAAAAGGCCTTAAACAATATTTTTTTGGATCGAAATATGACCCGTTCTGATACCCGAGTCAAAAGTTATGACCTCTGAAAGTAGGCATTTGACGTATACATATAACTTATTGTAGGAATGTTAGAACCAAGCATAAACATTATATATACCTCTTACACACTTACATCTTCCATCTCATGGTAAAATTTCAGAAATCCAAATATCCTATGTCTATTAATTAGTTTCAACTAAAACCCATTGATGGACCTAAAGAGTTTTGATCGGATCCATTTCAACTCCTGTAGGTTTCTGCAGTGTTTGGGAGTCGAAGGGTGCCCTTTGTTATCATCGTAAAGGATTCCTAACATTTCTTAAAAGGTTTAGAAAGTTTTAGAATTTATGTCAATTGTCATGAGCCTAAAATTTCGTGTAGGAAAAGATCAAGATTTCTCACCATATCTACTTCTACACACTTTACACTTCCATCTCATTGTAAAATTTTAGAAATTCAAATTGTCTAGGTCCATCAATGGGTTTTGGTCAAAATACATTGATGGACCTAGAGAGCTCTGATATGACTCTTTCTAACTCCTGTGAGTTTATTAGGTGAATTTAAGTCCAAATAAGCCTCTTTTACCGTTTTAAGTCTCTCCTAATAATGCTTAAAATGATTTGAAACTTTTAAAATACTGTGGTGTTGGTCTTTGGAAACTACTACCATAGTGTGTGATCATAATTAATATTGTGATGCTGGTTTTTGAAGATTAGCACCACTATAGTGCTGGTCTTCGAAAATCAGCACCACAATCTGTGCTAGTTGATACACGATCATAACTTCACCTACGTGTATTAAGATCAGGATTGGACATCATATATACTTTCTACACATTCATATCTTCCATCCCATTGTAAAATTTCAAAAATTCAAATCGTCTAGGTCCATTAATAGGTTTCGGTTAAAATTCATTGATGGATTTAGAGAGCTCTGATCGGACTCATCTAGCTCCTACAGAAACACCACAATCTGTGCTAGTTGATACACGATCATAACTTCACCTACGTGTATTAAGATCAGTGGACATTATATATATATATTCTACACATTCATATCTTTCATTCCATTGCAAAATTTCAAAAATTCAAATCGTCTAGGTCTATTAATAGGTTTTAGTCAAAACTCATTGATGGACTCCGACTATTCTAACTCGTGTAGGTTTCTGTAAGTCCAAGATTGCCCTTCGTTATCATCGTAAAGGATTCTCAACATTATTTAAAAGGTTTAGAAAGTTTTAAATTTTGTGTTAATTGTCACGAGCCTATAACTTTGTGTAAAAGACTTAGAATCAAGATTTTTCACCATATCTATCTTTTACACACTCCACACTTCTATCTCATTGCAAAATACACTTCTATCTCATTGCAAAATTTCAAAAATCCATATTGATGAACATCAATGAGTTTGCTCGATCGGATCCATTTCAACTCCGATCGGATCCATTTCAATTCCTATGAGTTGATTAGGTGAACCTGAGTCCAAATAATCGATCATTTACTATTTTAAAGCTCTCCCAATAATGCTCAAAATGATTTAAAACTTTTAAAACACTGTGATGTTGGTCTTCGGAAACCAGCACCACAACGATGTTGGTATTTAAGCAGTAGTGTTGGTTTCTGAAGACCAACACTTAAGCAATTTTTTATTTTTATTTTATTATTATTTTTATTAATAAAATTAATTTTATTAATTTTATTTTTTTATAATTAGATATTTAAAAATAGAAGATATAAAAAATAGAAAAAATATTTTAAATATTTTATTACTTTCTTTTATATTTTTAATTTTTTTATTAAAATTTTAAAATTAAAATAAATTTAATTATCTATGCCGATTAAAGTGTAAATTAAAGTTTAATTTAATTTAAGAGAAAAGAGAAGAAAGGAATGATGTTGTATGCAAAGGAGAGAGGAAAGAGAAGATATTAAATGTTGCATACAAGCGAGAAAGAAAATGTCAATAAGTGTTCGAGGGATAAAACGGGAATCAGATGCGCCTTTTGAGAATAATGAAACTTCGGTGTGCTTTTTGGGCATTCTCAAATTTGAAGTACACCCTTTGAGAATTTGCCAATGATATTGATTGTCTATACTTGTCAACATATACTTGTGTTTGCATTCAATCAATTTTTATCAGCTGGTTTTCTGCGACCTTCTAGTGCAATAACTGATAATTTTGGGCCAACATTACTTCATATCAGATTGGTTTAACAAAATTTCAAGAATCTTATAGTGGGAGGCTGGGAACTTTTATATGATGAGGAGCACGTAATATGTACACTGCAAGTCCACAGGAGTAAGCTTCAGTTTTAAACCCCAAATTGTTATATTTATATTCCTAGGCGTTATAAATGAGGATGTTAAGAATCAAATGGCAAGAAAGCACGACAAAGGGATTTATTGGTGTTACGCAAAAGTTTAGATATTTGGTCAATGAAAATTTGAGAACTCAAGTTTTACTGTAGTGTGCTAGAACGGATAACAGAAAGAGCATAGGTGTTTGTTTAAGTCAGGTTTTTTGTATCAGCTAAGTTACTTCCACCTGGGTTTAAAGTTGCATTTGGTAAACTGGTCTTAAAACTGCATGAAAATACCTTGTTTGTTAAAAAAAAAGTTAATCCTGAAATAAATAAATTGACAAATATTATGGATCGTTTAAGCTATTAATTCAATATTTTCTCTGTAACACTCAATTTTGTGTCATGGAAAATTATGGTCTTATTCTCTTCAGGGTTTCTCAGTAACCTATCATCCATGCAAACTTCATGAAGAAAGATGCTAATCAAATGAGTTTTATTTATTTCTCATAAATCTCATGGGGTTGAAAAATTAAGCTCCAGACCAAATGCTTTGATGCATGATAAACTCCAGGCCCAAGTGTTCCAATGCTTGTTCACTCTGGCATCTGGTGTATTGACAAACTCCATGCCTATATTTTGATGCTGGCCTGCTCTAGCATTTTACTTGGTGCATTTACTCCATTGATGTGGCCTTGTCATTCATTGGAATCATGTGAACCTTCTTAAATAAATGTGCATGATTACTCCATTATGAAATTACCGCTACTAGAGTAGAATGTCCAATAGTAAACCCTCCAATTGTCTTGTAAATAGTCATCTCAAAGCTTCATTAGCACAAATTCTATTGCATGTTTTTTAAAATCATAGTTGTTGCTGTAGTATGTAGTTTCATATACTGATGTACTCAGTTATAGACATGAAATTTTGATATATATGCATATAATAATGTAATATATGACTACACAAAATTGTAGTATTTTTAATATACTGATATAATACATTTACATATTGTAATCTTTTAAGAACTTATGCCAGTGAAATTTTAGAACTAATGTTTGTATGGTGTAGCTGTCCTTTATAAAGACCATCTGTTGAGGGATACAATTTATGTCCTTCGTAAGTCTATTGCGGCCTCACCAATTCTACTGATCAGCCATTACTTGTACACTTCTGTACACAGTCATGTGGTATCATTTATGATCATATCAGTAACCCTTTCTGTACATAATTTCTCAGTCATATTTATTATTGTTGTTGTTAACATGCAGTTCGCATCCAAGGCAGGTGTTTATATTGGCGACCAACTCATCTTCAATGCAGAGAGTTTGTTTGGTGGATGCACTTCACTGACTGTGCTCAGAGCTCCACCAGAAAATACATCAGAGGCAAGTTGATTTATATAGATTAATAAAATTGTTGTTGAATCATACATGGAGATGAAGAAACAAACACTACAGCAACTCAAGAAACTGTTGCAGGAAAAGAAAAAACTGTGATCATTTTGAACAAACCAATACGATCCGAACAAGAAAGAGTGGCAAGGTTTGCAAAGCCTAGACGAAGCCCTTCTTCACTTGAACATGGCTGGGCACTTGAGTCTACATGGTTGCATCTTTCTTCTTGTCTCTTCGGCTCCAATTCATGGTTTGCCTTCCTGACTTAGTTTGGAAGAAGATCATTTGTTGGATATCAAGTTTGTCGAGTTAGATATAAGGAATTGAGCATGAGAAGAATTGATCTATCGTGCCCGCTACTAAAGTTCTTGTGGTATCAGTTTATTGGGCTTATATGCTTACTAACAAGTAATCCTTTCTGAATATCAGTAGCAAATCATTATAATAAGGATAGAATCTATTTGGAGGAGCTCACTCATTTTATATTAGGTTAGCAAGATTATAAACTGGATCTTTTGAAGAACCAACATGCCTACTCTATAGGTTGGTTAGTCATTCATTTTTCTTGTCGCGATGATGAAGCAATAGTAAAACTTCTCAAAGTGTTGTAATTGTGCTTGACAGTATAGGAATGCACATGATATGGAACATTGGGTGTTTTGCCCTTTCTCTTCTTCGATGAACCGAGTCCATAACTAGTGATGCTATGTACACCAACACTTCTCTAAAGACTAGGTTGGAGATTTTTGGAATCAACAGTTACTTGAAGGCGGATTTTCTTGTGGTATTATGTTAGATGAGGAAGACAAAGAAACTTTCTCGTACAGATGTTGAAGGCACACTTCGATAGGTTTATGCACATTCAGTTTCTCTAATTTGTATATAATTAATATGGAATTGAGCTGATTTGGCCTTTCCTTGATCATATTAATACCTCTCAAATAGCACGTTGAATAAGTTGTCATGGAATTTTAAGACTGAGCAATACACTTTTTAACAATCTTATACATGAGTATCGTTGAGAATAGTGACAGATATATGTTCTTTATTTTATATTGACCTTTGTACTATATAAGTGAAAAAAATGACTTAGAAATTACAGTAAGAAAGAAAAGGATATTAGATATTTATTACCATGCAAATTACCATTTTTACTATTAGTATTTATTATATCTGCCATGTTGAACAATAATAATCAAGTCTTATTCTACTGATAAGGTCGGCTATATATATTCTCAAAATAAAATAATAAAATTTAATCTTTTTTTATTGTAATGGACCTCTAGCTACAAGGATGTCATTTATTGTAATTAATTATAGGAACATGTTATTCATGAGAATGCGATTTCTAAGATATTGTCAAATTCCCAAGAATTTTAAACGAAGGCATTGAATAAAAATACAAAATCATGTTTCTCTAGCATCGTGCCACGTGTCGCCGACCAACTCCTCGATATCATTCAATATATGTTGAGTTAATCTTTGGTTTTACCAATTTACCACAACCATTGCTTTCCCAATAATTGGGTAGGTACACCGACCATGTTTTATACTTTGGCTATATGTTGATTGAACAATGTGAAGAACCTCAATGATTGCATTGCCTTGTAGAGTTGGTAATCCATCTTTTTACAATAATTTGGTTGGTAGACCTACTATTATGATAGGCATATGATACATACAAAAAGAACAATATGAAAAACCTCAACACTAACTTGCCTTGTCTAGATATATAATTGAGATATAAAAGATTAAGACTATAGTTCAATCTCTTTTTGACATATTTACTAGCTAATGATACACATTGAAATTGTAATTCTATAGTCAAGTTAATTTCTTCCTTTCTTCTACTTTTACTTTTATTTGTCTTACACTTTTTTTTTATCATTTAAAGAGAAAAAAATGCTGAAATACTTTTAGATTATTATCAGTGTATCATCATTATCATCTGTATGTAAACAATGAGTCAAATGTACACAAACAATCTAAAGTAGGATTCAAATTGTTTGTTTTATAGCTTTATCCTTTGGCAATGATATTAACTTCCATTGGTGAGGGTAAAACCTTATTAAAGACTTCCCTTTTCAATTTAGTTGAATTTTCAAGTGATTATGCAGGGGGGAAAAAAACAAAATAAAATATTTGTGAAGCTTTAACTACTCCCAGAGGCTTAACCACTCCCAACAAGCTTATCTTCTCCTCTCTTACTGTTTCATCTTTTGTAAGAAAAGTGGCAAGTAGGGATTAATTTTCATATATATTTTTTCTGTATAATTACCTAACCCATTTTGGTAGATATATACTTGTGTGTGTGTGTGTGTGTGTGTGTGTAAACAGGAGAGACAGACTTGTGTTTTTGTTCATTATTTCTTGCCAATGGCCATTGAAAGCATTGGGACTTTATCAGTCCCCACATTTCTGTCCTATTAAGTCCAGTGGATGAATCTGATCAAATCTTTGAAGGGTTATTTACTACTGTTCATCCAATAACAGTTTGGAACCAAAAAGGATGCATGTTTGGGGATTGTTTCTGATGCCTCTTAATTCTGTCGTGTATAGTGGTGCCAATAATGCCTCATTAGTTCCATCATGTTTTGAAGCTTTTTGGTGGCAAAGATTATCAAACTTGAATAATTTTCTCATATATATATCATCTGATAGTCGTCTTATGAATAAGATTTTTTTAGACTACCTCTTGCCTATGAATGTGTTGTCCTCAGGTATGTTATACATTTAATTAGTGGTTGCACACATTTATTTAGAATAGTAAGGTAGTTTTCGATCGAGCTGTAGATCGATCGAACATTTAATAATTCAATAGACATGCACGAGTGTCTTCTTTCAATAATTTTTTTCTCTCATGTTTCTATTGATCCTAAGTTTAGTTGGCAATCTTTATTAGAACATGAAGAGCTAAACCTTAAAATGACTTACGTAGCTACCATATGCACTTAAATTAAAATTAAGGATCATTAATTTAAAGCTCATAGAATAATCCCACGTAATTATTCATGTTAAATCATTAATTATAACTAGAATAAGTTATCTAGGTACTTTAAAGTAACATGGTGTTTGCTTGATTCCAAAAAACAAGGTATCCATTTTGTCTACCATTTGATAATTGAGTCGTGTATTTGTCGATCGGTTGCTGCTTCTTTATATCTTAAAGATTCTAAAGTAGCTATATTTTAGTTCAAGCATTAGGTGCAAGACATTAATCTCGAGAAGATATATAAATTAGCTAATGGAAAAATTAATAACAACTTAACTTTTCAAAAAATATATACTAAAAAAAACACACTTTAGTATATATTCTTCCCTAAACTATCTTTTGTTACACATGCTATTCCAAACTTAATAGCTTTCAACATTATTAAAGTACGAGGAGACACTTGATAGTGCTCTCCTAGGACATATTGTGGTGGTAAGAGACATGATACTTTTCTCAAACAATTATGCAGTGGTTGAACAACTAGTGATGCTGAGACCCTTGAGTCCATGATTGTGCTTCAATACATGTGACCTTGGACCTCAAGAATTTTGTACATATGGTTTCAAACAAGCTTCTCATGCATGATTTTATCGACTAGCTAGCTAGGTGATTATGGATTCAAATTACATTGACTTTTGTGGATCTAATATACACCTTTTTTTTCTTCTCTATGTGTGCCACTCTTAAAACTACATACATGCACATGATATCTCAAACTTAATAGCTTTCAACATTATTAAAGTACGAAAAGACACTTGATAGTGCTCTCCTAGGACATATTGTGGTGGTAAGAGACATGATACTTTTCTCAAACAATTATGCAATGGTTGAACAACTAGTGATGCTGAGACCCTTGAGTCCATGATTGTGCTTCAATACATGTGACCTTGGACCTCAAGAATTTTGTACATATGGTTTCAAACAAGCTTCTCATGCATGATTTTATCGACTAGCTAGGTGATTATGGATTCAAATTACATTGACTTTTGTGGATCTAATATACACCTTTTTTTTCTTCTCTATGTGTGCCACTCTTAAAACTACATACATGCACATGATATCTCAAATTTAATAGCTTTCAACATTATTAAAGTACGAAAAGACACTTGATAGTGCTCTCCTAGGACATATTGTGGTGGTAAGAGACATGATACTTTTCTCAAACAATTATGCAATGGTTGAACAACTAGTGATGCTGAGACCCTTGAGTCCATGATTGTGCTTCAATACATGTGACCTTGGACCTCAAGAATTTTGTACATATGGTTTCAAACAAGCTTCTCATGCATGATTTTATCGACTAGCTAGGTGATTATGGATTCAAATTACATTGACTTTTGTGGATCTAATATACACCTTTTTTTTCTTCTCTGTGTGCCACTCTTAAAACTACATACATGCACATGATATCTCAAACTTAATAGCTTTCAACATTATTAAAGTACGAGAAGACACTTGATAGTGCTCTCCTAGGACATATTGTGGTGGTAAGAGACATGATACTTTTCACAAACAATTATGCAACGGTTGAACAACTAGTGATGCTGAGACCCTTGAGTCCATGATTGTGTTTCAATACATGTGACCTCGGACCTCAAGAATTTTGTACATATGGTTTCAAACAAGCTTCTCATGCATGATTTTATCGACTAGCTAGGTGATTATGGATTCAAATTACATTGACTTTTGTGGATCTAATATACACTCTTTTTTTTCTTCTCTATGTGTGCCACTCTTAAAACTACATACATGTACATGCATATATCCCTAAGAATGGGATCAATTAAATAATTAAACATGTCGAAGTCTTTAAAGAAATAGAGTCTTAATGCCCTTCGTTAAGGCATTGCTCAAAGGTAATCGAATGAAGATATATAATTAACTAAATAGTAAACTGTGAAGAAGGCATCAAAGAAAAGTAGTACAAGTAGATAAAAAAAGAAAAACAGTACCTTCAATAACGAACACAAGTAAATTGTAGTTTACCTTTCAATGCATGGTCCAACAACTGAAGAAGTGATAATGGTCCAAAAAGACAGTAAAGGAACACGTACATACAAACACAATGCATGCATTAGATATACAGTCCTTGAACAGTAACTCGAGAGGAGAATTGAAGTAATATAGTTGTTATGTCAGAAACCACATCTAACTAAGCAAGTCTTTTGCTAGCTAGCACTGCATTTACATCACAATATATTCACAGGCACTAAAATAAATGCCAGATAAAATTAACATCTCACTTGTATATAAATACAATATCAATCGAGTAGGTTAATTTTCTCTTCTTCTTATATTCAGTGCATATTTTTTCTCTTGCACATATATATATATGCATGCTAAAATTAATTATATAAGCTAGCTGTTTATGAGCAACCTCTTGTTTAAGTGATCTAGCTAGAGTTAATTACAAACACCCTATTCACTATATATATATATAATCATTAATTAACTCCACCTCAGTAAGAAAAAAAAGATATATCTCACCCTTTTAACAACCCATTTAATGCCTTCATAGATGAGACAATGTATATATATTATATAATAACAGCATAGCATTTATTTTGTGTAACTTGAGAAGGTAAGTCACAATGATAATTGTAAGTGATGGGACAAGGCTACCTAATTCACAAAGAGCCGCAAGTATACGGATCTATGGATGTCAGAATCTCTTTCACTCACATGCATGGAACATTTATATATATATATATATACATATTTTTCTTTCCTGCATATATATATAGATAGATAGATTTTTTCATGTAAAGGTAATTAATTTACAGGCTACCAAAAACAAAAGTGAATCAGATCAGACATGTGCCGGGGATCATTTCTATTCTACTACAGGTGATGATGACGGTGCCCAGCATTATATATATATAAATATAATACTTTCACTATATTCTTGTTCCTCGATCACTTATATATATATTGTAAGTATATATATATATATGTGACCTACTTCTCTTCTCTTCTCTGGGTTACACTCACACATTAGCCGATCGATCGATCGACAAGGATGGGGAGGGCACCCTGCTGCGACAAAGCCAGCGTGAAGAAGGGGCACTGGTCTCCTGAGGAAGACAAGCAGCTGAAGGAGTACGTCGAGAAGCATGGCACTGGTGGCAACTGGATTGCTCTGCCTCACAAAGCTGGTAATGAGATCATCACATAGATCAACTCGATCGATCGATCGATCGATCGTACGTGCATATATTTATATCGCAAATGTGCATTCGTACGTACGTACGTGTGGTTCTTAATTATTTCTCGTTGATGATAGATTGATAGATGATAGATGATTGATTGATTGAGGTGCAGGACTGAACAGGTGCGGGAAGAGTTGCAGACTGAGGTGGCTCAACTATTTGAGGCCCAACATCAAGCATGGCTGCTTCTCTGACGACGAAGATAGGATCATCACCAACCTCTACGCCAGCATCGGCAGCAGGTTAGTAATTGGTACGGTGCATGCATGGCGCCAACTGAATTTCTTTGGCTGCATTCTCAGATCGATCGATCGATCTCTTAATTAATTATACAATTGTGGTGGTGCATGCAGGTGGTCCATAATAGCCAGCCACCTCCCCGGCAGGACTGACAACGACATCAAGAACTACTGGAACACGAAGCTGAAGAAGAAGTTCTCAGGGATCCTTTCGCCGCCGAGGAGGATTCATCATCATCATCATCATCATCACGATCGAATTCAGCTGCAGCTTCATCAGCAACAGTTTAGCGACTACGGCTTCCCCTACGCCGGTGCTGCATTGGATGCTGCTGCTGCTTCTCCTCCCAACAACTCCTTGATTTTGTCGTTGCAAGGCCTCGATGCCGCATTGCCCTTCTCTGCGTTGCTCGGCGGCGGCGGTGATGCTGGTGGTGGGTCGCATCTGCTGCAGGCAGCGGAGCAGCAGCAGCAGCAGTCTTGCAACCTCAGCAAGTTCGGAGGGAACGCCGGCATCGGCTGCATCGGTAACGCTGCTTACGCCGGCGATGCCTACCTGAACGAGGTGGACCACGGCGCGCTGGGCTTCGAGAACTACCTCCACGGCGGCAGCGCCGGCGGCGGCTTGGAGGGCGCCGTCGTCGACCTCTCCGGCAGCCGCGACAGCGCCGACGAGCTGGGGTTCAACTTGGAGGAATACGAAATGGCGCCGATGATCGCGGCGGCGGCGGCGGCAGCTGCTGCCGCCGCCGGCTCCGGCAACCTCTACCTCGACGAGACGATGCTGAGCGGATCCTCCTCCATGTGCTTCTACTGAAGACATTAGCTAGCTAGATCTCCGTCGACTTCACGAGGCCAGCGTGCATGACACGAGGGATCGAGAAGAATCTTGTTGTTGCTCGAGATCGCGCAGCGTGGGCCCTCCTCCTCCTCCTCCTCCTGTTTCTGACGGCGTGTTTGGTGAGGGAGCCGTTTTGTGGGTGATTGAAACGATCAATCAGTGACGTCACTTCTCGCCATGAATAACGTGACTGCGACCTCCAATTTATTCACTACTCTCTCTCTTCATCATAAATGCCCATTAAAATTCGCACGTGAGCTTCATCGACTATTTATTATCCTTTTTATTTAATAAAAAAAGAGAAAAAGAAAAGATCGTCTAGATCAGAATCCGACATGAACTAACATGATATAAAACTAGATTTTAGCCATGAAAGATACGATTTGGTAGAATGATTGATCTGAATAATCGAGGCTCTTTCTGACAGTTAGTTCATTAGAACCGGTGGAGCTTTCATTCCACCGAAAACATGTACGTACAAAATAGTTAGGTTGACAGATACGTTAACGAAATGATAAAATATTGGCACGTGGGAACCCATGCGAAACAAATTAAAAAATAATAAATCCGGTCCGGGATCCAGGATAAATGAATCAGCGGTCAATCTAGGTCCAACATCCTTTAATTGCGCTTCTCATTTGGAGAAATTTTTTTACAAATACGCTATAGTTGAGATCAAACTGCAGATACCTAGGTGACAACTTGAATATCATACCACGGCATCATTGTCCAATATGATCAAAAGGGGTCTTAGATTTATCGAATGGGTCAAATGAACGTTTTTGTTTTTTGTTTTTTTAAACAAAAGAATCTCTCACTTTTAGAGAATTCTTTTATTTTCGATGATGCTGTAGCAACGTCTACTGATCGAGTAGTTATTATATAATATAAAATTTTAATTATTTTATTTTAATCAATATATATATATATATATATATATATAAACTATTATTATATTAAAATATTCACTATCAATTTGATTAAAATTATTTACATTTTATCAAAATCAATTTTAGTTTGTCAAAATTATTTTAAAATATTTATAAAAATTATTAAATAGTTGCTGTGCAATTATAAATATATAAATCTTAAATTCTAAATCATAAATTTTAAAATCTTAAATCCTAAATTTTAAATATATCAAAATATATTTTATCAACTTATCAAAAATATTTAAATTTTATCAAAATTACTTTAAAATAATGATAAAAATTACTAAGTAACTGTTATATAATTGTAGAAGCTACTATACTAATTTATACTAATTGTTATATGTTGTAGTAACTATTGAGTAACTATTATACTTTGTAATAGTTAGAAAGTAAGAGTATTCTTGAAAAATAAAACATCATTTTTTACCTTTTTTTTTTTGTTAAGAAGTGTATATTTGACGATTTAATAAATCTGAGATACTCTTTAATTTTGATTGTGCTCTTATTTTAATTTATTTCCCATGGATTCTCACGTGCTAATATTTTATTATTTTATTAATCAATATAATTGTAGAAGCTACTAAGTAACTACTATAATATTATAATAAAATTATATTATTTGTTATATGTTATAGTAGCTACCGAGTAACTATTATATTTTATAGTAGCTACCGAGTAATTACTATAATAAGACTTGAACAATAAAGTATCATTTTGATTTTTTTTCAAAAAAAAAGAAATATCTGAAAATAAAGATATTCTTGAACAATAAAGTATCATTTTGATTTTTTTTCAAAAAAAGAAATGTCTATTTGATGATTCTTTTTTGATCTTTTGCTCTTATTTTGATTTGTTTCCCGTGGGTTCCCACGTGCCAATATTTTATCATTTCATTAACCAATTTTTTTCCCATGTGTTATCCTTTTAACTGAGGACAGCTGGAAACAATTTTGGTGAAAACAAATTTGTGTACTTTTAAAAATAATTTTGTACAATTTTTGATAAGACTTTGTGTTTAACTCAGTGTATTGGACAAACCTTTAGGTACTCCATAATTAAATTTGGTGAGCAACTCTTTTGTGTGCTTTTGCATGAGGGATGAAATTGGTTTTTTTTTTGTTTGTTTGATTCATGATTGAAGGATGAACTATAGATTTCGATCGTCCTTATTTGCGGCAACTCACTCGTAATGTCGATGAAATGCTTTTCTTGTATGATACTTGGCTCTAAGTTTCAATTGCTTCTTGTGTTCTTACATTGAATTCATCAATTTTTACTCTCGGAAAATCCTATTATCACCTAAACAAATTCATAGGAGGAAGCTTGTACTTACTCTAAGACGACGACTATTGGAACACACTTGGCTTATCACCGAGAAGTGCACAAACAACCGCGTAATTAAATTTGATTTGTAAGGCCCTTGTAAATTATTTCTCAATCTTGAAGATATATAGATCTCATCTCCTTTTGATGGAAATTGGATGCAAACATATAATCTTTCATTAGCATTTCAAAAGAGCTCTTGTGTGCAATGGAATCGCGGCCTACAAAGCGCAACCGAGCATCATATGAACGATCGAATGATGCCATTGTTCTTCAATCTCTCCTCTACTTTTCAAATTATACATCCCTAAGCTAAACTTCGCCTCTTCAACTTTCTAATAAAACAACTTTTAATTTTCTCTTCCAATGTAGTGATCCTTCACAACTTCTCAAAAACACTACTCATTGAACTATGAATAGGGATACATACAATTAATCCTGCTCGATCATGCTAGACGTACGATCCAAAGAAGTATTCAATAAATGACAAGACAATTAAGAAGGTTTGTTTATTTTTCTCATCATCATCCTGCACAAACAGAACAAAACTGATCTGTAGGTTTGGAAGGATTGCACGAGGAGATGGCCAAATTAAGAACCACCAAACTTTACACATTGCAGGCTAGCTGCAGCATGCCTGCATGCATGCATGTGTGCCTTCCTCCAATTACTGTTCCTGCTTCAACCTGCTTCAATTCGTCAGTACTTGTTTATAGCAGCATGAATGATGAATGCATGGCAGCAGTGTGCGAGAGGACAAGACCAATAATTCAGCTCTGCACGAACACTCTGATCAACCAACCTTCTATGAGCTAAGCATTTGGTTGTTTGTTGAACAACCTTACTTAATCTGAACAAGCTTCTGGCTTCAGCAATACATATTTACTGCTCTGCACAAGCACTTTGATTTGATGAATGAACCTTCTATGAGCTAAGCATTTGGTTGTTTATCAAACAACCTTACTTAACCTGAACAAGCTTCTGCCTTCAGGAATCACTGCACTGCACTGCACTGCATCCAACAACTACAGCTCTGGTACTGGTGTTGCAATTTAAGACGACCTTTATGCAGTAAATGTTTTGAATTTTAAATAAATAACACACTTTCTGTATAGAAATAACGTCATGAAAAACACTAGCTTTTGTTCTTTATTCCCTAGAACCTATGGAGTAAGACATCAATTTTTGTCAAGATAGATAATTCATAATTCAAGTCCCTGAAGTGATGGATTATTCTTTAGTGATAAATGGCCTACTTAACTTAGGGTTGGTGGTTAGAATATTGCTTTCATACGATGATAGTCGTTGATTCAAATCCAATAGTAAGTAGAACTGATAAGTTAATTACAATTACTCACTTCTTTGTACCAATCATCACCACTTTAGAGGTCACTACAATTATTAATTGGCAAAGAACATGATGTAGACTCTTTGCCAAACAATAGCATATATATATATATATGCTAGTCCGGCATCTATATAGACGACGAAAGAACGATCATTTCCTAGATCAAAGACTTAGAGTCTGAATCATTTGGAATCAGTGCTAAAATCACTAGTAGATCTTTTTGTAACAAGTGGAAGAAATATTGTGGCGACAAGAAGCAACAGTAAATTAACCTTTTACCTCACCGGTGTTGAAGTTGAGATTTCTCCAAGAGAGACACAGCGACTGTTAGGACCAATGCCGTCGAGTATCACACTCATTATGAGCCTATGGCGTCTCCCAGTAAGTAAGAAAGCCACCTTCAAATGGCATAGAGCAAATATATAGTAGATTGACCATGATTTGCTGAGAGGAGGAAGCACAAGTAACTTTTGAAGAACATTCATCCGCCCTTCATTTGCTTGTTCCTTGTACTGTCTGCTTAAACTGCAGACAGTAGAACAAAGGTCATTGATGAAAACAAGTAAAACATAGTTTGATATCGTCAATTATGTTATTGTTTCTCATGTCGGCGGAACATCATCCGCCCTTCATTTTCAAAAATAATCAATAGTTATCCTCCCTTCCTGTCTCTATGACGAGATAGAAATAAATGTACAGAGGAAATAAAATAAATAGGGGGGAATTTGTTGGCTCCTGCTTGGCAGGATCCTCTTGCTCACATCTGATTGGGGGAAAAACGAATTTGGAATACTATGAGAACAACAAAAGTCGACCTACTCGCTGTATGGAACTCTGGAGTTACTGGTCCAAGGATATGTCGACGTTTATCAAGGAATCTGTGCAGATGGTCTCTTTGTTGGTTACAGCAGTTGGGTGATCGGCGCACTGCAACTTTAGTCTGATGTGCAAAGGCTTCATAAAGATCAAATCTTCTACATCTTTAAAGGTTTCCAAAAGCAATCTGGTTGACGCGTCGGCTTCCAGTTTGCTCATTTTCTGTTTATTGCACTCCAGAATTCTCATTGCAAGTGAACTTCGATCCTCAATGTTTTCTTGTGTTTTCTTCAACTTCAGATAGAGAACAGCAGAGACCACCACCTAAACCAAGAACAATTAGCATCACATTGTTTCACGGTGCTATCTTTAACTGTGGGATAAAAGGGTTGCCAACTTCTCATAACGAAAACATGTACAATGTAGGCACAAACCAAAGTGTTTGATCATATATCAAAGTGAGCGTTGAGAAAGACCCTGACAGTTAAAAGGAGTTCAGTGCTTTAAATATCCATCAATCATCACTTGTGGACTACTTGTTCTCAGTTAATATGTTTACTTTTGATCAATCTAAAGTACTATTTTCTACAAAGATATGTTTAGACATATTCAAATAATCACACACAACATAGCTTTGTTTGGAACTACAAAATTCTATAGAATCTGAATATTATTTCTACAACGGTACATATATTGTCTGACCCAAAATTTTAGGATCAGAAAAGCCTCTTGAGAACCAAGCAAGAAAAAACATGACAACTGAATATGCCATATTTCTTTATCAAAGTTCTGAAAGGATGCAATTTGTTTTGCTGAGAAAACAAAGTTGACAAGGAATTTATCATGAGAGTAGTCGATACCTCAGCAGTTCCAGGACTTATACTGATAGAACAATCAAAATGAACCCTGTCATCTTGGAAGTGCCTTTCCACATGTTCACCTTCATCAACAGAAGAGGGTTCATCCTCCACTTGTGAGAAAGCAAGGTTATCCAATTCATCAAACCACTGTTGTGCAATTCCATCCTGCAACCAGCGCAACGTGTCTTTAACCACTGGAACAAGGAAAACTAGAAGTGCACCTCGTATGTTACCTTCCCTGCCCCAGTTTTTTGTTCTTCAACTGCAGAAAATTCAGAAGCAGAACCTCTAACTTGGAACCATAAACAACTTTTCTCCACAGGTGCTACTAGTTCACTATCTTCGGGTATGTTTACAGCAAACTGTATGTCACACCTTCCTATATTGGATCAGACAATCGAATCATTAGCTTAAAAACCTAGCTATATCCTCCATGTCTTTAAACTTCAGAAATTGCATGCAAAAAATAACATCTTTTGACCAAGAATGCCGGGCCAGCACAATAATTTCCCACTAAGGTGCTTAATCATTTCAAACTAGCAGGGCATATCGAAATGATTGACAATGAAAAGAAAGTTGCTACTGCCATGCATATTTTGAATATGCAAAGGGAGTATTTCTGGATTAATCAATGAAAAAAAATGCCAAGTTCTGGCATTTTGCATAGATGTGAATGAAGCAACACAATTCCACCCATGCTGATGCAAACTAAACTGATGCACATAGAAAACTGAAAAAACAGTGATAAAGAGTGATGGATCACCTGGAAGGACATTGAAGTGCCGAATATGTTCGCTCAAAATTGACTCTTTATTTTCACTGGCATATGGCAAACATTTCAATGCATTATATAAATTAAAATATTACACTTTAAATTTATTATATAGTTATAGAAAACAATCACTCTCTTGATAGTTGATAAAAAAGTTCTAAAACTAGGTTGAGGATTTAATTGAATCATCTTACCGCTTAATAACTCTCTCAAGAGAACAAACCATCCAATATGGCAATCCAAGTACTCCTAAGTTTGAAAGCTGTAGATAAGAAATGGCTCTGGACTCACGGTGATACCTAAAAATTCTTTGACTATCTTCAAAGAAGTAAAACATGAAATTGAACTAGTTAACAGCATCTGTAGTGAAAATTATAACGCACCACACTAATAAAAATAGTCAACCTGCATCACAGAGGATGATATCATCTTGGAACATTGCTATTGATGAAAGCCAACCAGAAAAACACATCCGTTCATCAGAAAGGCAACGAGGGAGTGCCTTTGGTGGCAAATTCTCTGAAATTTCCTTCAATAGGGTTGCTTTTTCCATTATCATGTCCCCACATGTCTCCATAACGTTTGATACACCTTTTAGTGGTTAGTAAACTTTAGACTTAAACTGATATACACTGTAGATATCTGAAGCCAAAAAAAATAAAAAAAAAATACCTTTTACTATCTTCTTAATCTCTCCAGATTCCCTGCTCACGACCCATAAGGTTTCAAAACTGCAAAAGATTTTAAAAAGCGATTATGAAAACTAATGATGCAGTGTAAGCATTTGAAAGAAACACATGTAAGCAGCACTAATTAAGCCACCAACCAACTCAATCAGTATGAGGGCAAATATAGAAAGGCAGCCCCCATAAAACCATCCATTTACCTGTACTTATAAAGGAGTAATTTGAATTGTTGCTAAGACCTCAATTAATATCATTCTTCCATAAGATAGTTTACATCTAGCACAAAATAAGTAACCAAATGCAGGCAAGATTTTAGTGTCTAGACTCAACCAATAAAAATATAATAAAGTTCCTATCAAAGAACTTTAATGTTCAAACATGATAATCTTCTTTAGGAGACAATTATTTGAGAGTATGACAAATAAGAAAGATGAAGTGTCAGGTCATCAAGGCGGCCTTCTATGATTGATTTCTACAAGAGGTTGGATTCATTTTTCAGTAATAGCACCATCAGATATTAATTGAATTAAACCATGAAAACGAGAATGGATTGGGTGAGACAATTAAAGTATCATAACTAATTACTTGCCTGAGAACATATTTAGACAAGCATATATGCAATGCTTGTAGCTAACATGATGAATTGAACAATCGCAAATTTATGTAGTTCAGTCCTACAGACCGTTTTCAAAAACAGCAACCATATTGAATCTGAGTTATCAGACAAAACTAAGTAGAGATCCAATCAAGCACTAGATGGCTAATGGTAGCACAGAGCGCCAAACAATCTTATGTGTGATTTTTTAACATCTAAATGCACATGATAGATAATAATATACAATTGCCCAATAACTTGAGAAGCCTGAACAATGACTTGCATGACCCAAATTAATGATTGTAGGCTCATCCAACTTATGAACTCCCTTTACTAGCTCAAAATCTTTAACAAGGGAACAAACTAGCATGTCACAATCTCCCTCAATGTAATCACCAAGGTCTGAAGTGCCTAATTAACAGAGTTAAGGATTAAACTAGCACATAATCCTTGTAGATGTCCAATGGAAGCTTAATCATCACAGGCAACCATATCCACTGACGTCACCTCATCAAGCCTACTACTAGACAAACTCCAATACTGCATGTAACAACCCCTACATATCGTTTAACTTGATAAGCCTAAACCATTGCCCATAGATAAAACTCAAGTTTATGTTAAATGGAATCAGGTAATTAGAGAACAGAAATTTATTGATTTTTAAAAAGGTATTAAATGTTCTGCCTCACCTGCGATCAATAGTTAAAAGATCATTCTCCCTCGTGTTCAACAAATGCCATGGTAATTTAATCAAATCCAAATCCAGCTGCCCAGTTTGTGATACAACTTTGGTTCCCAGCCCAAGTTTATCAAGGATCCAGCTCCAAACCCCACTGCCTTTTTTAACAGAAGCTGGGTAAATGGTCTCCACCATTCTGTTCTCCATATCAGCTCTCTTATCGCATGGTTCTAGGAAAGGAAGTAACACATTGAGAGATAAGAAAGATAATGATGAATTGTAAAAACAGAAGAAAAAATGTTGGAAGTCTGCTTGAACATTAATTGCAATGTATTATACAAATTAAAAAATAATAGAAAGAAATCCCAAAAGGAACAGGGAGCGATTCTGTGAAGACGGTGAATACAACATGAATCAAGATGATAGCAAACTTTTGTTCAGAGAAACAAGATACAAAAAACAAATGAAGCTCGAAAAAAGTACATCGACAATTAAAAACAACACTCAATACTAGTTAGTATACAAATTAGACAAACAGAAATAAACAGACATTTACTTAGTGGACAAACACAATGTTACAGCTATAAATCAATTATGCTACAACAGAGATTCTACTTCCAAAAAAAACCAAGCTATTTTAAGTAATTTGACTTCGTATACCAGTATGCTAAATTGGCCAACCAGATTAAAGAAACAACTAATTTCCCATTAGCTGCTAGCTGCTGGCATCATTTATGTTTAAAAAAAACAACTATTTGCAGAGCCATTTATGAACTAGAGAAGCCTGCTGTAATAAACATTACATACATTGAAGTTAGAATCATCACAATGTCAGGAAAAACAAAGCAGTGATCTAGTAACTACTAAATTGAATTTCATACCTCAGAGTCCACAAAGAAAAGGCAATTTTCATTGGGGCAATAGAATGATCCAGCAGGGCGAAACAATTTAGCAGATTCAAATTTACCATCCTCGAAACCTGGGGAAGAACCAATCTGAAAAATGAATGAAATCACTGAACTAATGTACAAAATGAATGGAATCAATATACATATTTAATAGCTCAGATTATCATATTTTAATCATATATGCAACATAATTAAAGAACATGGTGTGCATCTCTATTTAGGAAAAAGGCTTGCAACTGCTTCTATAATGTGGGAAAAGGCACAAAAGATTCACAAAATAAAACCATCATGAACTCCAAACACTATTTCCAAATCATTTAATATTCAGTTGACATCCAAATAGAGTAAGATTTCAATGCAGTATTGTCCTCAGCATGGTTTGAAATCTTTTACTATGTCGGGTGAAACAGTCAAAGCGTAATGTTCAGATAAATTTCCAAAACTCAACATTACTCGACACCGAGATAATGTTTCTTGTGTCGTCGTGTCACACTTGATACCCCTTGCATCGTAAAATTGACATAATGTTTCTTTTATAGTTAATCTCCATACAAAATAATATCAAAATTGTAGCATTACAGATGGAAAGCAAAAAATTGAATTAACTATATGGTTGTCTTTTTTTTTTCTTCATTTCTTTCATTCTTCCACCTCCAATTTACCACCGATACCATACATCAAAACATTAACATGATAGACACAGCATCATTCTAGTCAAAACCGAAATACCAACACAACCTCAAGATTTCGAACTTTGGTCATCGGATTACAATTTGAGAGTCAAGAAAGATATAGCAAAAAGGAATGCATCAGAAACAAGCAGAGTGACACTTACACAATCTAAAATCTTGCCCTTACTATCACTAACAATGATCCTATGATGATTACTGTCAGATACAAACATACGGTTTCCATCTTCATCTATGGAAATTGAACCTGGAAAGTAGAAAAATCAGAGTACTCAGATGAAGACATAATAATAAAACAATGGGCAATGGTTAACAAAACACATGAATATGTCCATAAATAGGAAAATAGGAACCTGGGTAATGGAGAAGCAAGATCCTCAACGGAGAAAAATAAGGTTCCTTTATCATGTTGTCGTAGCATGTTTTATCCATAATACTCAGTTGAACTGGGGGGTTGTTTTCGTCCTTGTGGACACTGTATTCCTCAATTGCTGCATGTATGAAAAAAGTAAAATAAGAAATTAAAAACAGCCATGGAAGGGTACTTACATTGCTTTTCTGCCACAGATAGATTGTAGTTTTCAAAAAAGGTATTTCAGAAACTAGATAATGGTTGAATATGCAAGCAACTAGTAAACTGACATTCTGATAAAGCTATCTCCTATATGACAAACAACACTTAAACAGTTATTCACATGTATATTAAAATAAGGCAACGAGTATAGAAACATAGCTCCAGGTGATCAACAAGTACATTTAAAACCACTACTAAGCTATATGATAATTTATGAGTGTATACACATGAGAGATAAATTACACTAATCTGAAGAGATGACCTAAAATGTTTCAGCCAAAACCTAAAATGTTTTCACCTAACCACGATTCCTAATAACAAATTACAAATGAATTATTAGTATGTAGAAAATTGGAAGAAAAAAATCAATTTGATCCTCTAGACTCAGAATGTCCGTTAAAGCCAGACAAATAAGAAAGTCTGGTATTCCAAAAGTTGCAAAGCTGTGGCATCCAAATCTACAATGTTATTCTTAAGCTAAAGTGCTGCATTATATAAGTCAAAGCTTCTCTGAGTTCAGAGAACAACTTCATTTCACCTAGCTAAACAATGTACTGGTAAGATGGTGTTTTAAATAAACTTCTTACAGTTACAAGATACATAAGTAGATGCTAAGCCCTTAGGAAATGACATGGTTTCTAAATAAATAAAAAGAAGCATCAGTTGTTTTATTATATTAGTCAAATCATCAGGTAAAATAGGCACACCATTGTTCCCTTAAAAACATCTAATAATTTTCAGAATTCTTCTTGTTTAATAATGCAAAAAACTATCCTAACAAGTAAAAGACATTCCAACATTACATTCAATGGAATAATGGTTCTAAATATGCTTACGCATTACCTAAAATGGGCAGATACAAACCCACCAACACCAAATTGAAAGTGGAAGACACAAAGCCAGCATTGAAATCGCAGCACCACTGTTGTTCACAAGTCATGACCAAAACACTCTCATTTTGGCCAATCACCAAAACTTGGCACCAGAATGACACTTTAACTTGGTGTTGTTCACAAAGTATAACCATGCACATTATACCTAATTCTTAGCCATTCACTTCTTCACAAAGAAACTTCAGTATATCTTTCCTAGAAAAGAGGTAGTTGACATTCAAATTGGTGTAATCATAGGCCCCTCTTTATATGTTAGATAAGAACACCTTGTAACACAAATCATTGAACAAACTATAGTAAGACACTTCAGTAAGCTTCACAGTGGTTGAAGATTGCCCCCAATGCTAAAAAGTGTTAATAGTGAATGTTTGAATTCCTACAGAGATCCCAAGTTTCTAAAAATTTAGGTTTTCTTTCATTAATCACAATATGTTGAATTCCTAAAACTTTAAAGATGAGAAAATGTCAAAAATTACCTTTAGATATTACAGCAATCTCATTGTGCTCACTTAAATGAACCAAATGATCAGTTGAGCCTTGAAATAGCAAGAATCCCACATGGTCTGACATCTGACCAATTTTAGGAAACTAAGAGTAGATAATAAGAAATTATTAGTAAACTGTCAGTAATGCAATTTATTGAGTACAGATTGGCAATGCAAGGTTATGCACATAGCAAACACGTTTTAAGCAAAACTATTTATTTAGTAAAGTTTCAAATAGTTGGATCTTACTTCTTATTATTGTCGTTTGCATTTATATAGTTCTGTTCAGATTTTCCTTAATATTAGAGAAGATGCATTTTGAATACACATTATTTGCATTAAATTCTTGAATAGTATATCATCCTGCTAGCAACCTTGACAGATATATAAAGATCATTCCTTCATGAAAAATAATAAAGGGAAGAATGAAACATAACCCCCATCCTAAAAAAAATAAAACACAAAATAAAATGAGATCAGACTAGAGAGAGAGAGACCTTGAATCACATGGCACATTACTCAAGCACTCAGGAGTTACAATGAAACCAAAACAATCTGCCATTCTCTACACGAGTTCCTTTTGGCTTCCTTAGTATACAAAGAAGCAAGAAGGGAACAAACTCAAGCAACAAGATTTCATTTGCCTTCAGAAGGATTAAAGAAATTTTCAAAAAGGGACATGTAGAATATGCACAATTGACCAATACAATATTTTAAAATATACTAAAATAGATAGAGTCAAGTAGGATTCACATTTGGAATCCATAGTTTCTCAAATCATTGATTTCCTAACAAGAAAACTAGACAAGATCCACCAAATTTAATGTCATTGTCTTTTCTTTCCTTTTCAAATCACCTAGTCTTCTTTCCCAGCAAGTAATTTCAATGTATAAAAAAATGACTTGGCAGATCTAATGATATAGTGTCATCTAAGGGTTTGATTCTGAGATGTTCTGTGTTCATGCTTCCTGGGTTTTGACTTACAAGGGCTTTGCTTGACATGTCGTATCCATATGATTTAACAAAAACTATTTCCATCCGTGAAGATAGGTCAATCAGCCAAACCATGTCAAAGTCATGTATATTTAGTGGGTTTGGTTTGTGATTTCTGACTTTAATCATTATTGTTTATCTTGGATGGTTTTTAATACTTCTGTCTACTCATAACAAATTGGTATAAAAAAAGGGGTCATAATTATAATAAGAAGATGGCTTTGCCAATCCATCACAGCAACTACAAGATTCCATACCAAGTCGACAAGAACAACTTTCCTCCGTGGTAACTTCGTGTTCACAGTCATTGAAATGAAAATTCCAGAAGGTGAAAATGAAGGAACAAGTCTGCAACACTCTACCATAGTCATTTGGAGTGGATCCATATCAAATTTTAGTCAATATTAAATTTGATGTGATTACATTTGTCATACTAAGTGCAGCTAGTTTTCTTTCCCCCAATTAATTTTGATGCATAAAGACAGCCCAAAGTGTCATCATTAAGCACCCTATGAGGTGAGACCTCAATTGAGTCGAGTGTTTGCCTTAAACACAGTGCACCATGCAGGCACTTCTATCTATACATCATGACAACGAAAGCACCTGACTTAGGCACCTCATCATACATTTTAGGGTAGATTATATGTACACCCCTTGTAGTAATATCAGGTGCCCCCATTTTTTTTTAAAAAAAAGGAAAATTTATTCCAAGACATGATTTATTACTAAATACACTTGTTTATGTACTCAAAGAATTTTTTCAATTAGATATGATTGTTAAAGTCAAAGGACAAAAGATAAAATAAGACTCAAATAAGGACTATAAGGTTTGGCATGTACTATAAAAGCATGGCTAAGACTCAAATAAGGACTTAAGCATGGCTAAGACTCAAATAAGGACTATAAAAGATATGATTGTTTATGTACTCAAGTAAAGATCTTAGGTTGCTTGTTGTGAGGGTAATTTCTTATTTGGGCACAGATTCTTAAGATTCATCTCCAATCTTAGTTTTTCAAAGTATAATAATATGTCATTTGGCAAGCATCAGCAAACACCTCAGCAAATTAAAGAGTAGTTTTGTTGCACAATTTAGCTTCTTCGCAAGGAACAAATGTTACATAGGCAAAAACTTGAGTTAAATCTTAAAGGTAACAAAATAAGACTCAAATAATCAAAGCATAAATTGAAGTGATGAGGCAAACCCAAAATATCTTCGATTTATATGAATACTATGGAAGCAAGAGCTGAAAGGGTTTTGGTTTGCCAAATTCAAATCCAGACTGACCATTTTGTAATCATGTACCAACACTTTTCCATAAGTGACCTACCATATACTAGATAATAGTGTACACCAGCCAATTCATTTGAACATTTGATATTTAGATTCATTAACATTACAAGTTTACAATTGAAGTACCAAACAAGAAATAGAGTGAGGCACGAACACCAAACACCATCATCCAAACAAAACGTGAGTGTGACCTTTACAACTCTACTAAACAACAAGACAAGTAATCATGCATCCTTACTTATGAATCAGTTAACTAAAGAAGCTATAAGAATAAATAAGGTCTTCTAACAGTAATTCTTACAGTAAATCTAAACCAGGATATCAAATTTCATCCTCAATCAGGATTAATACAATTGCAATGAGGAAAACAATCAAAATTTTATACATAAAAAAAAGTGAATTGTGATAAAATTGGTGGATCATGATAAGTCCCTACTTGTCAAAAAGGAAACAGATTAAAAAACAATGCATTATTTATGCAAGGGAAACATCCACTAAATGGAATCTGGAATAGAAGGTAAACACAAACAAACAAAAAGGAAAAGGAAAAAAAAACAATTTATACCATTCATGCATTACATTAATCACATCTCCCTATACAACTAATGAAGATAGTGAAAACTACTAAATGAAGAATTATGCTTTACCTGAAGAAAATCCTTCTTCAATACTAAGATAGGAAAGGTAATAAACTCCTCCATGACAGATTTAAAGATCCAAGCAGGATCAGAAATTGTATCGAGCAAGCCAGAACATACTATAATAACATTAACTTCTGGATGCCTACAGAATGGAAGTCAAAGACCATATTCAACTCCAAGAAAGCTAATTATCAGAATAAAAACACATCTACCTCTGCTGTACCAATTTAGCTATTTGAAACCCACGAACATGTTGTCGATCGCCCACAATTTCTAAATCCTTAATAGATGAAATTACCAGCATTAAAAGCATTCCATCTTGATTACTCTTTGTACTTCCACCAATTCCATTCAACCAACAATGATTTGGGCCTGCACAGTATTAGAGTGTACATTATTCTATTGATTTTTTCAGCTATATAATGATGTTTCATTGAATTATTCTCAGTTTAATATGGAAAAACCTTTCTACTATGACTCCATCTTGTAACCAAGCTAATGTATTTACTGGCAACAGTTTCATATGTTTTTGTTAATTATAATAAAACATTCTATGGAAAAGATAGAATCAAAAGCTTGGCCAAGCAGTGTTTCAATCCACAGCTAAATCATGACAATGCCACCAATGCCATGGCAGGAGGTGTGCCTAAGGATAAGGAGGTGCCCAGAGTCAGATGAAGAGGAAAAAGATGAGTAAGAACCAGCGATGTGCCGAAGGTGGCACCTAGTGTCAGAGGAAAAAGAAGGAGATGAGAAAGAATTTCAATGTTAGAGGAAAAGGATGAAGAATTGTGTTTTGATATAGATAAAACTTGGGTATATTCAGAGCTCTGTTGAAAAAAAAAATCTTGGTCAAATACAACTCATGTTATTAATGTTGGAGGGATAGGAATTTCACACGGATGGCTCCACAGGGACAAAATAAATTGAAACAGCATAAACAAGTGTTTTATCATCCTTGCCCTGATATTTTTATCTTAAAACTATGGAGAAAAAATAAGCCAGAAGAATAAAATAAATGAACAGCTTCACCAATTCTTGAATTAGTTTAATCTCATAGTAGGTGCAAGTTCATGACATCAGAAAAAGAAATATTAATCCAAAAATATAAAAAGGGGATAGACAAGGATAGATCATTCTTCACTATACTTATTAGTGTATTCCAGAACTATCTCTAGATATTGCAAAAGATATTTTACTAAAGTACTAAAGAAAGGAAGTGACACTGACAAGTTCAAGAAATAGAATAGAAAGTTGTTCTGTCTCTCCTTGGTTTGACAAGAGACTAAACCACCAAAATTCATCTTTCTCCATAGATGGTGAAAACAAATTCCTCCATTAAGTTACTCGATTTCAGTCCACCAAAATGAGACAATTCTAACCAAATTAAAATTTTGCATTTTTTCTCATCAAAAAAGAAGAGAAACCACCCCTCCCTTGTGAATTCCTCTCCTTGATTCTCTCTATCCAAAAGGCTTAATATTTTGTTATTTAATGTGCCAGACTAAGTATCTACAAACTCCACAACTTTGATATCCCCATTGATATGAGTGACTCAAAAGGATTGTAGAAAATAAAATTATTTTGCACAGAAGATGTATTAAGAACTCAATAATAAAAAAGATTTTAAGTTTTTTTTCAAAATTGCTGTGGTTTTGGGATAATAAATATTCTACAGTTAAATTCAAATAAGACCAAAAAATGAGAAGATTACCTTCAGGATTATGTAAAGTGGACTTGACAAAGGTTAATAAATCTGTTTGCAGAAATGAATCACGATGTGCTTCAGATGCCACTGAGAACCTGAAAGGCAAAATTACTTTTAGCTTAGAAATGCTCTGTACTAGCTAAGTCAAGATGAATAAATTACATGGATGATAATCAACCAAAAGAGAAATTTTGCCCATGAATATTTTTTATTTTATATATTCACTTTTAGAATGAGTTATCAGGTTCTCTGAGCAATCAAAATTTTGAGTTCTATCTTCACTTTTCAGTAAATTTTCAGGCCACGATTCCAAATTTTGCAAGGACAAGGGAAAAAAATAGAAAATTGGGGGACTAAAATGACAGAAAGTATAACATAGTGAATTGGAATCTAAACCCTAACAGCCCATAATTCTCCAAGTCAAAGATTGATATAAGCTAAATAGATTATTCTTTTTAAAAAAATGTCTGCTAGAACAGGAAGCAACAGAGAGCCTAGTTCAGATAACTAGAATAACAGAAACATTGAAGTATTTTCATAATTAATAATTTAGCTGAAAACAATTAATACTCTGTATATTACATTTCTAGTCAACCTAACATGATCAACTCTGCCAAGATTAAGAATGAACCACACTCAATTCACTACAAGCTCTGCCTTGTCGAGACCATGGTTTCAAGTGTCGATTGGTATTGACCGGCACAAGCAAAGTGTACCAATCCGGCTGTTGATATACACTGATACTGAATATCATTATGTTACTTTTGGCAATTTAGATACAAAAATACCAATCAAAATAGGATATGTCGCAACCAATACTGTCCAGAACTTGCTGAGACATTAAGATTCTCTTCACGTATCCTTCAATTTCATTGGTCAGTCTCAAGAAAGAGATGAAATAGTATACAAAAAAGAGATGAGAGAATAAGTGGAAGCACCCATAAGAGCACCACTAGCAATAAAAAAAAGTGATATTAGGGTCGAAGAAACTTAGATGTATCCATTTATTGCAATTACATCTTTTCCCGTTGCAATTGTGCCTTACAAATTCAACTCTCGGTGATTAATCAAGATGTATTTATGCACATATGGAGAAACATGTTTCAATGCCGGATGTCATAATAGGATTATTTAAGCTGGGAATTTCAAAGTATGATCTCATTGGGCTACTACAAAAAATCCATGTTATTATTCAATGAATGACACTCATTTTGTATTAGTAAGTAACAATCAATAATTAATTGAAGTGTTTGTTATATTTATTGTGATTTGCTAAACAAATTTTCAACTATTGACTTTCTAATGGCTACAATATTATATTTAGAGGTAAACCAGCGAACTAGCTAAGTAAAAGAGAATTATGGGAGTAAACCTCATGAGTTGATCTCAACACACATTGAAGTTTTGTGAAAGCATCCTGAGTATTAAGATGGCATGGTAATAGACCAATACACAGCGTGGGCAGAACAAAATTTTAAACCGACAACCAACATTGTAAGTATCCAACATTTCCTAGGAAACCATCTACTACTCCTACTCTAACACTTCCTAAATCTTAACTTATAATAACAAATTGTAAAAACCATTCAAATGAACAGAGTCATTAACTTCGTTAGGCTCAACCAATAGCATAAAAAGATTAAATTGATGGTACTTCACCATGTAAACTTATAAACTACTTTATCATCCCACAATCTATATGAGAATAAATTAATGGAGCAAACAAACACTCTTGGTTAATAAGAAAGAAATTTGAAACATACACTATCTATTCATGTGATTTTCTTTTTAATATTGTTAATGTTGTATTAGGTGCACTGCCAGTGTGATTGGGTTTTGTCTCTTTTGTTGGAAACATAGGGATTGATTTTTTTCCAACATGCTTGTTTGAGACAATTAAGTGATTATCATCTCAACTAAAGTTGCTAGGGTGTATAGATAGACCACACCAAAACTGTGCTAGGGTGTATAGATAGACCACACCAACCAACTGTATATAGGAAGAGGGAGGAGTTTCCAAAAGAAGTGACAAAGGGCCTATTGAGTATACAACAGGAATAACATAATATGAAATATGTTGTTATTGTAAAAAAAAAATATTGTTTGAATCCTAGGTAAGGAACATAGGTGAAATAATTTATTCAAAACATCAAAAAAAAGTGATTTTGTTTGTGTTAATTTTAGCAGTTTGATTATTCATCTACTTTATCTCCTCTTAGTTGTATGTCTATGGGGACTTTATATGTTGTTCTACATTGATTTACCTTGTAAACAAGCAAAAAATTAAAATTTCACAGTAATCTGATAATATAAGAAATGCTGGGTTTGAATTCAGGAGGTTGCATGCCATGTGAACATAATTGATGGCATATTAACAGAATATACTAATCACTTGGTCTTAATTTTTAACAATTCCATCTACATCTAATCAACAAGTGTGTTTATCGCTCTTTACTTGTATTTACATACAAAAGAGATACGCCAATAGCATATAGGTAATCTATTAGGTAAACTATAAGTCGAGTGCTCAACTCTAGTTAGTGTATGTCATTAAATGACACCTCAGTTATAATAGGTGGCTAAGAAGGTAAACTAAGTGTGGTCAAATCAATCTTTTGACTGATCTTAGGGACCAACTAATGTCAGTTGTATACCCTACTAGTGTGACAGTTCATGTTGGCATATCAATTAAATATCCAATTCGTTTGACATTATTAAATCAATGTGTTACATATAAGGTAAGACATCAAGGTCTTCATAGTGTAAAATGTGTGAGATGAGAAACAAACATGCACTTCAAAAACACGAGCAAACCCAACAAAAAAATTTGAAATAGCAACCCCCCCCCCCCCCCTTAAACTAGGTTGTCACAATGTGGTCTGCAAAGATTATAAAAAAAAAGGGCAGCCCGGTGCACGAAGCTCCCGCCATGCGGGGTCCAGGGAAAGGATCCATTGTACGCAGCCTTACCTTGCCTTTGGCAAAAGGCTGTTTCCAGGATTTGAACCCGTGACCTCTAGGTCACATGGCAGCAACCTTACCGTTGCGCCAAGGCTCCCCTTCTGCAAAGATTATAGGGAGAGAAAAAAAGCTGCAAGCATATAGAAAATAAGGATGGGACAAAAAAACAACCACCAATAAAACTACCTGCGAACATGATCTGCCAATTTGTAATGTCTATTCCTCAGTTGTGACTGTTGACATGGGGAGATCGCAAATTTAAAGTCTGATGGAATAGAAAAGGAGGTTATAAGAAGGCTGAATTACATTCCATATTGATTTAGAGTAAAAAAAAGCATCAAAGAAATGTTTGAGAAAGTTTGTCAAAAAAATAAATGGTTCAAGTACATCATAAAGAGGAATCCAAAGTGATTGACTGGTGCAATTCAAAACAAGGAATTAAATTATGCATCTGAAAATTTTGACAATCTGGTTCCCAATAAATTTTAAAAGTTAATGTTAACATCCTAGAGAACTTGTGCAACAATTAAGCAACAAAATGTCCTGAGAGAGTAATATGTAAGGAGATACAATATGAGAGGAGGAGACACAGAATTCCAGACTAAAAAGAGACAGAGAGAGATTATCATGACAAGTAGACTAAAACAGATCATCCAAACCTTTACATCATCTTATGAAATATCAACCTCAATCAAAGTTCAGATGGAAAAGAATAGGGATGCGACAGAATTTGATAAAAGTGTAAAATTATTTAGAGTGAATGGTTGAACAAATGAAGGTTTGTAATACCGAGTCGTGCTAGTCGACACAAACAAAATTTATCATTTTGCCCGCCAACCAACATCAACATGGGCAAAGCTGCGAGACAGTGCAGCCTCACAGAGGCCTCCTCAAGGTCGTGAGGCCACTATGATCTTGCGACGACCACGCAAAGACCTCCACATGGTCATGAGGCCAACACGACCTTGCGGCGGCCACGTGAAGGCCTCCTCGTGGTCATGAGGCCAATGCAAAGTCGCAACGGCCTCACCTAATCCACGGCGACCTCGCCTAGTTAGCTGCCTACATTTTATTTTTTTAAAAAAATACTTTCTTTTTTATTCTTTCCCCTTTTACATTTATTTCATCTTCGGGTAAATCCTATTTTCATTTAGGCTTTAGTGGTTTAGGGTTTAGACCATTTAATTTTTTTTTCTTTTTCTTTTTATAATTAATTCTTTTTCCTTCAATAATTTCTTTTGCTTTTTCATCTATTTCTTTTTCTCCTTCCTTTTTAATGATAAAGATGAAGATGGAGATGAATTATTAGAAAAAGCATATGTAGCAATTAAATATTAATTTAAAAAATTTTAAATTAATATATTTTTATATTTAAAAAATATTAAAATCGTATCGGGATTGCACGGTACAATACCGAAATCGTATCATTCCAATTATAAACTCCAACATGGCTTGAAATTTTAAACATTTAAACAAATTAGTTAAAATTCATACTATTCTTTAAGTATCCCCACTGGAGTAGTCTAAAGCAAGGATTGAAATTTCAAGCCATATCGCGCGATACAGACGAAATTTTTCGTTCCGACGAAGGACTAGCACCAGCACAGCACCAGAACAGCGGTTCCGATCAGGAGACGCTTCCGGAGGCGTCACCAGGGCGCGGCGATGCCTTCGAAGGCATCGCGAGGCCTCGGCGACGCTTTCGAAGGCGTCGCCCGGGCCCGGTGACACCACCGGAGGCGCCGCTTGGGCAGGGAGACGGCTCTGCCCATAGGCCCGGCGACACCTCCACGCACAGGCCGCGTGCGATCTGCAGTCGCGATTTTTTTTTTTTTTTGAGTTTTTTTAACTTAGGATTTAATTGAGGTTTTAATAATCAATCTCTAATTATAGTTGGGGATAATTTAAATAGGCTTTATTAAAATCCATAAAATTATCTTATTATTTTTCAAAAATATTTTATTTTTAAATATTTAAATTAAATTTTTTATTTTAATTAATATATTTTATATTTTAAAAATACCGAAATTATATCGGTACGGTACGATACGACCGAAACTGTATCGTGCCGATCCAGGACCGAAACCTCGGCACAATTCGATATTTTAAACCTTGGTCTAAAGTAGAGCAATACCATTTCTAAAATACAAAACTCTTTAATTTCCTTAGATTGAAACAATCAGAGCATTCTCATATCTAAGTGGTCCCTAACTGCAGTGTCCTATGATATCTACAGTGTGATTGGAGTTGAAGGAGAAGATTGTATCAAATCTTTTAGCGATCATATAAACGAAGTAAAAGTTTATTTTGAAGATCCTCAACTTTAATCCAAAATGTAGCAGCATGATCTCACAACTGAAGCATCAGTATTGCCTTCTCTATATAATTATGTAATATTTTATTTTGCGTAACAAGTTAGACATTGATCAATTGAATCAATAGAATATAATCCAATTTTATGCCTCCCAATTTTGTCCTTTAATTCCTAGTCACAATGAGATGGTTTAACTGGAAATAAACAAAAGCAAGAGAAGGATCAAAAGCAAAATGTAGTGACCCCATGAAAAGAAAATAATAGCATGTTAACATAAAGTCACCTCGGCAATACTTTCTCGTATGCACTTGTCTCCCTTCGAACAAAAAGTTTAGCTTTGAAATGAAGCTTCTATAACGATACATAGTAGCCAGATGGAGCATTAACATAATATCTGACAAAGAGATGCAGTTCAACAGATTAATGCAGTCACATAACAAGATAATAGCAGCAAGTAGTGAGAAATTACAAAATCTTGACAATGATAGAAGGCAAAATCAAACACAATTAACATTTTTTTTTGCAAATATGCTCACATAAAACTAGAAGTGAATTATACACGTCCAAGATAAGGTATGTAATATAACCATTTTTTAATAAAGGCCTTCACAGGCAATAACTTAGATTTGATAACACAACCAAAAAATTATAAAAGGGGGGATAGAAAGGGGAAGAAAATTTTTAATTACCCAACAATGCACAAAGCAAGTTTTCTTTACTTTTCAGTGAAAATGAATACCACAAGAAAGGCCTAGCAATCATTTCAATAATGATACCAGGTGGTAGCATGGTTTTAAAAGGTCACCACGCTTTGCATATGCAGATGAGCAAGCGGAGTTGAAAGACAGTGCATAAAGTTGGTATGGTTTCATATGGTGTCTGTATGTGCAGGTCTACAAACTTTATTTTGACTTTTTTACATTGTGGATTAATATTATTGTTGTATTTCATGTTTTCTGCATTGTAATATGCTTAATATATTGCTCAATTTTTATCAATATAACTATTTTTAATAATGATAGGATATACATTCAAATAGGCTGTGTACAATGTATACGCCATGTAATGGTCAATCACAAACCATCTATATATGCCTTTCAAAACCTTGGACTACAGATTCTGATAGAAGCAATAATATTTATCAAAAGCAACAACAGGTAATAATGAAAATAATTGCATTAGTATAGAGAGAATGCGACTTACAATGATTGACTTGGTAAAGGAATGAATATATTGACTAGCATATAGTTAATTGGTTTAATATGAGTTTCTCTTTTGAACAAAACAATCAAGAACCATCAATACTAAGAAAAGTGACACTAGGTAATTTCTTCATCAAATGGAAAGAGAAATGGGGGAAAATATCAGATAGATTGGAAATGCACAAATTATATAAATAAACAAACAATCGTGTGTGTGTGTGTGTGTGGAAAATTAGATGATAGGTCAAATTGGAGAGGGTTTCAGATGGCTTGTTCAACTGGTCAAACAGATAGATTGCTTGTTCCAAGAAGACATTTTTATATTTTACGAAATACTAAATATTCTATTTATAAATTTAATGAAGACAACGGTAAGGTTGCTGCCATGTTTATATTTTATGAAATACTAAATATTCTATTTATAAATTTAATGAATCAAGAAAGTTGTACTTAATTTACAAGTATTCTAATCCTCTATCAATTTAGTAAGAATATAATTCTTCCATCAATTCATTATAATTGGGATGGATGCAAACTGATGTGTTGGATAATATCAATATAATGACCAAGAACAAGTAGAATAAATTACAAACCATACAATTAGTGTCGTGCCGCGTACGAGCTAGGTTTGACATGACGCTAGCTTCACTCGCGAATTAACTAGATCCAGAACACTTACCTCTGTCACTTACCTCTGTTGCCCTAATCAAAATCTGATTCCTCTCTTGCGGCCGGAAGGCTTCTCGCGAAGGAGGAAGCGGCGGCGAACTTTGCTTCCCAGGCGGACGGCTTGAGGGAGAAGGGAGGCAGCGCTGCGGATCTCCACTCACGGCCAGGGGCCGATTCTTGGGAGAAACAGGGGCGGCGGCGGCTCTCTCCTCCTCTGTTCCAGCGGTCGGTTGGGAGGAGCTCGATCGCAATCGGGAGCAAGAAGACCGCGGCGTGAGGTTCCGATTGTGAGTTCTGGTCGGCGCTCGTGCTTCTCCGGCGGACGGCGCAAGGGAGAAGGGAGGCGGCGGCTGCTCTGCTTCTCCACGCGGCCGGCGGCGAAGGGCGCGGCGGAGCAAGGGAGCGCGCGGGCGGCGGTCGGGCCCGCAGAGGGCGGAAGCCTCGGTTGTAGGTCGCGAGTGGAGGGGAAGCGTCGGCCGGCGGCGGTGTTTTGGTGGTCGCGAGAGCGCACGGGGAGGGAGTGGGGAAGGCAGCGGCGGCGGCGGCGAACGCACGGGTCGAGAAGATATCGCGCGATTCCGAGGAGCTATTGGATTTGGTTGAACGGGTCGAGCGGCGATTAGGGT